>NC_059405.1:6089763-6693282 GCF_905220565.1 Melitaea cinxia | reverse complement strand
ATAAATATACATATCTTGTAACATACACACTCGGTCGTCTGTTCCCAAGGTAAGCAACTCAATGCTTGTTTTATAGGTAACAGTCGGCTGTAACAGTTTTTATTTATTTATTTATGCGGAATCGAACCTACAACTCCCGGAGCAGAAGGCAAAGTCGCTACAAATGCTCTTTGGACAACCATTTTTCTTTTATTTTATTTTTATACACATATTTAAATAAACATAGTTTTTTAGGTTTTTATAACGTAACATATAAAAATAAGTGAAAATATATACAAATCGTCGGCTTATTGCAAGAAGTCATTATGTGACAAATTCATTATTCTGAGATAAACGGTATTTTAGTTCGATTTAATTAGTGGTTATGTTGATTGGCCCATATTATCCTAAAGATAATTAAGGTGACTAAAAATTTAATGTTTTCGAGTAGCCTAATATGTATTTTAATAAAAACAAGTAAAAATACCTAATCCTACAAAGTTATTTATTTTTTAAAAACTCAAAATAAAAGTTAATGACTTCTGACTACTGTAAGTCTGTTCGGTATGTGAATTAATTATTTCTTAAATTGCAATAAAATAACGAAAATCTAATCACTTGTTATCAATTATTTATAACAGAAAGTAATTAAATGCAACTAATGAACTTTATCGAACCTAATTCTAAGCTATTTATGCGACACTTGTTTCGATAAAGTTAATTATATGGTAAAAATGAGTTCTGTATTATAATATATCTTGTTATTTTAATAATTATCTATTTAATAAAAATAACTTGTACAGCTTAGTGATTTTTTTGTAAATGCCTGATTTCCAAAGTTGCAGTTATGGATTTAATGGTAAAGCCGTAACGCCTAAAAATTGACTAGATAGAAATTAGTGAGTTTTTGCCTTTTGTAGAATGTGCCAAAAGAAGTCCACTATAGATAAAAACGTATTTAGTGATTTTTTGCAGTTAATGAGTTCTTGCAATAAGCCGACGAAATATTAGTTTACACAACAAATGACACCCTTTCTGAAATGAACTTCAAGTAACAATGAATAAACGCTATTATTATTTATTAATATGTTTTAATAAAGGCATATCCGTGTACCAAACGAAAATATTCAATAACGATCACATTAGTGGAATAATTCCGCCTTAATCATGTCATATTAACGCGTTTACTTTATGTGTCTCCCACATGGTTTTTGATGGTCGCGTCTCAACGTTTTTACGGCAGACTTTTGTGGACATTTTACTGTGATTTTCATAACGTTGATATGCTGGATATATTTGTGCTGATCTAACATACGAGAAGCGTTTTAAAAATTGCTTATTATTACGTATAGATTAAGACTAACTAATCTACATCAAAAATAAAAGAAAGGAAAAATATAAGGAAAATATATATTTTACTGCAGGAAATTATCAGTAATACGACTAACTTTTCACTACTTAAGTTTGTACATTGTATTTTTCTTTGATGTTCTTTAAAAGTGCACATTGAAGCATAAAATAAACAAATCAAAAAGAAAGCAAAGTTTTTAAATATTTTATTGGCATGAAAGTTGTTATTAGTTTTTCAACGATATTATAAAACACAGCCTTTAAAAAATTTGAAATTCGTTAGACTTTAGACTCATTTCCCCTAAATAAATTTCTATATTTGTGAAGTTTTCTGCCATATTGTTTTTTATCCTCTTAACATTTATAAGAACGTATGTTTAGTAAAAAGGTTAATGAATACAAAATTATAATGTGATTATTTAAAATGTTATTGGATAAAAGTGTTCATTCCTTACTATGCTTTCGTTGTCGGTGTGTGTTCATATTCCCTTGTGGTGTTTTATTCAGTTAATGGTATCATTTGCAGTGCTACGATCCTCGTTCGATACTCAATAGATTTGTGGCCATAAAGATATTCGCATTTAGACTCCCGCTCGTCTAATAAAAATAAAAAAAACTTCGCTTATTTATTAGATTAGAGGTGGAAGTGGCTATAATGCTTATTTTATGAATCAATTTACTTCGTATAGTACAAGGTTTTTTTTTCTGGTATAAGTTCAATTTAGAATTTTTAATGTTGTTTCATTTTACATTGTACACGTAGTACAAACTTGGTTAACGAAGAAAAATACAAGTCGTATATGTTTACTTTACAATTATTTTAATTAAAATATGCCTACTTGTTTACTTACTACACTAATTGTTTTATAATAATAGTGTCAACGAATATTACTTAACTTATATCTAGGTACATTATCTAAGTTTGTAATGTACCTAACGTTAAAATGAAAAAAAAAAATATATTGATTGATATTTTTGCTATCAGCTTATGGCTAAATAAATAATTTCGTTACATTTCATTTTCATTCCATTATTAAAATTCGAACGACTTTTTGAATACCTTATGAATTTTTTTTGTTTTGCCAATACAATATCATACAAAAAATGTCGCGTATACTTTCGGGAACCCATAGGGAAACATAATTATAAATACATTTTTAACCGACTTCCAAAAAAGGAGGAGGTTCTCAATTCGACTGTATTTTTTTTTTTTTTTTTTTTTTTATGTATGTTACATCAGAACTTTTGATCGTGTGGACCGATTTCGACAAATTTTATTTTAATCGAAAGGTGGTGTGTGCCAATTGGTCCCATTTAAATTTATTTGAGATCTAACAACTACTTTTCTTAAATTTTGATAATTCTTTTTTTGTTGGAAAGAGGATATCCCAAATTTAGTTCCATGATAAGGAAACCAGGATCTGATGATGGGATCCCAGAGAAATCGAGGGAAACTCTTGAAAATCCGCAATAACTTTTTACTGGGTGTACCGATTTTGATAATTCTTTTTTTGTTGGAAAGAAGATATTCCTAGTTTAGTACCATGATAAGGAAACCAGGATCTGATGATGGGATCCCAGAGAAATCGAGGGAACTTCTTGAAAATCCACAATAACTTTTTACTGGGTGTACCGATTTTGATAATTTTTAATTTAATCGATAGCTGATGTTTGTCATGTGGTCACATATAAATTTTATTGAGATCTGATTACTACTTTTTGAGTAATCTTTGATAACACGTAGTTACTTGACTATTTTTGCGTCGATCTACGTTGTATTACTCGTCGATGTAATTGAAGTCGGTTTTTTTTTCGTTTGCGAGCAAACACAATTATTTATCTCATGGCGTTTATGCTCGGCACAAATGTTGGCCACAACTGTTCGGACAGGTTGTGTGACGTAAAACGGTTTCGATGTCACAGTCACGGGAGGAGCGTGATTTATTTATTTTTTCTTTTGCCACAACGCATTAGTAATCGATGTAGCGACGAGTGGATGCAGTGAAACAGATACGCCTTGAAAATGTGCTGCATTCGATGACCTAGTTTCATTTGAAAACTTTTTCTTAATTGAATTATTTTAAGTTTATTAATTTTCATATTAAAATATACTTTTAGCCAAGTGTTATGCCTGAAATGTGCTATATTATTGTACAAAGTTTTTTTAGAGAGATTGACATTTTTTTTTAATATGTGGAAAAATGTTCGATTTGCAACTGATTAACGAAGTTACTTATATTTAAAATATTGATTGCTGATGAAATATACATACACTTAAAAGTACACGAATAATAAATACATATATATATTTTTTTTCTTTTAAAAATGAAATAAATGTGGCATCATATAATTTATTGTATAAAACCATTCAGCGATAAACACATCTCAGTAAACGTTCTCATAAATACAAATCATGAAATATCGTGCTAAATGAAGTGCAATATTAATCTATTTTATTGAAGCCACTGGACACACTTAACTTACAATTTTAATTTATTTTCAATAAGGTATAATTTTGCGTAAAGCAGTGTTTTGTTTTCAATACATATACTCGGTCTTCAGCATGTAAATTAGGGGTGGTGTGTAGTAATTATATTCACAACAAAAGAGACATGGAACCGCATGAGTACAGTCATTATGATTATTCATATAATGGTACAGAAAAAAATTAAACATAACAACATGTATAAGTTTTTGGTTGCTATATATGATTTATTAAAAAAACTATGTTTATCAATAGAAAACTTGATATAATTTTTGATCAGACTTGATACTTGTTTTTACGAGACCATCCTTATATATATATTCTCGTACCTAAAACATTACTGTGTAACATTATCTTTTTAAATTAAATTGTGGTGCAAAATTAGTTATATACACATAATATATAATTGTAAAGATAAATCAAATTCAGGCTATTTTGTTTTCTTTACTTACTATAAGATCTCTTATACATAGATTCGAAAATACAAAAATTTTGATATTCACGTAAAAGACATTGTCAGCTTAATTGTCACTACCGGCGTGTATTAAACCACAGCTTATTAGTGACTAACATATGGATACTTGAAGCCGAACAACTGATTTCATAGGGATCATTAAAATTGTTTTCAACGTCGACAATAGTCGTCGTCGAAGTGTTTGGTCAGATCGGTTACGTTTACTGTCGAAATGAGAGAGACTGCATGTCGGTAAAGTATTTAGGAACATTTATAGGCTAATTGTTTTAGCCGCAAACTAGGCAAACTAGAAAACTATTTCAGGTCAGGAAACTCAGTAAAGTTATATAGCGTCTGGTAAATGCACGCTTTACTTCATTTAATTCGGTTAGTTGTTTCTGGACTGTCAGATTCTAGTTTATTTTTTGTTTAGGTGCTGACTAAGGTGGATTATTATTAAGAGTTTAACTTTTGTAATTGTACATGCTACTAAAAGTTTAGTTAAGTTAATTTTAATAAGTTGACTATCTAATCCATATAATAAAATGGGGGCGAGATCTACAATTGATATCGAAGCCAAAAATATAGTTTTTAGAATTTTTGTCTATTTGTCTGTTTTTCTGTTTGTCTGTATGTATGTCCGGGATAAACTCAAAAAGTATTGCATGGATTTACTTCAAATTTACATATTATCTGGCAACATATTATCTGGCTACATATTATCACGCTATCACCTACGGGGAACGAGTAGTGAACCTTTATTTCTTCAATGCATTCTGTAACAACGTGTAATCTAACGACGCATATTTTAATGTTGTTATTATTATGTTAATAACCTTGCTATAAGCTAGCTTCACACAATAAAAATCACACAGTATAAGTAAGTTAGGCCGATAAACATAATTAAATGGATATAAGTAGTATCAAGAGAATTTTAAAGCAGCGCCATCTATGAGATTTAAAGAACATCCAATCCCTTTTTGGATATAACTAATTTAAATTTGATCATGTTGGCGAGGTTAATAAAAATAAATAAAATTGGATTGTGTGGTTGTAATATTAAAATAACCGCTTTTTACTAAATGCACATGGATGTTCACAACTTCACACGATACATATACCAAAATAATATATTTTACAATTTTTGTTTGTCTGTCTGTCTGTCTGTTTGTTCTGGCTTATCTCTGAAACGGCTAGACTAATTTTGACGGGAATTTCAGTGGCAGATAGCTCTGATATAGTAAAGAGTAACTTAGGCTACTTTTATTTTAGAAATTTATTTATTTTACAAGTCTGCGACCTGAACAATAACTTTTTTGTTAAATACAACGCGGGCGAAGTCGCGGGCACAGCTAGTTTAATTATAAATGATAAGTATTGGTTAAATTATTACGTGGCGACAAAAATGTCACAAGGTTTTAATTTTTCCACAAACAAATAATGTGGTGTCTTAAATGCGAGATATTTTATCATACATTGCAATTAGGTTAGTAGCAAAGCTATTGTCGTGTTATCAATATCTTCAGACATTTACTTTCGGTTATAGGTATTGAAATCGTAATTTGTCATTTACGAAATGTTGAGCTTTTTAGTCTAAATCATTAAAACAATATTATCATTAAATTATCAAACAACTTAGCAACGGTTCTGAGTTTTGACAATATACAAAATAACTACTTTTTGAAATAGGATTTATTATTGGTAAAAAAATGAGGTCAAATATACTATATGCTAAAAAAAAATATGCTAATAGTTTACGAATAACTTAATTATACTCGTAATAATATAAGGCTTCAATTAAAAAGAAAGCTTAGTAGAATAATAGATACTTTTGAAAAATACAAAATTACGCTTATTCAAGACTTCAAAATCCCTTTCAATCAAACAATTCGCCACTCAAGATATTGGGTGAAGGGGTACAAATTCGCGTTTACACAAGCACTAGATGGGGTGAGTCGAAATCACATTTAAATTTTCCGATCCCGACATGAGATAAGCAAAATCATGAGTTAGGTCGGGAGGGGTAAAGAAGACTGCGTGCCGCCGCATAATTTCGTTTACCGAATCTGCATTTAAACTAAAAGATATTGGCCTACCTGGTACTTATCCCGTACATACATACACGTATAAGTCTTAAAGATTATACGAGGCTTTAATATATTCAAAAATTTGAGTGGTTGGGTAGATTGGAATGGATGTTTGTCACTTTTCAAATTAAAACGACTTTACTTATACAGACAGATTGGCGAATAATCAGCTTAGTAAGTAATCGAATACTCAAAAGAGCGAGAGACTTCAGCGCTTTAATTAAATTACTTAAACAGTAGAAAATATTTTTCTAACTATATCAAGGGAAAATTTTGAAAACGGCTTAATTCTTTTTTTTTCTCGTTTGCCAATAAACTGTATGACAAAAGCATTATTCGTACACTGTAGCTAAAAATTCGTACGTCAACGAATTTTTAGCTTCAGTGTCATGAAATGACAGGAAACACAATAAAAAAAAATCGCAGCTCTTCATTAATTCTTTATCAAACTTTACATAGAGCAATTTTCGTGTTGATTTTTAACTTTTCGTCTAAAATAAACTCGTGGAATAAGCGAGTAGCTCAATCATAAGGAATTTTACTTAAAAAAAATAATTATTTTAATTTCCTATGCCATCATCGATAGATTCAAAAACCTAGTGTATTTTTATTCTGCATTATGTAACCATAGACTATAATTATGTAAACAAATTGCTGATTTTATTTTATTATTTTCTTAAATAAATTTAATGGCATATGGTTCGTATTAATTAATTATGCAAACATTCTATTGTAACGTGTCACATTTTATTTTACACGGCGCATTTTCATCCCAGTTTGGTCGTAATTTAGGTACCCTAATCCCCACTTCAGAAGGGTGAAAGAGGAAAAAAAGTAAAGGGTGATTAAAGATAAACAACGGTTCAACGTGGATCCCTCGGATAATTTGCAATTGTATCATTATCTTCAGCGGTAAATTAAGCCCGACTTTTATGCCTTTTGGAGGCGGTCAGTGAGATTAATAGCAAGGATTTCTTGCTATCTGGAATTATTGGTTCAAGTTTGGTATTTACACGCCATTAAATAAGTTATTTCTTTATGGACACGTAGAAAATTTATTTTACTAGCCTCTAAAATATAGCTTAATATTTCATATCAAAACCGTATACATTGTAATCTTGTTCTTGATTTATAAAAGAAAGTTTATAATGTGACTTTAGTTAAAAATAAAAAAATAAATTTAAAAATAAAAAAGGTTGTGTTTGTACTTTATGATATATTCGCTATAATATGTACTTATTCAAAGCCCAATGATGTTTTGAAAGAAACATTGTTCTATAGATCTTGTAGTTCTTTCAATTAAATAATATTTTTGATGATATTTTTGTCTAGGTATATCATTTTTTTACTGAAGTATCAAAATAGTAATCATTATATATTAGATGGACAACTTATTCTAAAAACATAGTAGTAGTTCGTATGAAGGACACAAGCAGCTGTTGGTATCAACTTAATATATTTATTGGTGTCA
The DNA here is from genome assembly GCF_905220565.1 of Melitaea cinxia. NCBI lineage: Eukaryota > Metazoa > Arthropoda > Insecta > Lepidoptera > Nymphalidae > Melitaea > Melitaea cinxia. The sequence continues at coordinate 6,685,456 of NC_059405.1, read as the reverse complement.
TTTGTTATGAACCACACAGGTGTGCGCCCTCTGTCAAAGAATTGTAGCACTAGTATAGAACACAGCTTATGGAAGACTAACTGCCTGCAGCATCTTTAAATACGATAATCCATAGTCTGTAAATGTTTGGGATGCGATATTGAGCACACGTCGTAGCGTCAGACTGAATGATATAGAGCAATATCTACAAAATCTCTACAGTATCTTTGCGGATTTGAACGACACTTACGGCCAGTTTCAATATTCCATCTCTGAATCAATCAATCAAAAAATCAAGTCAAAATACAAATTATTATACAGGTTATTATAATAAGAAATTGTTGTATATTAAAAAAAAAACCACAAAGTATTATATTTTATTAGAAATTTAATAAATAATATAATAATATTAGTTTTCTTTCAAACGGCATTTCATTAGCTATGCTCAGTACGGAGGCAATATCGAGGTTATTATTGCAAAGTATTTATAAGAAACGAAAGACCTTTTGTTAAAGATATCTCATTTCTGCCAGCGTTTGTTTTGGTTTATATTAAAAATATATGTTCAAGGAGAGAAATATACTCTTAGTTATTTTTAGCTATTTAATAAGCGATTGAGACGAACGTTACCTATACAAGTATTTTGAATTAAAACTATGATAAAAATGAAAAGAATTTTACGATAGTTTATAATAAATACGTACACGTTCTTTATTTAAATTTCGAATTGTAAAATGGCTTAATATTCTTTATACTTAAAATAAACTAATACATACAGAAGTCACAGGATATATAATAAACATAAAAAAAGGTTTTATTGATGTTAGATATTTTATTCACCTGAGACTTGAACGACGGTAAGCTAAAAAAAACTCTCAATATTCATAGCCTTACAACACCGTGTAAATTATGCATATTTCCTTTTCCGATATCAGAAACATTGAGACCCTTGGTCGAAAATCCACTTTTTTATACAACACAGTGCGCATTTATAGCTCCTATATTTTTCGTTCTAAAATTACCCTTTTTGTTTCAAGCGAAATCCCGGCAAATGATGTTATTACGGTTTCGGCACGATCCTTGAAATGTGGGTTGAGATTTGAACATACTAGAGTTGCTAATTAGGATTTTTGCATACAATATACATGTTGACATAGAGAACAGGATTTTTTTTAAAAGTTACTTAACAATTTAAATTTACTTTACTATCAAACACTTTTATTAAAAAGTTGCAAACGCCTTTCATAATATAAGTAATCTCACTTTGTTTTAATTTTAATGGATTAAAGATAAAGAAGTTAGTATTTATTTAATTACTCGATTTCAAAACTTAATCAAATCAACAAAGTCATGAAATGGTATTAAAATTTTCATAAATTAATATTGGTGGTATTAAAATCGCTAGTGGATTTCATTTAATAAGCACGCTTTCAAAAATATCATAAAATAAATCGTAACCTACATTTTGATCCACATACTCTGTCATATCGAATGATGCGATGCTTGTTCAAATAAATACGTATCTCGGCTTTTAATAAATCTTTTTTCAATTTCGCGACACAGTTCTTATTAAATGTGTATATTTACTTCCGAAATGACATGAGATTCTGTTGTACGAGAAACGTATATTACTTCAACAAAATGAAATAATGTATGAAAACTAAAATTTTTCTAAATAGTTCTGTGAGTCACGTCGGGTCCTCGGGAGAATAGCCTTATGAATATCTTTAGGGATATGAATTTATACAAGAAAATGAAGGGTTTTTGTGATAAAGTACTTTATATTGAACACGATAAATTAGTAAAGTAGGTATATCAAGTTTATGTATTAGAATAGTACCTCTCTCAATTTGCTTTCGTAAATACTGAATTTTCGTTCTGAATACGTAAGAAATGCTATAGAAAGTTTCATAAAGGAAGAAGTATATTTTTTATATGTTGTAATCAATTAATATTTGAGGACAAATTTCTATTGACTAGACCGTTGTGCATTTTGTAGTGCTTTCTGCTTTCTGCTCCGGGGGTTGTGGGTTCGATTTCCACCCCGAGTATGAGTGTAATATATTTATTTCTATGTGTATTATTTATATGTATGGTTATCGAGACAAAAAAAGTAACTGTACCAGTCGTTTGTTACCTATAACACAAGCATTAAGTTTCTTAATTTAGGAATAGATGACCGTGTGTGTGTATGTTGTAAATATTTATGAAAAAAAAAGTTTTCATCTCTAGGTAAAACCATATTATGGTCGATAGTAACGCTATAAAGCTATAATTTAATAGAGAAAAAAAAAACTAATATATTTAAGCATATTGGTCTACTACTATTCTATTATAAACAATAATGTCAAGCATAATACCTACTCCATAAATAATAATGAGTCTTTTATGAATATCCTTATATATTTATTAGTAATTTTTTCGTAGTCAACTGCCGTATCCGACAAACTTATATTGTTAAAAATGATTTTTGATTGAGCGCGCTATAATGATGTGATGAAAAAGTTAATAATAACATAGAGCAGTTACTTAAATCTATAATTTTTATTTTATTAATTTAGTAAAAAATGAAACGCCTAAAGTTTTTTAACGTTGAAAATTAATCTATTTTTATATAATAGTGTAAAGATAATTTTTTATTATATGAGAATGTTATTACAATAAAAAAAAAATGTCCGAAACTTGAATTTTCCGTAATTCAAATTAAATAAATTATCAAGACATCTATTATCTGTTTAATTTTCGTCTGAAGACTAACGTTATTGATTACTAGAAGTAATAACAACTCTGTATATATCCAACGGCCTGGTCAAGCAAGTAGAACGTCCCACAAGCAGGACTTGTAACTGCCTCTATTGTTAATGCCATATGTTTACCAAATTATCTCACACACGAAATTAACCAGAGCCCCCTTACAAACGAAAACAATGTGCGAAAGTGTTGATTGGTGGTAAACGTTCCTGAGAATCGATTTTAAGCGAATTTCGTACATAATTTTGAAACTCTTATATTCTTACTACTAGCACTTTAAAACATGCAGAATATTTGCTGCGACATTTATGAGAAGACTGTGTAATTTTTTAAAATCTTGATAAAACAACATCACCATTTAATTTGCACAAGAATTTGCAAACAAATGGTACAAAAAAATATTTCTTTGCTATTTATTGATTTTTTTTTGTACCATAATTGAAATAAAACCACATAAATGGGTATTATAGAACTTTTAATACTTCCCGACATATGGCAAACAAAAGTTTTTGTTCGAAAATTTTGAGGATGTAATGACGCGAAAACCAAAACAAGGGCACAAATTATCATTCGATAGACAAGGGTGGACGCGATAAAAACGTATCTCCTAACACGTAATTACGTAATTGCGCGCCTTCGCCTCGGGTAACGACGCCTCACGAATATGGGTTAAACAGAAACTAAAAAATTGTATTATTAACGATGAACATAACGTAGATATGAAAAGTTGTTTCTCACGATTGGAGGAGAGTAATATTAGTTTTTATTTTTTTTTTATTTTACTGTATTTTAATAGTTTTCTTCATCTTTAACGTAATTTTTGTAATTATTTAATCAATTTTTAAATCAGTACGAATGTCTGTCAATCACTGTTTATTTTCTGTTTTCTTTAAAATACTAATACGTTATCTGTTGTCGATAACTTTAAATATATGTTCGTAAATAATTAAAATGTTGTCAGTATTTTGTATAAAATATATCTAGCAGTGCTTAAACATAAAAACGATATATCTACTAATTTTTTTCAAAAACCATTTTCCGGCCGATAATTTTTAGACTTATACCCTCAAAATTTTAGCTTTTTGAAACCTTATTTTAGCATTCTGAAAACATACGAACGAACTAATGATATACTTCTTTTAACATTTACGATATTAGAAATAGAGATAGAGAGAGGAAAACTTTAATTTTTTGCTCAAAATGAATTTTATACAGAAAATAATATTAAAAAAAATTATATATTGTTGTTAACGGTTATTTGTCGCATCCACGCTAATTTGTCGCCGATGCGTTCAGATAAAACAGATAGAGCCGAAACAAGTTTAATAAGAAGGTGGAAGTGAAATATTTTCTGTACCGGAATTGTTAATAACTGTCCGTCGCGGTCGGACGGCTGGCTAGGCGCCGATTCCCTTTTAATTTAAAGCCCGAGCAAGAATTCTCTTTAGCTGTTAACAAGATACCGCCTAATAACAGCTTCGACGAAGAACAAACAAGATTGAGAGCAATTCCAGTTCGTTATGACGCCATATGGCATGTACGTTATTTTGCATAGTTATTAAGATCGACATAAAGGTTTTATGGTCTTGTTTATATTATGGATTTTTCCTGTTTCGTAAATTATAGTTATTTTCATGCATGTTCGTATCGCGCCGTTCGGTTCGATGTGTTGAAAGAATCAGAATAAATCATTATAATACAAAATAATAAATTATATTTTTCTGACTTCTGTGTAGCTAAAATATAATTAAAAAGTAACTCAAATGTTTCATAATAAAAAACTATAATAATATAATAAAAAACTATACTATATAAAACGAAATCTACCCGTAATCCAAAGCATCTGGAACCATCGCTAGATGAGATTCTCAATTTCCAAATAACCTTGTGATGTCACAACGATAGCAGCGTTATCTCGTTGTATTGCTAAAACGATCCATCGGCCGCCGTAACTGCCAGTTTTGAATCACCTATTAATTCGATGAGTTTCGTATAAGAGCCCTTAACCGGTCGATAAAAGAGCTTTCAATACAAATATGGACAGTAAATTTTATTAACACAACACATAATATGTAATATACCTAAGTTTGACTTTATGTATTGTAGTTAGAGTGCCTACTATATTAAGGAAAACGTCTCATCTCCGTGTCGTTAACAATTGAGTTTTGTTTGTCAAGCCGTTTCACTTAAATTGACAGATATATCGTCATATATATTAATACGCTTAGGTTGAGATGTTTGCCTCCCTTTTTAGAAAAAAATCTCACAATTATTTCACATTAATTATATATCGTTTTATACTTCATTACTTGCTCTACCGGTATCCACAACAAAAACAAAATTATTGCTAATGTTTTTGTAAATTAATTAATTATTAAAATTATATATATGACGGCTTTAATTTTGAAACAACGTCAACATGATTGACGGGCGGTAAATTTTTTACTTATTTAGTCCGCATTATTCGCACGGGTATTGCTAGTATTATATAGTGTCTTAGGTTCAAATTTGAATCTGCAAACTTTCATTTACATGTCTTTATCTACGAAGTCATGTCATGTCATAATATATCTAAAATCGTTTGAATATATATTTAGTAGATGTCATAATTTATATTTCACCGTAGTAAAGTTATTGTAAAAACTGCAAATATCAAATGTCTCTAAATTTAACGAAATTAATGTATCTTATGATAGCATATTTCGATGTTATGTTTTAAATTAGTTACGAAGTTTCTCTCTAAAATAATCCTCCTTCGATAGCGAACAACCATCCTAGCGTTATGCATATTAATGAACTGGGATGTTATTAGTAGGTAAGATGTATATGATCCATTGAATATGCCTTTTAGTGATCTTTGGTCTACTGAGCCTGCATGATAAGTTATTAGTCAATAAATATTCATGCAGACACCGATGCCGAGCCTCAAAGTTGTTATGGGTAATTTATTGAATAAAATTCCAGCCTCGTATGAGTTATGGAACACTCTGACATGGTCGTTTTTGGAGATATCAATGATAATTTTACTTATCAGTTCGTATCGTGGAGATATCTGAGATAAATTTTATATATTTCTCTTCATGGACGTCAATTAGGCTCTAGGCACATAAGACGTTGTTTAATAAGCGATGGAATTTAAACATCGAATTTATAGGGTTTTATTGAAAACTCAACCACTGCTACTAACAATATTTCAATGGCGTTAACATTTTTGATTTTATCAGAGATCTAAGATACAGGTAATATGTATGGAAAATTGATTACACCTCTAATAAATATTTTTATATCTTTATTGCCCATTGCATGTTTGACAGATAAGAATATCTATAAAGTCCCACACGGATCTGTGATTCCAAGAAATGAATAACAATTATGATAATTATCACGCCATCGCAAGTTTAATCTTCAAGCGGGCCGTAACAATAATTAAGACTGTGAAGTGTTATCGGCACGAAACCAGTATGGTTTTAAACAAAAACACTGTCACCGACAAGTTCTTGATTTCGATTTACGACATTTAATCGAAGCTATTTGTAAAATACACATTTACGGCATATTATAATAAACAAATCTTTTATATGCATAGGAATAAGAGTTATAATATTGTATCAACCAATTAGCCAGCAGTAAAACGCGGTTGGTCAGAATACCTTGAATCCAAAAGATAAAGTATCAAGTTCTCACAGGCCCATTAAAAAATCAAAACGAAGATGCGGCAGCGGTTCTTTCCAAATTTAAATGAATTATAATTATAAACAATTACGATCTGATTATATGAATAGAAATAAATACAGTAGACGGAACGAGAGAGATAGTCAGTTGATCATGTGGTATGGGTGAAAAGGAAGTGCAGTAGAGTACGCCTACGTGGTTTCATCGGATATATGATTCGGCGAGCGATAAAAATCGCCGGTCTTATTCGTCAGTCTTTTTTTAATTAGTGAGGGGTCCGTCATGTGAACCGAGGTGGCAGCGGCCATTGTATTGATATAAATACGACGTTTATAAATGATCGAGCTTCCGACATAGACATTGAGAAGGACATAAGATAATATAAGATTCGGAAGGGACGTATTTTTTTCTATTCAAATGAGCATACAAAATTCGTAGATTCATTTCTCAACTCGTCGTGCCAGAATTTCAGGTACGTTTGGGTTCTATTTGGATACCGATCTCGGAAAACATGCTCATACGCTACGAGTAGATTGAATCGTTTTTTGTTTTGGTTTCATTTTAATATTCTAGCACGATTCGTAAACATTTGACTGAGGCTTTACATTTCAAATTTTGTTCTATATATATTTTTGAAAATGTAGAAAATAAACATAATTCAACAATGCCATTGTGTCGGTATTATAATCTTTCTTATCTTTTGTTCTCCCAAAACACCGTAGGAGCATACAAAGATATAATTTCGCGGTCTAATTTGCATAAATTAGTTAGGTAGCACCGTATCATTTATCCCCTGATGTTCAGTCAGATAACAAACCATTAGATATGCTAATCCAGCTTTAATTACAAAGCCCTAGGGGCTCTTTTGCTTAAATGCATCATTGGAAATAATAGCTTTGTTTGCGGTACACCTTGTTGGAGAAATGCGTGATAGATTTCTATAAGTACTGAATGTTATTATCAAGTCTAGGACTAAGAAACTATTGATTGGGTAGCAGCATAACGAGAAGATTTTGTTTTGTGATTAGTTGGCAACGATGTAACTTTTAATTACTTGCTAGCTTTTGCTTCTGGCTTCATCAATGAAATTTGTTTGTTTATTTCATTACTATGTCGTACGACTTTTTATATAGTACTTGTAACTTTATTTAAGTGTTGGTATACTCGTAGATTATGTTTAGAATTTTGTATCATGTTAAATAGGTATTTTTTTATGAAAATATAGAAAAACATATTATTTAAATTTATCAAATCAGTGCTAAAATTGTAAAAAAAAATAACCTATGGTTAATAGTTTGATATTTTGACACACATCATATTTCGACTCACAGTAAATACGGGTGAAATCATGCGAGACGAAAGTCTGATTTTAAAGATTTTTGATTATTAAATGATATTAAATTAATTAAATACGGTTTAAGTTTTAAGTATTTAAACTACGTTTAAATTTAACTTTTAAATATTGCTAAAACACTATCAAGGTATGAAGTATTAAACATTAGTACAAACAGACCGTTTAATTAGCTTTGCGGCTATACGATTTGGAAGCGAGAGCTCGCGTCGGAGGTAGACGGCTTTGATCTCGAAACTCAGTTTGACTACATTTACGTAGATAAATGGTAGTTTTATTTTTATGAACTAACGAACTAGGGGACGAAGTTGTTAGCGAATTAAATCGGTTTTGGTTTGTGGTAGACTTAAAACTGTAATCTCGACGTTTTAAAACTTAGTAGATGTATGTATGTGATGTGTAAGTATTTAAGCGTTCAATTCACAGTGTCATCAGCTATAAATATGTAATAGCTTATTACGTGTGAATTAATATTACGAAAGTGACTTTAACAATTTTTAAAAATAATCACTGTAAGTGCGATGGAAAACAATGAAAATAAAAATGTTACATTTGTATACATATACATTGACTAGCCCGTAATTTTTAGTAGTACTGCTTTTTGCTCCGCGGGTTGCGGGTTCGATTCCCATCTGAGTATAAGTGTAATATTTGTATTCACATATTTATATATGTATTATTGGTAAATATATTTATATAAAAAATAGCTATAATAGTCGGCTGTTAACTATAAAAAAGCATTAAGTTGCTTACCTTGGGAACAGACGACCGTGTGTGTATGTTAAAAGATATTAATGTTATCTTATGTTATATAACATCAAATATAAAATATAAATGACAACAGAAATTACACGAGAATAAAATTAATAAACCTTAAAAAATAAAAATCCTTAGCAGGTGAAAACTAAAACACGAAAAGCAATAGCGACCATTGAAATAAATATCACAATGGACACGGCATATGACAACCTAAAGCTCTAACACACAATAGTTTTTTTAAATGACAAAGTACTCGAATTTTCTGTGGTGCAAAGGAATACGGTCCATTTTTGAGCAATCGGAAATCGATAGAGAATTCTTTGTGTGACATGTTCAAAATGTCTCTGTGATCTGTTTTTTGACAATACCCTGTAATTGGTGGGCCGGGTACCTGGGTTTTGTAGTTGACAATGGTGTTGGTTTAATCACAAAGGGCGAACACTGTTTGAAGTAATTTCTTCAATGAATATATATAAAATTAAATTATAAAAGGATTTAGATTGGGTCTTGCGTGAGTGATTCTATTGTTTGTTATGGAGATGCAGCAATTTTTTAATATATTTTATTAGTTGTAGTTACAAATCGTTTATTGAGATATACACTGTATAGAAATGTATGTAATCTTTAGTATTTTATAAATAAATTCAGTATTAAAAACTACATGTCTTATCAATTTGAATTAAAGTGTTGATTCTGTAGAAGATCCTTTTTACTGTTACTTTATAATTTTTTTTTCTTCATTGTACGTGAAATCGCTACATTTTATTGAACATTGACAATTATCAAAAATCTTGACTAATGTTATTGAGATGCAGTTTTTGTTTGCTTAAAAGAGCAAATTTCAAAAATTGATTTGTCCTATGTTATAAATAATACGAGTATATATTTTAGAAAGCCTGTTTGTCGTGAAATACTGTACAAATTACGCTACAACACAAATAAGTCGTCTAGTATTACCTAATTTAATAGAACATGTTAAGTAACAATATTATATTTACCACTTTCGTTCAAGGAAAACAAAGATCCGCAAATGTAACGAAGTAATTCTCCCGTCGTGATACTAAGTAATAAAACGGTGACAATTTTTGTATGAATAAAGTTAGTTATAAGAAGAAAGTGACTTGCGCTGAGGAGAAAAAATATTTCTGGAATACTAAATAAATATTTTTCATACTATTTTCTTTAAATACGGCGTACAATGTGTCAAAATAAATAAATTATTTTCTTTACTAAGTAATAAGTATAGCATAAGTAAAAAACTCATATTATGTGTACAGATATATTGAAAAATTGGGATAAATACACTGTCAAGCCTTTATTTGTTTTTTATAAATTTATTACATGAGGAAGCGTGTAGATTATAAAATAATTACTTGAGAGCTTAAAACAAAAGGGCTCTAATGTATATAACACGTGGTTCAATAAGTCCCGAGACTAAGTACTAAAAAAAGGTCTTTTTTATAAAATTAATTTTTATTCATCAACATAGTCTCCTCCAAGAGCGATACAGTCCCTCCAACGCTTTTCTAACTTTTCTATCCCATGTGTGTAGAACGATTTGTCTTTGGCTTCAAAATAAGCCTCCGTTGCTGCGATAACTTCACTATTTGAGTCAAATTTCTTACCCTGAAGCATTTTTTTGAGGTCTGCAAACAGCCAGTAATCGCTGGGGGCCAAGTCTGGTGAATAAGGGGGATGAGGAAGCAATTCGAAGCCCAATTCGTTAATTTTGGCCATCGTTCTCACGGACTTGTGACAAGGCGCGTTGTCCTGGTGAAACACCACTTTCTTTTTGTTCATGTGAGGCCGTTTATCCGCAATTTCGTACTTCAATCGCTCCAATAAACACATGTAATAGTCACTATTTATATTTTGCCCCTTTTCAAGGTAGTCGATGAAAAGTATTCCATGCGCATCCCAAAATATAGACGCCATAACCTTACCGGCCGATTTCTGAGTCTTTGGACGCTTCGGGCGGCTTTCACCAGCCGCTCTCCACTCCGCTGCCTGCCGATTGGATTCCGGAGTGAAACGGTATATCCAGGTTTTGTTTTTTTTTTTTCAACCGCGTTTGAAGTCGGCATACCACCGACAAATGGTTGCTTTAGAGGGAGCTGATCCTGCATAACATTTTATAAGCCATTGCTGTGCTTCAACGGTATTTTTTCCCATTAAAAAACAATGTTTTATCAACACGCGAAACTCGTTTTTTTCCATTGTATCGAAATTACAACCGTAGCGTCACTTAAATGTTTCAAAATCAATAATTTTATTGTTCCATTTTTAAAAATTTGACATATATTCTTGTATTGAGAGCCAGTACTTTTTAAAAATCAAAAGAGTTTTTAATATATGCGCCATTTCCAGGTTAGTCTCGGGACTTATTGAACGATCTAGTATTTTATTTGGGTATAGAAATGTCATTAGGATTTAACTAAAAAAAAATAAAATGACACTTTAATGCGCGTATTTCTTAAATATATTAAAAAAAATGTACATTGATAATTGATTATCTTTAAGTTAATGTTGTAACGATGAAGTTAGTATATTTAAGCAAACCTTAATTTCCAAACAAAGATTTTAGTTACGTTGAAATTCGTAAACCGCAACATCTGGCGCACCTACTATCACTGTACTTACGATTCGTACTGCATTTTATATTTCAAGAAGAAACAAATAAATATAAATTCTATTTTAAAGATATTAGAGTTCAGTTTTAAATGAATCTTTCAGTAACATTACTCAGTCGCTTAAAACGTTTCGGTAACGAACACAGCTTCAATCTGTTGTCTCGACAGTCTCGGTACTATCGAGCTATTCCGCACAGATGCGAATTGCGGAATGAGAAGACACAAACTCGATTTACCCCAAGCGAAAATGAAAACCTCGAAAACTTTGGAATGCACATTATGTAATAGAAATAATCTCGAATTTAAGTTACCTTCGCTGCTTTATTCAACCGTGTCTAATTAAATTCACTCAATAGGTTTGTCTATCGTCGTATTTCTAGGTCATCATGATTATACTTATGTATTTATAAATGATTTTACGCTGATAAACTATGGTATTTACAGCATAAAGCTGAAACTATGTCAGTATATATTCCTACACATACGTACAAGTCGATTTTTATATATGTATTAGTAACATCTTAGGATACTCTCATAAATATATTTTAAAATAGTAAAATGAAATATGGGGTAAAGTCCGAGAAGAGAACCGTAAAAAATACACTTTCATTATTTTTTCCTATTATTTACCTTATACATCATCATCATCATCATCATTATTTCAGCCTATCGCAGTCTACTGTTGGACATAGGCCTCTACAAGTTCGCGCCAAAAATGTGTGGCCCATGTGTGGCGTGAACCTTATAAAAATATTAAATAATTTATGATAATATTCAGATTAATTATATTAAATCAAGCTAGCAAAAAAATTATAAAAAGATATGCAAAATCAAGCACAAAACTTTTTTCTTTTATTTTCATTTCTCGCTTCCCATTCATTGCGCATCTTTTTAACTGACTTCCAAAAAAGGAGGAGGTTCTCAATTCGGCTGTATTTTTTTTTTTTTTTTTTTTTTTATGTATGTTACATCAGAACTTTTGACCGGGTAGACCGATTTCGACAAATTTTGTTTTAATCGAAAGGTTTTGTGTGCCAATTGGTCCCATTTAAATTTATTTGAGATCTAACAACTACTTTTCGAGTTATATCTAATAATGCGTTTTTACTTGACGCTTTTTTCGTCGACCTACGTTGTATTATACCGCATAACTTTCTACTGGATGTACCAATTTTGATAATTCTTTTTTTGTTGGAAAGGGGATATCCCTAGTTTGGTACCGTGATAAGGAAACCAGGATCTGATGATGGGATCCCAGAGAAATCGAGGGAAACTCTCGAAAATCCGTAATAACTTTTTACTGGGTGTACCGATTTTGATAATTTTTAATTTAATCGAAAGCTGATGTTTATCATGTGGTTACATATAAATTTTATCGAGATCTGATGACTACTTTTTGAGTAATCTTTGATAACGCGTAGTTGCTTGACTATGTTTTCGTCGATCTACGTTGTATTACTTGTCGATGTAATTGAAGTCGGTTTTTTTTTCGTTTGCGAGCAAACACAATTATTTATTAAAAGTATGTGAACTTCCCTCGCGGATATGTTTCTTAATATTTCTTTACTGTTCTTATTCCTAAATTTATTTTAACTTTTTTTTTATCACAAGCTACTCGTATGCTTATTATTCTTGTGTAGATCTTATTTATTTTTGATTACAGCAATTATTTTTTCATTTTTGGCAATCGTTAAATTAGAAAATTGATTTGTATTAATCGGGATTAGTTTTACAAGCTTTGGCTTTGGCTTTCATATTAGCAGTCGTGAGTTCGATCCTCACTCGTGACAAATATTTGTATCTGCTATACAGATTTATGTGGCGGTTCGAATGCTTCTGTTGTATTTTCTTTATCGGAAACCGATAAGTATAAGGCGATTTAATTACATAGTTAATTATAACACAAGTTTCTAAGATAACATAAATAAATATATATCTTATAACATACACACACTATTCCTACGGTAAGCAACTTAATGCTTGTGTTATAGTTAACAGCCGGCTGATAAAGCAATTTTTTTTTGTTAAATATTCATAGAAATATGACATATACAAATACAAATGTTACACATAATGATTCATACCACTTCATGTTTAAGTGTTTCTGTAAGTGACATATGTTTTAATATAACTAAATTACGATACATATAAATAATAAAAAAGGTTGAAAGTGGCTTTTATTTGTCGATCATAAACCCTAATAAAACAACATTATGTCAAGAATGCTACTCATCGTACAATGTTACGACGTTAAGTGACTAAATAAACATGAAATTAATGCGATATGAATCATTGTCTTAAACGGTCACGTGTTCAAAAGAGATGATTTGTTGAACTAGCACGCGATATATTCGTAAGTAATATTACCACTAATTACTTTTATTTTACTAGTCACGTATACGTAAACATTATTAATATTATAACTACATGCATAATTATTCCAATCTAGTGACTGTATCATATTCGACGTTACTAAAAGTTTTTATATTAAGTTACAAAGTCAACTGTGTCCAATTAATTTATTGATTGTTATCATTTTTCATTTTCGGATCGATACTCTGAATATCTAAAACAATACGTCACACTCACAACAAAACAGTTAAATGATATAAATCTCACATTCTCAAATATCGTTTAATAAATCAAACACATTATACCTACCACACAATTGATCAAATCATTATTATCTCTGTTCGAGTATTATTTACACAATCGAATGCTGGGCTTTACAAGCTCCGCACTTACTCGTACAGATTGACATAAATGCTACTGTATTTTAAAATGTATTAAAAGATCATGACTCATATTAATATAAAAATAAGGACTGATTTAGATTGAGAGAAAATGCTTGGGCAACAGGGCAATGGTAAATTGTACATAGGAGTCGAAGAAATACCACGAACAAAATGTCTTGGCACGCTTGAAAACACTTCAATTTCTCAGTCCTAAACAAATATGTTACCGGTGTAGTAATTGCTCTCAGTGTTTACAGTCTTTTATTGTATATTGCAAAGTAAATATTGTTTTAAATGCATCAGTTGTCTTACGTACAGCTGCATTGCGATGCAGCGCTTTTTTATCGTCAACTAAAAGTTAATTTGGCGTTCATTTGATTTGTATTGTGTTTGCATTGTCAAAATTTTAACGCAAACATAACTAAATTATAGTACGAAAAACGCAAACAACGGTCTGTTCGGACGGCAGTTTTTATTTTAAATGTATCAAAAATATTTTTGTAAATCTAGATTTTGTTTTTATTCTTTGACGAAATTTGCTTGACAATAACACTAAAAATGTTTTTAAACAAAATAGCTTGGTCTATATTCCTTTACACTTCGATCTAGGTAAAACCTTCAAATACATAATCATAATTAAACATTGAGTAGATCATATTTCCAATTATTAACCGAAATAACTTTTCGACTTCTATACCAGAAAGTTGTTTAACACCCGCCCCATAAACGCCTACCTGAATATACAAATGGCAACATGAGAGCAAATTAAAAAAAAAGATAATCGATATGAGAAGACGGCACTCTCAGTCAACATCATAGCAATGCAAAGGCTACTGTGTAATCCGAGAAAGGCAAGCTCACCTTTCTAGGCGACAGCGAGAGACGACATTAAAAAAACACATTAAATCGAGCGAAAAAGAAATTCAATACGATTTCGCAAGAGGATTAAATTTTGTACAATCTACTGGCGCAATCGGCAGCTGTTACCGAAGTTTCAGCCACCAAGGCAATATTTGGGAATGGTTTTTGATAAGGCCGAAGAAATTATTAATCAGTATAAATAGCAAATTGACGCGGAAATTTAACGTTTGATAAAAATTTTAATCGTTATGATTAAATGCTGGACTGATTATTATGGTGGAATTTAATTTTGATTACTTTTAAACGTTATTCTTATCTAAGATTAATAGAAATTTACTGGTATGTTCCGAAATTGGGTAGCTACTCGAA
Source organism: Melitaea cinxia (assembly GCF_905220565.1). NCBI lineage: Eukaryota > Metazoa > Arthropoda > Insecta > Lepidoptera > Nymphalidae > Melitaea > Melitaea cinxia. The sequence continues at coordinate 6,670,349 of NC_059405.1, read as the reverse complement.
TAAGAAATAAAGTAGTTAACAATAGCAAACTAGTGTGTTAGTCAAGTATGTATGTTTGTATGTATGAGTGTTAGAAACACATCGCGTTTTTCTTAAAAAAAAAAACGAATAATAGATTGGCTATTATTTTTATTTTATTTGTTAATTTATTTTATTGAATAAATAACAAAAACAATAAATAAATAAAATAATTATTTAATTTAAATTTTCATATTAGTGACCTACGTTTGAAAAATAGGTAATGATTTAATTTAACTAGGTACAAGAACATTATCTAACTTGCAATTAAAACATCACAAACACGAATTTTGTATAAAACAAAAATTTAAAAAAAAGGAGATGTTAAGTTAAAAGCTTTATAAAAATAAAGAAGACGAGAACATAAAAATTACATTAAACACCGAACGCTTTGCTTTGTATATCTTAGCAGCTTAAAAACAAATTTATTATACCTATAATACTTTTTATTCGATAAAATTTTGGTATTGAGTAAAAAACAAACAGGAGTTATATATTATAACATGGCCATAATAAATGTAAAGGCAATTTATCGCTGGGAGAAGTAAAAGTAATATATACCTCATTTAATGGTCTGCCTACTAAATAAATCTTATGAGCTGAATATACATGAAATTCTTGTTTTACTGATATTTAAATGTCAAAATAAAATAAATAAAATTGGAGTGTCTGTTTGTAATATTAAAATAACACATACATATACCAAAATAGCATTATTTACAATTTCTGTCTGTCTGTCTGTCTGTTGGTTTCGGCTAATCTCTGAAACGGCTGGATTTTACTGATGTACTAAGGAGTAGCTTAGGTTACTTTTATTCTAGAAATTTATTTATCTATTTTTTTCCACATTTTTTTTAATTCCACGAGGACGAAGTCGCGGGTACAGCTACTTATAAAATATTTTTTATGAGGACAACATTAAAGTCATCGATCTAATAATAATAAAATTTTAATTTTCAGGGACGGAATTGAAATAATCCTTAAATTTTTTGTTGAATACTTTTAAAATTTAATTGGTGTGTTAATTAAAAACTATAATGTAACATTGAAATTAGGGATTTAAGATATTATTTTGTAAACGCTCATACCAACCTATTCTGTTATTTGTATAATTAAATATAAAATATCTGGTGTAATTTCAAAGAATTTGTTTTATATTTCATTTAATTTAAGTACAGAAATTTCATATGTAATTTTTTCTTATAAAATCAATTCAATGTTCATTTTACTTTCAAGTTTAGCTTCTCGAGGCATATTATTCTGTGCCAAGTTGTCGCTACCAGTAACCCTAGACTATCCTCAAACCACTAACGGGGAAAACATTAGTCGAAGTGAGTAAACAAGCCGAACGGCGGTACGGCAAACAACCAAGTAGTATCTCTCATCTTTGGACGTGTAATCGGATCTAAATTGTCCTGGATGCTTCTTAAGAGCTTCCAGACACAACCAACAGTTTTCAACTTCTACCCGGAGAATATTTAAGAACGACGACTCAATAGAAAAGTTTGAACTGCTTTTATTTGTGTTGTTTAGTCGTGGGATACTTAGATTCCTATATTAAGATAACCCTTGCATACAATAATTTTTTTAAAATAAAAAACTTTCAAACAGTAGAGACTTTGGTGACATATCAAAGATCTTATCCTGGTTAAATCTTTGCACAATACCTTGTCATAATGGTAGTACAAAAAGTGATCAGTATCAAAAAAACGTCAGTAAGGGGACAAATAGTATCCACATTTTACACATACATAAGCTTGGTGACAAAAAACTTATTGTGTTTTCTTGTGTGCGTGTTTCGATCTAAAGGGTTTCGAGGCAGTCTATAGGGTTTTATTGACTGATCGAGCCGGTAAAAAACGGACTCGAACTATTTATTTAAAATGTTTAATAACAGAGCGGCTTATAAAAGTAGCTGTGTTGTATGGCAGCTATTTTTCTTTACTTTTTGTCAATCTGATCTTTCGATTTGATATCACCCTTGCCTATCGGGTACTCTCGTTAATGGGGTACCTATGAGGCGAGCCCGCATTTTATGTGTACTCGGTATACAGTTTTACCGGCGACCCTACGTGACAAAACTTTGTTCCTCCCTACATTCAAATTTCTGAAGGAGCAATTGAAATCGGAGATCGTAAAGAGAATTAGAGCGGGGTCTTTTTCGAGCGCCCGTTTTGTTTTGTGCGCACTCAAAGGGGCTTCTTTTGAATCTCGAACAGCCATCGAAGTGGAAGTGGGGGAAGCGTTTATTGGGATTCCCTATGGCCTACCAATCGGTCCATGCGACATCACGTAATCTAATAGCTTATTAATGAGGGGAAACCTACAATCGGCCCCTATTTTTCTATCCTAGCGCACTTTAAAATTATGGAATCCATCTCGCTCGTTCACTTTTTTATTTGACGCTTCGTTGCGCGTATCGCCGTCTTGTTCCTGCGAACGCTTACGAAACTTGAAGTGGGAAGGTCGGTGGTGCGGGCGATAGCTCCTCCCACTAAATTTATAATACGATAAATGAGTGAAGTCGCGGCCGAGCCGCGGAACCGGCTGCGAGGATATCACGTAATGCGAGGTTATTGCGTGAAAACAAACGGCAAAAAGTGGTACGTAAAAGAGATGTACGGTCTCGCATCGCGGACCTTTATGATCCGATCCGGCTAATATATGGACGAGGATCCCCGCTCCATAGCTTATGTGGGCAATAAAGAGGATAATTCAAAATTACATCTGCGATGTTGTTACGTTAATACGTAATTGTCTAACGTCGGGGTACATCGCTTAACTGATGATAGGATCGTTAACCTCTAACAGTTTCTTATGGCGCTTCGAAAGCGTGAAGTGTTAACGTTCTCAAAAATACTCATTTCTTTACTTAAACTCTAAAAATTTACTACTAATTTAAGTACTACACGCAAGAACTAAAAAGGATTATTAAACCTATTTTTGTATATTAGTAAGTTCTAGAGGTAACCTAACTAATAGTATTAGTCATAAAACGACATCAATAGGTTACTTTTTTCGTAACATACCCATAAAAAACGTCGAACGTTTATAAATCTCATAATAAAGTATTAGCTATGGTTTCCAATAAGTTTAAAAGAGGAAATGACTATTGTATTACTAAAGCGTAACCAGTAGCTAAGCCGTGTAATTGTGAGCAGATTTGATGTTGTTTCTGGGATAGAAAAAAAAAGTCTACTAATACACCGTTTAATTTGTGAGACCACCCTTACTAAAGAATTTTGATGAGATAAATTTCTAAAAAGAAATATTATGGTGATTGAGCGTGTCTCTAATCGTATTCTATGATTTATTGGCATAGTGCCCATATTTTGTTAAAAAACATCGATCTTTTATAAAAAGTATTTTTCTGTCTATGTCCATATATCTTTCTTAAATTACTATTTGAGTATATAATAACCGCACATGATAATGTTATTTAAATATATTTCATATATGTAAAAACAAAATTTAAAAATAAAACAAAAAAAGGTTAGTTTCACTTAAACTTGGTGGGAAAAATACGTGATTTCTGTACGTAATTATATTATATCTATAAAATAATAAAAATTTGGAATAGATAAAGATTTGAAAACGTAAATTATATTATATTGTAAAGATTTTTAACAGTGTTTTGCACCTAATCAGTTAGTTTCTAATTAATTGGCGATGACTTGACAATTGTTTTATGTTAGTGGTAGGTATATTTGAGAAAATAGCGTCTATTCAATTATTTCGATCGAAACAAGATTTAATTGCACTAAAAAATTACATAAAAGTCAAAGGAAACTTGTTTTTTTATGTACATGTATAAAGAAAAAAAAACTATTACATTTAGAAAAAAAGAAACCTTAAAACAGGGATAGCTTATATCTTGGATTAACATACAGAACACTTTTAACCCGGGAAATGAGAGGGTTCCCATAGGACATTTGTAAAATTCCGTCTCCAAATAAATGTCTTAAAGTTAAGTCGTTTTAACTTTATCAGTTGTAGTGGATCATTTAGAAAGAAAATAAATAATCGCCAGTATTTTTCTTACATAAATTCAACTTATGCCTACTTACCAGACATTAACTTTGTTAACATTGAGAAAAATCATAAAACGAATTCGTCAACAAAGTAAGAAACGTGTAAGCGTAATTCATATTCTCTTTGACGAGCCTTTAATACCTATAATTCACAGTCAGAGTCATAAATAACAATTTCTTGCCATGGCCTCCACCCTACATATGTCCACTGCTACTTAATGGAGTTGTCTTGTATATGGTAATAAGTAACAACGAGATAGGTCATATATCACTTTATTACGATATCTCAGAACCACCGAGAATGTTTAATTCTGGTAACTTCTTATCAGGGAACCGAATTTTTTGATTAATGTCCAAGCTCATATGTACTAGGGTAGTATGAGTTCGATATACGGGCGTCTGCGATCCGAGTTAAGATTATAGTGAAAAATATCGTGCTTAGTCTCATACGTGATATATTTTATCAAAAGAATAACAAAACACCGCTATAACGTTCCCTTAGACGAAATAAATAAATGTTATCGCTAGTGTTAATGACCAGAAATTTAAGCTTATCTGATTCAGTATGGCAATAAATAGGTCAGTTTTATTGTTTCAACGACGAAAATATGGTGTTACAAGTGACATTTTAGAGACAGTGAACTTGTCACTTAGTGATAAAATGCTGTAGGGTTTTATAATGATAACGGTTTGATATTTACAGAATTAAAGTAATATTAGACGGTAAAAGGCTACTATCAGTTTCTAAGAACTTGTTCTAAAGATAAAGTTTATTATCTATAAATACTTTTTAAAACTCTTATGCACTGGCTGAAAGCACAGCGTTTAAAACATAAAAGTAGAAATAGAAAATTTTGCACCCGGTAACCCGTTTATCGGTTACGAGTATGACCGTAAAGAAATAAAAGAAATGTACTTTAATATTTATGTTTTTGTTTTTTTGTCCATACCTTTTTGGAAAGTTCTACGCATTTTTCTATCGCAAAAATATTATATGTGTGGTACTATTTAAATGTTACAGCATATGTGGTAGAAAAAGAAATCTATAAGTTTCTCTTATAATAAAATTTATCGCTTCATATTCAAGTAAAATAATAATTTGTATACTGTGCTTATTGAAAGTCAAAGCTAAACTTTCTCAATACTCATAACAATTCTTTTGACTTCCCTTAAATAATGCAATGTTATTTTAACATAGCGCAGCGGTAAAATTACTTACGACTTAACCTTTTTTCTTTAAGTCTTTAATGGATATTTTGAATATGAAATAAAATTGAACATGAAGATCCTATGTATCAGTGCGTGTCTAAGTGCCTACACACTACACAAGCTCTTTTATGGCTGAAACGCAAAGAAGATATAATATTATATATCTATAGAGTAGATTCACACATTTCTCTACAGATTTCCGAGCATTATGTATTCATATAATGTATTATAAACAGATAAGCAGCTTTTAAAATACTGCAGTCCAAAATAGGAAATAAATAGCAGTACAATTTTAATATCATTAATAATGATACTGTTTTTTTTATGTTTGAAGAGAAAACAGTAAAAATTCGATATATATTAAATGACAAGATTCTTTTCTATATGACTACATTTTCTGAGTAAAACTCAATTAATACGAAATAGGAAAACCTGTTTTTTGTAATGTTTTTCAGTGTTTTATTGAAAGCAAAAAGTATTGATTGATGTTTACCTCATGTCAAAAATGGCGTGAATTAGTTTTTCATGGAAAAAATTGTATTCGTTATTTTTATAGGAAAAAGGTTCATAACCTTTTTACAGAGCCTACAATTTTTTATTTAAAACTGGCTGTTTAAAAAAGTCGTTTTAAACTAATTTTTAGATGCTCAAAAGATGCTAGTTTTGGACTAAGTACATTGTTTTTTTAAGAATACATATCGTGATAAATTGTGACGCTACACTTCATCTGAATCATAATCAATGAAGACCTTTGCTTAGCTTTTTTAATTGTATCCTACAACATAATCCTTTTTAATATAGAAATTCATGTAACGTTATATGATAATATAAATTACATAGCTATAACGCGCCTTTAAGTATCTTCGAGTCTATTAAAGGTAAAGAAAGATATTTCTAGCTAAAATGAACAATTGACGAGGGTAACCGATATAGTATAAAGAAATTTTGATATTCTATTGGAGTAGACGAAATTTCGCTTTTTATTTTATGAATTCAGCATAGTTTGATTTCAGTCAGAGATATCGTCTTTGAGACCGAGTCGAACTTATTCAGTAGATTTGTACCATCTGTCAATAGTAGATAATTTGTGTTAGACGTTTTAGAATTTTTTTATTATTAGTTTAGACTCTGATAGATTCCAATATTTTTTTACTTATATTTAAGTGTTATTACCAGATTTTTTATTAGGAACACATTGCACTGTTAAACTATTCATTGTTTTTGTTGCACTGCTTTACCACATTGGCTACTTACATTTTTTCTTTCATCTCTAAATAAAAACAATAAAATTTAAATATTTAAACTATAATTCTTTCGTTTTGAGTTTAATGTATAACATTATTTTTTTCATTTAGATATATAACATTTTTAATACTCAACAAAAATATGTAACTAAGATATACCAACTTGTGATAAAACTGCAACGAAATCATTCGTATACATCAAAGACATTTTAGTTCTTTTTTTAATTTTTGTCTCTCTATTTGCATTATTTTGACAAATTGGCCCTGAAACTAGAGAATGAATTTTGACAAATCTTGGCACATATTAAGTTCATATCCACTACGAGCTAGGATAATGTATACTTTTTACGTTTCTTTAGGACAGGGTTCAAAACGTGCAATCGCGAACGAAGTCGTTTGTTTACTTTGTTGCGTAAATGTAATGTACAAATAGTTATTAGTCTAGTATATTGGTATATATGCTATGTGTATATGTATAATAAGTGTTAGTAATATATTTAAAATCATTTTTATGTTTCTTATTGACTTATAATTATATTTTTCACACGTTTGTATAATCAATTTAAGTTTTGAAATTCTTATTACTTATATTTTGTTGTATTTGTATTATATTGTAAAATTACATAAAGTTCACTTGTTACATGAAATAATGAATAAATTAATCTATAATAAATAATTAAGGTTGAAATTTTTTAAACCACACTTTTTAGATGATTACAAAAATAAATATCACGATTATTTATATTTTTAAATAATATGCTTACAAGTTTTTTTTTTTTTATAACACGTGGCAAATTCAATTTGAACTCACATATTTTATCACTTCACAATGTCGCCGTTACTATAGATGCTTTTCTGTTCGCCGTAAGCTTATTCATTCATACTACTCGTATCGAAAGATAAATTGTCCCTGTACACAAATAAACGCGGTCGAGAGAAGAAAAGAAAAAATATACATATATGTATACCAGCGCATCTCATAGATGGGCATAGTAATTTATTATTATACAGTTCGCTTTGAACCATTGACTTTTGTGGTCGTCCGGAGAACATCTTTTGTCATACCGTCAAGAGGCCTAAGCGTCCGTGTAATATGAATTAATAAGCACAATGAAAGATTATAACGCATTATTTTGTCTCGGGATTCTTCAAATTTTTTTTTATTATTTTACTGTGGATATCAGTTTTATGGAACTCCAGAACAAATTTTCATTTAACGCGTGCGTTCGCTAGTTTTTTACAAGTAGCAAAGATTAAAAGTCTGTAATTACCTACTAGACAATAATATTTGTTTATAAATCTGTATTTCTAAAATTTGAATCCATTACTTATACGACTTTACGATTATTCCTTTGAAATGACAAAACAAGGATCGTTTTTACATCACTACATTGAAATTTTACGATTCAGCCTGTAACACTGGCAGCCATTTACATCTTTCTCCTTTCTCTTCCTATAGGAGAAGAATTGTAGCTCAATCCACCATGCTACTCTACTTTGAGTTGGCGCATATATTCCCTACTATTAGTAACGATGATCGCTGTCAGGAATTTATAATAACAAAAAGGATCGACGACTTAATGTACTCTCCAAGAGATGATGGGGAGACCCTCAAGGACAGACATCCAAACCGAAAACAAATATTGCTTTGTAAAAATACAAATATCCATCCCGAACGGGAATCGAACCTGCAAACCAACAGCGTTTGGGTGTCTACACGCGCCACTAGACCCGAGTGGTTTTGGCTGTCGACTTTTACACTAGAGGCTAAATAAAACTACGTTATGAATTTTATATTAAAATGCTTTAACTCACTTTGGTGCGTAGCGAATTGTTTACGAGTACGTACGGCAGCCATTTAGTCGAGTAACACGTGTTCTAATGACTTTGTTGCGCGAATATACTAATTAAAATAAGACAATTTCAAGTGAAAGATGTCAGATGTCGTACGTAAAGTTGTACAACTGCAAAACACAAGTTATTAAATTAAACCGTACAGGCTCTCCTGTACATTGTATTCTTATTTATGCTACTCGAAGCAATTATGAAATTACTCGATACAAACATGTAAGAATTTTATATATTATAACTGAATATTACGGAGATTTTTCTGTTATTAGGAGAAATGGCAACTTTTATCATTGTCTCATTGCGAGAGGATTATGGATATAATTGTTCTAGTAGTAACTAGTTCAGTAGTTTATTGATGGTTGGGAATTAAAAATAATGTTCACTCATCAACATATTGAAATACTCATCATTTTAATATTGTTAGTTTTAACTAACGGAATTTTAAAGTTGATTATATAGAATATAAATAAACGTTTGTTATAAATACTGTACTTGGAGGAAAACAAAATATTTGTATTCCATTTGGGAATTGTTTTAATATACGTAGGATATCAAATATTTATTTATTGCTATTTAATTCAATGTGTAAATATTGACTCACAATTACTAATGAATTTGTATTTCTAATATTTTGGATAATTTATTATGTAGGTACATTTTTTTTTATTGATTGGTAAATTTCAAGCTGTAAGTCTAACAACTGTAAACAGTTTTTTTGAAGTGAAACTTCTTAGAATCGTTGTGATTGAAATTCGATGAAACGATAATGCGTCACTATAAAGAAGTAAACACAAACATGTGTAGGCTTAAGTCAGCGAAAAAATGAGATATAAGAAATAATAGAGAATATAAAAAGAGAATATATCACCCAGTATTTTACATTATTGGCGAAATAAATTTTTCGTAGGATACTTTTCGGAAGTTTCACTCTTGCCGTGTATGCATTGCACTCACACACTTTTTTATGTTTACAAGAAAAAAGTAAAAAAAAAAATTAAAAAAAAAATAGTAAATTTGTAATGTTAGTAACCCTGATTAAAGACAATATAAAGGCGAGTGAAGGAACTTTGACCTTTGTATCTCAGAGGACGAAATAAATTTTGTAAAAATGATAGGAATATCTCGTCTGTTCAAAGGATAAGGTAATCTAATGGTTGTAGATAAAAAGGTCGCCGTTGTTTCTATTGGATGGTCTCAATGCTCTCAAGGTTGTCGAAGTAATGCCATTTCGACAGTGAAGATACGAATTTACCAAAACGTACTTGAACTGTTTCTATATATCATTTACTAGCTGTGTCTTTCAGTTTCAACTGCGTTATTGTGAAGAAAAATGCATTTTTATACTAACGTAGTCTAAATATAGCATAGGAACCCAAACGTTAATGGACTACCCCCCCTTTTACAAGAAAACAAAGTTCCAACGCTCCACGTATTAGTTAATTATACCAACTTCATATGTCTATCTAACTTAGGAAGGCCTATGCCATTAGTAGACTTTGATAAGCTGAAGTGATCTTTTATATATTCAGAATTAAATTTAAAAATTAATTCTCCTCCTCTCCTTCTCTCTCTTTCTCTCTTTATCTCTTTTCTCTATCTCTCTGTAATCGTGCTACTTGTGGTCTTTGCACAGGATCGTAATTATTATCAATTATAAAAATACTACATGGTGTTATGATGGCATTAAAAATGGCATACTAAGTGTTATGAATAAAATTATAACTTAACAAAACAAATGCAAGACAATACAAAAAGCTTGAGCACCCCAGTCTGGGGTACTGAACAATGGTAAAGACAATACGATTAAATAAAATTAGTACAATAATATTCAATAAGAAACATACATATCAAAGAGACGTTTGAAGTTGGTGGAGTGTTAACAATTTGTTAATGTCGGGTTCAATTTCTTTCTGTTCCGCGGGTTGCAGGTTCGATTACCGTCTGAGTCTGGGTGTAATATGTGTCTAATATTTATTTATATTTCTTTTGTAAATTTATAAATAAAAAAAAATGCTTTAGCAGTCGGAAACTCTTGGTATCCATTTACGGATTTCACTTTTAATTCTCCATTACTTGTGAGTTCTGTGAGTCTTTCTTCTAAATTTGATGATTCTGCTGATCTGCATTTGCGAAAGGGTCTAAATCCCAGTCTTGTATATTCATATTGAAAATATCCTGCATTCGCTCTGTAAAATTAGCATGAAGAGCGTCTGGATGTTGGCAGTAAGTAAAGTAAGTCTTTCTGTTCCAAAAAAAAAAAATCAATTTGGACTAAACAACAGAAAAGTCTAAATTTATTCAAAAATCTTTTAATTAAAATATTTACCCACTTCACTCACAGCATCGTAATAAATTTTTGAATAATGTATAACACAAATTATGTGTCAATTAATATAATAAGATGAGTAAAACCGTAGAGCAAGTTAACGATTGTAGATTTATGACAGGATTAAGTCGATGTAATGTTATTTTAAAAAGAACTAACACGTGCGTTTGAGAGGGAAAAAATATCATCACATGTTCGGTCTAATTCTGTCAATTCAAAGCTCTCATAGGCTATAAATTTTGGGTAATACAGGTTTCATACTTGATTTGTCAATGTATACCTAAAATTTTCTAATAAATATTAATACCATTTGATAATAAACTTTTAACACATATACCTAATTGTTAAATTATTTAAACAATGAATTAATACTTTTTGTTTTTATTGCGCGTTAAAATAATTTTCTTTAAAAACCAGGTACGCAAAAAATTCATAGATGTTATTTTTAACGAACCCGCGACCGTCAGTGCAACAGTCAGTACTGCTACCGCTGCGCCAACGTGTCGTCAATAATGTGTGTATTATACAAGCCAAACAATGTCAAAACGAATGATTTCTATTCAAAATAAATGTGCAGTTAACTAAACCATTTAAAAAATAACTTCGGAAGCTTTAAACAACAAACAATAGAATCAGTTGTTACATAAAACGTATTATCATAAACATATCCCTTGTATCTCAATAACGTTGCGATCACGTAGAAAAACTCTAGTAGGCTTTACGAAAATGATACGGAAACCAGTAAACTGGGAGTGGCTATAAATATATCCGGATTTTACGTTCGCTTATCCTTAACAATGGCCGAAATTGACTGTATCCTATCTCATTACAGTAGAACGCACTTCATAAAATGTTTCCCATATTTTGTGGTAAATTTCGATATGAGCCTGCCTTATCGGCGTGAGAAGTGGGTTGGATTTACGCAATTTGACTATAAATGCTGAAAAGTAATGTTGCGTTGTATTCGAGCTATTCTGTAGCACTATTTTGAAATAAAAGCAGCTTCAAAATCACTTTATTGATATGATTATAATTAGAAATAAGCTCGGACAGTAAATTGAAATTACATGAAAAAATGCTAACAAGAAAAAAAAAACAAAAAAAAAAAAACAAATCGATAAAGTACACAATACTCTTTTCATTTCACCCTGTACAGACCACAGCTGGGCAAGGGCCTCGCTGCTCCATTGCGGGTTGGCGGATATATTCCATATTATGAGTAACGATCGCTATCAGATGTATATGATAATAGCCGGGACCGACAGCTTAACGTGCTCTTCGAGGCAAGATGGGGAGACCAACAAATACAGATGTCCGGACCGGAAACAAATATTTGTACAAATACAAATATCCATCCCGAGCGGGAATCGAGGCCGTAAACCGTCAGTGTTTTAGGCGACTACTCGCACTACTATACCAGAATGGTTTTTACATTTTAAAGAAAACAATTTAAATCTGATTTTTATGAAAGTGTACAACTACCTTTGTTAAGTCACGTACATAAACAGAATGCAGTAAATAAAAGACGGCATACTTCGTTTTTTATTAAGTTAGTAAAATTATAACAACATAATCACCTAAAGATAAATGTAACGAAGCAACTAACAAATCGAAAATTAATTAAAATATATAATCCGATTGTAACCGAACATAAGCCGAATATTTACGACGCCGCTAAAACAGAACCCAATAATTTTACTCATGTCTTATAACAAAATTATGTAAAACAGGTCGATTATAATTAATAATTCAGGTCAAAACGAGGCACGGTGCACCTAAGATGGTTATAATAATTATGTCCAATAATGTACTCTAATGCAATGTTAATAAGGAGTATGTTTTCGCGCTCCTCGTTCTGGTATAGCATTAATTTCAAATGTCTAGCGAGCAATGGTGCGGTATTTTAAAAGAAATGTTAAATGGACGCAATACAATAAAGATTGGAAATTAATTTACGGTTCATTTTAATATTCTTTAATTAAATATGAAGTTCTGAATGATAGATATAAAATGATCTGTTATTCCAATCGGTTAATTACGTTGATATTAATTTTTTGATTTCTGAAGCTTAAAATAATATTAATTTTACATATTTTTATTTTAAATTTTCTTACTTTTATAACAAAATTGATAAATCTTCTTTAATGCTATATAGGTACTTCTACATACCTAAATTTAAAAATTCAACCATACTTAAAATAACAACAGAATCATTATAAAATATAATTAATCCTAATAGTACACTTAATAATTAATAAATCATACACTATTACAATCTCTAAAGCACTGCAAAGTCGCCATTTTGAATAAGCAACCGTTACGCGGTTGTTTAAGTCCAGGTGTTTTGCTGACAAAACAATCGACTCTCGAGTGAGAAGGGGCGGGTTGGCCATTCATAAAAATTTATAAAATTCGTCAAAAAATAAAGCAAACAAAAAATATATAAAGACTGATCGACAGCGAGTCGATAGCCGGCTAATATTTCATAATATTACCTACTTAGAGTTGTGAAGAATGGGTGTGTAGTAAAATTTATAATTGATAACGTTGTATTCATTTCTTGGAATTCTTTTTTGGGTTCACCTAATTTATCTTTAACACGTCTTCACATTGGTAGTAAAAAAAAAAACAATATTTTACGTTTTTACGGTTTCGTATGACATAATACATTCTTCATAGAATTATTTAAAAAAAACAAGCTAAGGCACTAATTAAAGAAGACGTAAATTAAAAACATACCGCAATAATTAACAAGTGTATACAATTTTAACAAATTTAATTTTTCAGGAGTAAATTTCTAAAATAATTCTGTTTTAGAAATACACAAACAAAACAATAATTAGTACAAAAAGATTTTTATGCATATAAAATGTGCTAAAATTACAGACACCTATCACAATATCGCAAGACGCTATTGAGTACCGCTTACAATGCAACATGTTTTCATAAGCCTCAAGTACCGCCTTCTATACCCTCGGGATCGAAAATCTAAGCGCTTCGCCGGACATGAATGAAATAATTACGTGTATATTTTACAATTTGCTAAAGATCTCCTTTGTATCCTTTGTGTTGTAAGTGGATTTCGCTACCTACAAAAGGTTCTTTGCTTGACACCGCTATTTTCAAATAGCGAAACGTGTATATATAATGTTATTATTCTGTGCCGCATCTGTCAAAGGCCGTTGCGTCCGCAATTTTACAGTTTAATCAGCGTTAAATGCGCGGAGAGTACCGCGAGCCAGTGCAAAAAATTTAAAAGGGATCTCCGTAGACATTTGTCTCTGGAATCTCGCGTCATAAATCATCGGGTCGTCGATGACGTCTGCAATAAAATAAAGGGAACGTCTTCAAAGGAAAGTCAGAGTGCGATAAAGTCTTCGGTAGGAATATTGAATGAATTTCACTTTAGCTTCGAGTGATTTTGATTTTGTTAGAAGTCTTTGCGTGTGCCTAATAAAGTTCAAGGTTAAGCTATAAAAGAAAAGGCTCAAGTTAGTATTACGTTTGAATGATATCGGCACTCAAAGCTTATTTAAGTTTTTGGTGAAAAATTTTAGTATGCATTTTTTTTGTTAAGTTTATTTTTCTCATTTAGACATTTTATAATCATAATTAACTTCAAAGAGTCTTATGATCTGGCTGTATTATTAAAAACGATTGAAATTAAACACATACTTTTGAATGTATCAAAGAAAATTTGTTAGGAGATCGATGTCTGGAACAATTATTATGATAAGAACGAGCTTTGAAGTTCAAGAAAAAATTCTGAAATAATATTATTAAATTTCAAAGACGATTTAAACTTTAGACTATGTTCCATAAGAGCTATATTGCTTTAATTTATGACCATGTTTATAGTAATATTGGACAACGTAGAGTTCCCAACACAAAGACTTATGTCATCTATTATGTCCTATTGTGGACTGACCACTTAGTTGGAAAGGAAATAATTTATTCCAAGCTTACTACGTTCCATCTTCAGTTCATTGGACCATTTAGGCACACGACCATTAGATCACTTTGAATAAATTTACTATTCAGGTGCTTTTAGTAATAGATCTACACATATATTATTAAAAAGGATTTTTTTATTGTAACGATTGAACTCTAAAATCACTGAGCTGATTTTAAAAATTTTATCATTGGAAATTTTATGTTATTAATGTGTGATATGGGCTACTTTTATCAGGAGAAAACGGAACAGTCAAAATCGTGTAATCTACGCAGGCAAAGTGCGGAGGGGGAACTATATATATATATAGTTACTAATTGTCTATTCGTTTGTTTTATTATATTTCATCACAAACATGTATTAAAATATAAAATGTAAAAAAATTATAATTTCATGTGAAAATTAAATGCATAGCGCAAGGGGCTAAGCAAACATATATTACGAGTAGGTATACTTTAAAAAAAGTATTTTCCAAACATCTGTTGGAAACCCCAAGGTTATTATAAGTGGAACGAATGCTGATCTAAAGTCAATTTCTCAGATAAATTTGACAAATTGCTATGAAAGATCAATTAACGGTTCATCACATGGTAGCCTAAGCTAATTAGTGCCCGATCTCATAAAAAACACATGCGAGGTCGACTCGCTACTTGTAAGCTGAATACTAATAACGTTCAGTATTGTTTTTGTTATTTCTTCTCTTTCGCTAACCGACAGCGCTAAGACACCATCTGGGTTCCGATACGGTTCAGTGTAGAATCTCGATACACACATTCCTAGAGTTCATCCGTTCTGTTAGTTTATTTTACTACTGACATTTTATTTGAGGTTAAGTACGTCGTTGCTTGTAGACAAGACTTGGAAAAATTTAACATCATTAAAGATGTCAGATACTTTTCTATTATAATTTAGTTTCAGTAGTATATTGTATTGTGATTTATTCAGTGTTTCCTTTGTACTATTTCATTGTGTTTTCTTATCGTTCCAAATAGATAGACGTAAGAAACCTTTGTTTTTCAATGTAAAATAAAAGTAAACTCGCACGCCATTACTGATTTTACAGCACATTGAATATAATCCTTATCTTTATTTGATAATAAAATACAAAAAACATTTTTTACAGCTTAACAAAAGTTAAATTAACGGTGCGCGTTAAACGCTTCGACATTGAGTTGTATGAATTTAACTTAATTATAACACTTGTCTATAGTCTGAGCGTACGTGATTGTATGACTGGAAAGGAAGATTTATTTCGATCTCGCCGAGTCAGTAAGTGTAGATTTTTGTTTTATTCTCGGTTCTTAATCACTGAAAGATATTAGCCAAATGTGTTTCGATGCGCATTGCGATAAGTTAATTGCGTTATTTCTTAATAACTATAACTTTATTTCTTACAAATATTTTATGTACGATATTTTTGTTTAAAAAACTTTTTTCTAAATTAACGACCTAACTTTACTTTTTTAATCCACAAATCTCTTTTAAATTCCGTACTATCAAGGTTCGTCTATAATGGATATATTAAAAAAAAAGTGTTAGATGATTTTGAACATCATATTAATTAATGACTACAGTTATCATGTCTGAGTACTATTGTTACTAGAAACCATACACATATATCATTTCAATTATGATTCAAGACATCTCATAAGAACAGTATTGTAAGATTTAACAGAATGTACGCCACAACCGATTGTAATCCATCGCTTTGATTCTATAATTATAATCAATGACTTGTCGGTTGATATCTTTTAAAACGTACTTGTATTTTTTTTTTTCTATCTAAACATTCTTTGGCTGATATAATATCCCATTCACAGTTTAAAATAACAAACTTTACCGATCGTCTATTTTTACTAGGCGGAAGTATAAACAACACGATGCATAATCTAATGCGTCATAAAAATTTGTAAATAACGCCTATATTTCATCTCTCTAGGGCAAGTCTATAAATTACTGAAGTTGACAAAATGATTTTTAATGTCCCCCTTTCCTTTCGTGCGTGTGACTAACGTTATTTCGAACTCATTTGGGAGCAAATACTTTAGAGCGTTCATCTTCAAATATAAGAACACGTTTTTTTTCATAAAATGTCCATCATCAATCTGTTCATCTTGGCCACTACTTATTTTCTTGTCATATCTTTCGTCCTTCTCATAAAGGAGCTAAGAGAGGATAACAAATAGAAAATGTATTATCTATTTTGTCTTTACCGTGACAATAATTAATGACTGGATTTAAACGCTTCCTCACGCCCGTGACATTAACATAAATAGAATGATCTTCGTTCACTCGTTTCAGCCCCTTTGATTTTGTTATTTTTAGCTTAGCAGGCTCAACTTTTGTATATTAATTTGTTGGCTGTACATGCTTTGTATCCATTACTTTGATGTTTTCTGTTAAGAGTTGTCTGGTGATTTTCAGCATCAGACATCAACACGCTTATTGGACAATGTTACAAACTGACTTTAATTGGTAAAGGAAGGTGGGACTTTATTTTATTTCATGGCTGTAAAAAATAGTCATATCAATTTACAGAATTAAGAAGTATAAATAGATATAGCTCCAAGTGTAGTAATTGATGATCCTACAATTGGTAGAATTGTCTACAACCAGCGAACAAAGACAGTTACGAGACAAATTCATGGGTGTCAACGAGGATCATAAAATAAACGATTAATGCAAATAACTCCCGACAGTGCCGTCACAAAGAAACAATAGCTGCCTCAAGTTATGAACCAGACACGTGCTAACTATTGGACATAAAACATCGCTAATGTCAGGCATAACATCTTGTTCGTTTATTTTAGCGCACTTTAATATGGAGAGCATTGAACGTATTTTAATTTTATGTTTAGTTTTCGCATTCTTTTGTGGCTGTTTTTGTTTTTAACTTATTTGTTTCATAATACCCGTAATGATTTTTGAATTTCTTTATTGATTACTTTTTTTTTCTCTCAATGATTGTTAATCAATTTATAGTAATGTTTTTAGTATTATTATTAAGTTTTTTGATATTGAACTATTGTTGTGAAGCATCTCTTCTGAACTTTGTCATATGTTCTTTTTTAATATCGGAAACTATTTTTGGTTAAGTGATACTATTGTGTTGTGTTTTCCTGTATATTTATGTAATACCGTTTGTTTCCAAAATAAAGTAACATAAAAAAAAAAAAAATTCTTAATCGTTAACTTTTTTCGAGATATTTTATTGATAGCCGAGGTCGAACGAGGTTTAAATTCGGATTAACATCGATCTGATATTGAGTATTAATTTTTTTTTGTGGCTGCTATATTTCGGAAGACAATTAGAAATATATACGTGATTGATTACGTTAGAACAGATTTTTTTTCGTGGAAGAAGGTGCCTTCTCTGAATAAGCAAAAATTAGTGTTTTTTAATCTATATTCTAATAGTTAATTGGGTAGATAAAAAATTGTTTTTGTCTGTGCCATAAACTACAATATATATGACCTATATATAAGTTTGTCATGATCAATAATCGTAATCACGACTATTTATATAATAACTATTTATAATGATCATTGCATTGTCGTGACGTCAGAATAGAATCGATTGCAAAGTAAATAAGGATTTTGTGTATTACGATTTTATTAAATAGCGGTAACTGAAACTTATTAAATAATGTTTTCAACTTCATACAAAATATATTAAACTTTATACAAAGTGACATGAAGATGTCTTACGTGTAAATAGTTTCTTTTGTAATGTGTATGTGCAATAAACGTTTCGATTTTTAAACATATACGAGGTACATTTTAAATAAAAGCGTTTACTGTAACTAGCCCTAATTGCGATACCAAGCGAAAATGTAAATTATCTGTTGACAGACGACATCGCACGATGAACATTCATTAGCAAATCCTGACTGCACGTATGAGGTCTGAGATTTTATCGGTCATTTAAATAGAAAAACTAACGAGAGTCTCTCATCCCACGATCCGTGTTTCGAGGTTGTTAGTGTAACGGTTTATTTCGTTCTAAAATCACGTCTTGTAAAATAAGGCCACTTAGACTAATCATGTTTTAAGTTGTTTTTATTTAATTATATTTTATTTGTAACAATGTAGTCAAGTCACACATATACATCAGCATATAACAATTATTTATTTACATGGTATTGACAATAACTGAAACCATTGACTTTAATTACTATGAATTTACTTTATTTATTCGATTTGATATTGATCGTTACCCCCTAAAGAACAGAATGACTCGTAAACTTAAAAACAAATATTTGAACAGATAAAAATATCAGCTTCGACAGAGGAGGGAACCGTCTCGCGATTGAAATACAATGTATTAAATATATTTAAACCAACACAAGAATAATATTAATCAGCTATAATATAGCAACATTATAAGCATTTATTTTTATTAGTCACATTTTTATATGATATCGAGCCCTGAGGTAAGCAATCAAATTTCAATTTTGTTTACGATAACCAAAAGCGAAATTCTTTAATAAGGAATTTCTTAATGTCTAAGAGAATATTATAACAATAGTCTGAAAACACGATAGCAATGGAAAGATGATTAATTATAATAGGATCAGGAAAAAACATCAAATAAATTATGAATCTTGGTTATTTTAGATAAGACTTTTTTATTAAGGAAAATCATAATGGTGAAGAATTTGTGATTAAGTTTTGAAATAGAAATATAGTCTTCAACTTTTAATACACTTTAAAATTTTGCATTTATTTTTGCAGTGACATTCGTCATTAAATTTTTCGAAGCTCGTGTAACACATTATAGATCAAAATGTAATAAATCTTAAGCTTTTGAACCTTTAAAAGTAAATTAATTACCTATCCAGTTAAAGTGTCATGTTGAATCCTTATCCAGTATAAGTGTCATGTAGTTTGTTGCGTATCGTTTTAATTTAAGTGGACTCTTCATTAAGTAAGATAAAAATAATTCAAATTAAGGGATTTCATTGCGTGAAACATTTGAATTAAAATATGCTAATTTCGAATAATGACATGACAGCTAAATTTGATTCAGTGATGAATGAAAATCAACTCGAACGTGGAACATTTTAATTTAATTTACATAATGTGCACCAAATTCGATCGTTATTTAAGTGTTTTCATGAACCAATATGATTTGATTTTATTCAGTCGTTCGTAAATATTAAGGTTAGATTGCGAATTTATTAAGATTCTGTCTTTTGTTCCAACGCCTTTATCGCTGTTGTTATGAGTGAAGTTAGTTTTTTTCTTCTTTCTTTTTTTACTTTCAAAACTAATTTACAAGCAAAGCAACAACCATTAATAGTAGTAGAGTTTATTCATATATATATATACATATATATATATATATATATATATATATATATATATATAACGCATATTTCAAATTTACTTGAAATAATATGGAGCAACATTATAACGAGTTTAATTAAATTTAATATGCCTCTTTGTTCAAGTTCAAAAATGTTTCGTACGAAATTCGAAATCTATAGGGTTACAATAATTAAATTGTTCTTTTTAAAAATTCAGTAATTGTAACGAAGGTAATATGTAAATGTTGATTCTTAGATCATTTATGCCTTTACGAAACGGGTTAAGTCCTTAGCATCACAGTAGAATGTCAAAATATAGTCAGTTTCAATAATGGAATACAACACAACATTTTAGTTTCCAAAGTATACATCGATCCATAAATTACACGCCCTGCATGACCAGGGCAAAGAGGCATTCGTATACAGTTGAAAAAAAAGAAACAACACAATGAAAGGGAATAAACTTTGACTAAGGACACTTTTTATATTTAATTCATTCGAATTAATATTCATACGATTCCACTGTATGTAAAAGCGCGATGTTAACAGGATTTATTAAACGGTCGAACCCTTGTTGGCTACTCGGGACGAAAAACAAAAGTTGTACCCACCATGTGTATCAGGCGATGTTTATTTTTATTACTCGGTAGCTGAGGTCTAAGGGTTGACCCTGAGGTCACGTCCATTTAGCGACGTTATTCGCATACGCGATTTAATTGAATACGATGAAGAGATTAACCGTTTTAAAAACTTGAAGTACACAAAACAATAAATAAATTTAACGATGAGTACGTACGCGTGAGATAAAACCGTATACATGATAATGTCAAATGAAAAGAGCATTGTAGATGTACCTACATAAACTTTGCCTAAAGTAAATCACCATTGAAAATTGCAAAGGCATTATTTATAGAAGTTAGCAGATATTAACTTTTCCTATCGCTAAGATAAATATTATTTAAAAAGTGCTTCTTTTTTTAATAAGCTTATTGTGTATTTCTCAATAAGAGGCTTAATAAAGATTTCCAGTCTAATTCTACAGACGCTAATTGGGAGCTTTCGTATTTGAATTTTATTAAATTAATATTTTACCTCGAGACAATTTAGATAAGATTTAAAAAAATGTTTTATTGTTACATAGATTAATTAAACAAATGTTAAAGATTACGACTTCGCTAACTTAATTTGTAATACTTTGTACCTCTCAATATTTCGAGAAAACTATCTTCGATAGATGTACTCGTATATCTATTTTTCCCGCTGCGCGAAGTATGATAAATTACGCTATTACTCGGCTGAATGCAAATCTCAGGAATCGGGTCAGGCTGGCGAGTATTATTTTTCACGTCCCAACACTACGTATACCACGTGATTGATCTCTCATTGTCCCATGACACTTTTACGATTCGAGGGGTTTTATAGAATTTTTTACTATGTTTCGAGTGTTACATTGTGCGGTTAGTGTCATTCAGATTGTCCCAGTTTTGTAGTTCCGGTCACCAGATAATCGATTATAACAATCGTTTGGGTCGACGATAAATCATGTATTCAACTTCAATTCTCAACAATGGCAATAGTGACATGTCTTAAAGAAGTTCGAGAACCACTTAGATAAAAAAATCATCACAACGAAACTACATGATCATCCACACATTTATTTTACTTTAAAATGGTTTGCATTAATATCTTTTATAACATAGCATGTTTAAATATAAAACTTAAAGGCGAGAAACATTGATAAATCCATCGAAATATTTAACATTTTAATTCTTTATAAATCTTATTTAAAATAAATATTTGTAATTGTCGTTCTGTACTTTTATTTTCTTTTCTAGGTTCAATTTAGATTAGTAAGTACAACCTTTTTTAGAATCTGACGTAAATTTTTACTAAAAGGAACCAAGACAGACGAAGAAGATGCGTCTAGACTGAACTGCTATAATATTATTGTTACTGCAGTAGGAAATACGTGTCTAAAATTATTTAAAACATCCATACAATTTTTTAACACAAAGGCACGCAAAAATAATAAAATATAACTGCCGGTCGAGTAATCAATCATAGCGCCGTGTATCTGTTAACGTGAATCGTAAACAATATTATTTTTTTAAACAAAATGCAGGTTCTGCGTGTTATATTGTTAGAAACAACAAAGTTTTTATTACATTATTTTGATTCATTTTTTGAAATCTCTACTTACAAGAAGTCTTGTTTCTAGTTCTAGTCTAGTTTCAGGTCGATAAATTATTGCAAACTGACTAGTTACAGTACCAGATTAATAATAGTAACGCTAGGTCGCAGCTTTGATTCCATATCACGATATGCGTCTCTACGGGACATAAAATTTTATTTAACTAGAGGAAATTGAGAGTGAGTCGCTTATTTTATGTTCCACTTTTCAATACGACCAGTTGCGACCGCAAGCGAATGCACTTTGTCAACGGTACCACAATGTCGTAAGTCTTAGTGATAGACACAGACAGAGACATACATGATATACTAAAGGGAAGAAGAAAGTTTGTACTTTGTGGCCCTTTATTAAGTTGCAAATTATACTGAATCATTTTTGATTTATATAATAAGTCATTTTCTATACAGAAGCTAGAAAATCTTTTTATTTACACCTTTTTTTTGTTTTAACGTTTCATAGTAATGGAGGTAATGAAAGCCAACAACATTGATGACATTTTTTTATACATTGATTTTCTTTTTAGTTTTTAACCGACTTAAGAAAAGGAGAAGGCTACTCAATTCGATCGTATATGTTTATTAAGTGCATGTTCGGGGATAACTTCGTCGTTTATGAGCCGATTTTGATAATTCTTTTTTTGTTGGAAAGGATTAATCCCAAGACTAAATAATAGGGTTAAATTATCAAAATAAAAATTACTCGCACCGGCGGCACAAATAATTTATTCTTAGTAAAAATATTACAATTCTTTGTGATTATTTTCGAAGCATAAAATGCAAAGTATAGGTTTCTCAGGACACGTATCACGAAACCACGGTGTATCAGTACGTTTTTCATTTTTCGCTCACTGGCGACACGGTCAACGTCTTAGTCTATTTTACGATGTCATATCAGTGGTTTTCATCATCACAAGTATCCATCAAGAGTAGTATCCATGATAACGAAACCAGGATCTGACAATGGCATCCCAGAGGAATCAAGGGAAACCTTTGAAAATCGTTGTGGTGACTAGTGCGTTTGTTAATTTTTTTCTCTACTTACGTTGTATTACTTGTCGATGTAATTGGAGTCGGTTTTTTGCGAAACAATTATTTTAGTTTCAGTCATAACTTTGAACCCAAAAATTTTGTATGGAATGTTTTAAATAATATAATATCACCATTTCTTTGCGAGTAGTCTTTGTAGTGATTTTCGAACAAATGCATTTTATTACATTAAAAAATGTAGTAATAGGTATTTATTAACACGTCTATTAAGTAATATGGGATTCTAACATTACCATAGCATACGTCTATTCCCATACGCTTATTATGGTTTAACTAAATTACAGTTGTGTCTGACCAGAAGCGACCGAACCGTAAGCAATAATCATTACTCCAATCTCATCAGCCTTGAACGATGCTATATTGTCTCGATTCGACTCGTTGTCGACTTGTTATGAATGTTACAGAAATAAAAATAAAAAGACATCATCAAACTCGTATTATAAAGCCTCACGCGATCATTTGGTATAGAAAAAAAAGGTTTGGATAATTTCTCTGGACGATATAAATGGGTTTCGTTAGATGGTACGTATTTCGTTAGGTGTTGTTTGTAGTGATGTGATGTGTTACTGTATATATTTAATTATTATAGATTTTGAATAATGTAAATTTAATAAATTTTTAAAATAATTGAAATTGAAGTACATTCGGTTATATATTCAAATATATTTGTGAAAAATATAGACTATAGATATAGATAGAATAAAGATTTGACAAAAAAGTAAATAATTTTTGACAGAAGACATTAAATTTCATTGCTAGGATCATTTTTTGCTGGAAATTTAATTTGTTGTTTTTAGTTTTATCCGTTACTTATTATTTATGTTTCTTACCGTTTAAACCTTCCCCGAGCATCCACAAATATTTCAAGATTAAACTCAGCTAAATCGGTCGAGCCATTCTAGAGTTTTAGCGAGACTAACGAACTATTGTGTGTGTAATATAATATATATATTATCCTTCTACTAAAATAATCTTTACCATCAATAATAAATAGCATAATAGAACGGAACATCCGCACCAGACAAAACGATGAACAAATATTGAAAAAGAAATACAACCAGTGTTTCAGTTGTGTTTGAAATGCAATAAAATCTACACAACCCTGTTTTTTATTATTGTTACGACAATTTAGATTTTATCGATGGAGTAGATATCTGATAAAATCTACGAAAAGTATATTTTCCTGTGAAAATAGCCATAACTTTTTAGAGGCACCATGAAAATAAGTTTTACGACTGTTACGAATTAATATCTCAAAAATGGCTTCTGACCCTCACACTTTAACGATAAAGGCGAACATTTATACGAATTGTTTCTAATAAATTTTATTTCAATATATTGTTCTAGCGTTATATAAAGCTATACAAAATTGTCTTAAAAAATAAATAAAACAGTTGTATTACCATCCACAATTATAGTGTAAAAGTTATTTTTTTCATTCATTATCACTCATAAATAACTGTCCTAAATAAACCGCTTAAGCGATGCGGAAAAGCCACGAAAACCATTTCGTTTTTAAATATTCGCCTGCGAAAGGTCTTGTAATTTGTCGACCGGAATTTGACATTATTTCGGTCGTCTATTGTTTGTGTTGCGATTACAGCGGAGCTAAATGGCGTTTAGACGATGACTTTTTCGCTTTATTCAAGTCTGTTTAAATAAATGAACTTAAAAGGGTTAAAACCGCAGGCCTCAAGGAATACCTTTTAAGAAAATAGAAGCGTGCCGAAAAATCGTTACGATAAACATCTTATAACAACTGGAAAACAGTTTACTTTTACCGGCGATGAATGGATTTCTTTTGAAAACGTTAAATGTATTTACAGGCTTTCATTGGCTTCAACCAAAAATTAAACATTATTTGGTAATCTACTACACAATATATTGTAATGTTTTGAAATCACATTTGTGTAATATTATGCTGATTAAAAATATTGTATTTGATACCCTGACATACGAATTTCCATTGTTTTAAATTCTTGGGCGTTGAAATACAATATATTTATTACAAATTGCATAGTCTAAAGACATCGGTAACACGCTGTAGACAATAGAATGACTGACGTTTGCATTAGGGTTAGGCCTATTCACACTTAATATTCCAAATGTGTATTTTGGATATATCATTAAAAGTAATACGTATAGAGTCATTTTTTCATTTTTGTTTAAATATTAGCTGACAGGCTTTGTTTTACCTGCATTAACGTAAATGGTCAATGATTCTGTAATATAAATTGGAGCGTCATAGCTAAGTTATGATAGGAACACCTTGTAGATATTAGAGTATATAGCTTTGCTTGATTGATTTATAATTTATTTTAATTTTTCTGGTAAAAATAATGTAAATAGGCATGGATATATAGAAAAAAAAACCTAACATTTTTTTAATTTGGTTGTAGCGGTATTAGTATAATAGTTATTTTTATATACATACGTATATAATTCATATATGTAAAGTTTTTGGTATTTATTAAAATTGTAAACAATTAATCTCATATTTTAAATATCAACTAGCTGCGCCGCGTGGTTTCACCCATGGGATTTCCGATTCCGTGGGTATGTCGAGATAAAAAGTAGCCCATGGGTTGTTTTAGATCTAGAGCTATCTACGTACTAAGTTTAATTAAAATCAGTTTAGTAGTTTAACACAACACAAACTTTCACATTTTTAATTTTTTTTTATACATAGATAGGCTGGCGTTTGACCACTATTTCACCTGATGATAAGTGAAAATGCGGTTTAAGATGGAGCACGCTTACCTAGAAGTAACCTATTCACTCGGGACTTAAAGATCTCCAGGTCATAGCTTTCGGGAAACACAGACGCTGGTAGAGAGTTCCATTCTTTGGCCGTACGGATCAAGAATGTACTAGCGAATCGCTTAGTGCGTATAGGGGGAATGTCAACCATTTAAGGGTGACGTAACGCAGAGCGTCTGGTTGTACGATGACGGAAGGGGGAGGGGAGAATCAGGTCATGGAGTTCTTGCACACACTCTCCGAAGTGTATCCGTTAAAAAACCGACAGGCCGTCTACCCTACGCCGCTGATGCAAGCTCTGCAGCTTTGTGGCGACCAGTGCATCATCACCGATGAGCCTCCTGGCTCGTCTCTCAATTGATTCGAGAAGCTCCAGCTGGCACTTGTCTGAGCCAACCCAAAGATGAGAGCAGTACTCCATGCATGATCGAACTTGTGCTTGATATAAATTCAGAGACTGTTCCGGTACCGTCTCACCTTCGAGAGGACGCCCAGTTTTTTGGCAGCTGTTAATATTTGTAGAATAGGATAAATATAATCACATACAATTAATTACTGCGAATTAACAACAAGTCAATATTTTTAAGCACATTGAAATAATATTCCCTATATTTTTTTAGTACCGGATTAAAACGTTCTGTGAGAGACATTTGCAAATCGTATGCTGAATATAGGAATCTTGTTGAGACTTTTGAATTTTGAATCAACCCGAAGAATATGTCAGTTATGTCAAAGAGGAAAAATGTTATTCACAATTCACTGCAGCACGTCTGTATTACATTTGTATCGAAGTACAACGATGCAAAATTGGGTATCATGAAATATAGTTAAATCAAAAATTAATTGATAAAACGAAGCTATCTTTTATTTCATCTGTTAAAATTATATTAAGCTAGTTTTAAATAAGGTTAATGAAGATGTTTTGATGTCTTACAAATCAAAATTTGTTTAGACTAAACTAAAATCCGAAAATTGAAGTGGAAATTAGTTAGTTAGTATATTAAACTTGGAAAAATTGTATTTTGGTACTGCACAACTAGCTTGAAAAGTATCTGAACCCAGTAGACAATAATTAATTCTTAATTGAAGTATATTGGATGTAAAAGAAGAGTATTAGTTCATTTTAATTATAATCTACTTGAATTTTCAGAAATAACTTGTATGTATGAGCGAGTAGTAATGAAAAATTACTTAATAAATATTTCGAAAAGGCACCTACTAAAACATTTATTAGCAAATAATTTTTATTTTCTAAATATTTAAATGGTATCCAAATAGTGTCCCCGTATACAGCAGCTATCAAAATTTGTTGGTACCCTAAATTTTATCTACAGTTTACATACCCACTGTTACTGACAGCACCATAATCGGATAAGGATTGATATTTATTAGACCTAATGTAGTTTAGTTTGCAGCGTCAACCCTAGTTACACCTACACGTATTTATACGATCACGTCACTAATACCTAGCCTATATCTGTTTAGATGAAAACTAACAGAATCACAATCTGTTTGAACTTGACCAATATAAAATTAAATTAACACTACTGTAAACAGTTTAAGTTTCTTATAGAGATTATATTTAAAATTGAAAGAAAAATTGTGGATAATTACAAAATAAATAAAATAAAATCGGAAATCGCTACCTACTATATTACGTTTTTGTTTTCTGCAGAATAATAAAAAAAAAATGCATTTCAATCATTATAAATATTTCAATGAAAGGTAATTCACAATTAAATTTAATTTAACTAGAAATAATATTGGATTATCAAAACATGGCAGAAGTATTTTTTTTTTCATAAACAAACATGAACTACTTCTATTAAAGTCATAAAACAATACTTGTATTGCGATTAGATTTGAAATAAGGTTTGATCGCTTTTGCTAGTCTATTATATCACAGAATATCTTTGCGAAAGCTACTATAATATTTATAAGTCCATAGTCACTGTTGTCAGACGAGTTTGCGGTACATCAACGGCGGCGCTTAGAGAGGGCTCTTATTACCCGCTCTACGATTTAATTGAGTGCCTCGTTCGTGTTTGTGCGATGTAATGAATGAGATTTTCTTGTATGAATATACAAGTCACAATCTCAGCCGAGTAAAGATGGTTTGAATGTATAATATGTAATCAAGTGTAACAAGCGCTGATCCTTTTGTACTGAGAGAATATGATGTAAAGGATTATGAATGATCGGTTGTTTTACGCTTTAGGTTTCAAGATAATATAATAGAAATTCAGTTTTGGATTAATTTTCTCTCTTATTCATCATCTAAGAGGAAGATCATCTAAGAAATATAAGATAGTAAATTCAGAAGCAGCATCCATATATTGCGCCCAAAAACATCGACACAGTCGATATGGCTTATGTCCAAACCCTGTCGCCTAATCTGAACATAACGTGAACGCTCTTAGTTCGGCATTAGGATGTACGGCGGCTATAATTTACCAATTGATCAAAATTGACTTGACATTGGCTGTGGTATAACATACTATCTCTGCTTCACTTTACCCAATGAAGACTTACTCCATTTATCTCGGTTAACACTGCACTATGAGCACTCGATGGAAATTGAAAACGATGTTTCCCTCATAGTACCTAGTTTGCATTATCTATCGATTCTGTGCTCACGTCGAAATGTAGTCAAAGTGAATTTTAAAGGACGTCGTGTTGGGCCTGATTAAAATACATAAAGACTTTAGCAAGCTCAGATTTTAGTGGTATACGATGTGATAGCGAAAGTTGCCTTAATAAGGTGTGAAGTTTGGCTTAACTCGATTGCATCTCCGTCGAAGAGTTGATAGCCCGTTTGGTGCTTATCAACAATCGGTCCTCTTAATTGTTGCCCGATGCATGTCGGGCTTTAATTAGTGAAAATGGCCGCTCTCTATCACGGCGCACATCTTTGATTTTGAATGCAATTACTGTTCTCTTGATAAAATGAATGCATTCAAGACAAGAGCACTGGTAAGTTATTGATTTGCGTGGATATAATTGGACTATTTTTTATTACAGCGGTGTACAACTCTTTTGGTCGTTTTGTTTACGGCACGGTTTTAAAAATAGATATTATTTATTTTCGAAGTAATAAGGTTTAACATTATTATAAAGCCTCCTCTTGTTTACCGATAATATACGAATAATAAAATTATTTTTATTCATCCTCTCAAGTTTGAATATTTTTTTAAAACTTGAAGTGCACACTTGATGTCAGTCCAGTCTATTGTTTCAAATGTTTTTCATAAATTAAATTTAATGAGGTAACTTTAGTTTCTTATGAAAGAAATTGAACTTTACTTCGCTTCAGCCTATCGCAGTCTACTACTGGAAGTAGGCCTCCGCAAGTTCACGCCGAACTACCTGGTTCTCTGTAGTCGTTATCCAGCCCTCACCGGCAATTTTATGTAGATCATCGGCCTAGCGGGCCGGAGGGCGTGCCACTCTGAATTTGCCAACACGCGGTCTCCACTCCAGGACACGTCTGCCACAACGGCCATCGATCCTGCGATAGAATTGACCAGCCCACTGCCACTTCAACTTGCTTATTCTACAGGCTATGTTACGGTTACTTTTGTTCTCTGACAGATAATCTCATTTCTGATTCCATCTTTGAGAGAGACCCCAAGCATAACCCGCTCCATTGCACATTGACGGACTTTGAACTTTTGTACTAGTCCCTTCGTCTGTGTCCACGTCTCGGCACATTATGTCAAAACAGGCAGGACTCATTGCCCGAAGACTTTGGAATTAAGTTAATTTATTATAGCTGAAATCGAATATTAAGTTTTAGTAAAACATATTGATTTATGTTTTTATTTAATAATGCCTACTAAATCTCTGTATTATTTAAATAATAAATTCATAAAACACATAAGGCATAAAGCCGTTCATACATCTAATGTAGATGATCTTTATATGCTCACTGAAATGTATGCCTTTATTCTGTGACTCGTGCAGAGAACTGTGAAAAGCTTAAAATTTAATTAATTTTTCACTCTACGGACTCCTTCAATAAAACTCGAAGCTTAATTGCTAAAATATTTCACAATCTCTTTACGAACGCAACTTAAGGGGCGATTAATTAATATCGCGATCAGTTTTAATGATGTTAGTTGTAGACTCTAGAAATTGGGTAACGCGTGTATGATGTATTTACATTGTGTACCGTTGCTTAGTAATTCCTTTGTCTTGTCTCCGGGATGTTGGTACAAACGGGTCGAATCTGCCTACTTACTTTGTACAAATTGTCGGTAATTTAAAGTTGATCCCGCTTTTAATAAAGCACAAAAGACACGACTCGCTGTAAGCAGTTTATAAAAGCGATGAACCAAGAATGTTCCTAGCACAACAAATATATTAAGAAAAAATGTTTATAGAATTTCTTCAAAGAACCCAAACATTATAAGTTTTATATTACGTCGCCTGAAGATATGAAAATGCTTTACATATTGAGAATTTTAGGATCACAAGGTTTTCCAATTCATTTGGTTATCTGTTTAAAAAGTACACGTTCAAGTCGTTGTATGACGCATTGAAACTCAGTGGAGCTTAATGTCGCAAAATATCGATGAAGGCTCATTTATCTGCTGAACCTGTCAGGCAGCGGTGAATTGAGAAAAAAGAGAAGAGGCCACGCTATTCGTATTTTTATAGACGTATTTTCAATTTACGTCGACATTTTAACACAATATTTTTAATAATAATAATAATATATTAATTCTATTATTTAGACTATTTTGTAGTTTGATATGTACATAGAAGTGAATATTATATTCCAAATTAAAAAAAAATTGTTGATTCAATAAATCATTATTGAATTGAAGTTACTATATTTATAAAAATAATTCTTGAAATGCAAAAAAGTTTCTAACGCTGCAGAATGAATCTAAAGCTATTCAAATAAATTTCATTCATTTTAAAGTGAAAGAAAACATGAACAAGTGAAATACAAAATTTTCGTCTAGTAGTTCTCGAAACAGCTAAATCCGTTCAATTCAATTCGAAGTTCCGACATTTCATTTATATAAAATTTTATTTTCATTCTCATCTCTTTTCAACGCTATACTTTACTAGCGTTGTTAAATAAAAAACTCATATTTAGTTACTCGCCTCTTCGGGGCGCCAATGATTCTTGCCAAATGGCGTTCTTTAATAAGAGCAGCGTTGAACCATTGGCAACGATAATGTGGAGAGCAATGCCTATAAGAGTCGTAATTCTGCATACGTACTTGAAGATAGAAACTTCTCGAGCGAGCCGAGGAAATGCGAGAAATATTTCCCATTTATACGGTAGCGAAATCGGCGGTGTGAAATGGCTTTTTCTTGTTATCTAAATTATCTATTATCTTCTTGTATACAGCCTGAGCTGAATTACCTATTGATATCGAATGTTATGTGACCCGCATTCGCTTTGTGTATGCATATTGTATTATGTTACGAGTGATCTGAAGGGATATTACAGAATATCGTCACTGAATGTTGATTTTCAAGATGTAATGTATATCGACTTTCCTACATTCCTGTGAATATATTTCAAATTAACGTTAAAAATGAACTAATCATTTTTGAAATGCAAATAAAATACACACTACATGTGATTCCACTAATTAGGATTCTTTCTAATTGCCATGTGAAATAAATTTAATATTATTCTTTAAAAATGCGAATAGTTGTATAACAGTGGCTGAAGCTGTGAAGTTGGATAAGATGATCCCATTTTTTCCTGTTTTCGTCACAACTGGCATATTTTTAGATTATTTGAGGTTGTTTGGTGTATTGTTATTGTCCTTATTGTATTGAATTAATACCCACACTGACCTTGCGGTTTATATACTTATGATATGAATAATATATCACAAGTATATAATCCGCAATATATAAATATTATACTTATTGTTTGACTTAATCTGTGTGTTAAAAATATATATTGTGAATAAAAATAATTTTTCATAATATTTTAAAAGGAATAATTTTTAAGGAAAGAATTAAAAAAAAATTGCATACTATTTTAATTTAATAGCAGTAAGTGTAAAAGTCAAATAAAAATTTAGTTAGTTATCGGATCGGAAGCTATCAATTATAACCCTAAAGACATTTCTAAAACCCAAGTATCTTTATAAAATAAAAAAGATTCTTAAATATCGGGTATTTTTTGTGTCAATTATTATTGAAACTTATTGAGTTTCGACCCTAAAACATGTCAAAGTAATTAATTTTATTATAGAAAATTATATTTATGCTTTAAATTGAAATGTTTTATTTAAAAATAATTATAATTTGTTGATTTTATTTATTTCGTACAAATCAATCGAAACAAAAGTAGTAAAAATTTAAGGCCAATATACCAGTATTTCATTTACTGTCAAAATCTCCGCTACGTAATCATAACATCGCTTTCCACAAAATGACTAAAAGTTGCATAAACAATATACCCTCGAAAACTATACCGTACAATATAAACTCTAGTTTCTCGTGACAATCGCAAACTTCTGAACCGTTGCCCGCAACTTTGAAACTTTAAGATGAAAACGCAAATCTCGGAGTAAATTTGAACGTATGTAAACTAGTTCCTAAGTACTTGCGGCGCTCATGTCGATATTAACTATTACGGAAACTCTTGTTTTTAAAGTATACTATAAAAAGTTTTGATGCTTGCGGCAAACCTACTTACTGTAAAAAAAATACGTCGAGATAAGAGAAAAATATATTTTAAAGTTAGCGAAACTTGATCATCGTATGTTACAATTGTGTTATATAATAAAACAGAATTCCAATTACGATAAATAAAATTTAATATCGATATGTATATCTATATTTATCTTTTACTGAATAAATATGTATATATAAAACATAAACCATGGCATCACTCACGTGGGAGGTAAGTCGAGAAAGAAATCAAGATATCCATTGTAACGGAAGCTAGGTGATACATTGGCTCTGTGCGCTCGGTCAATCGTACAAGATTGGATCTAGTAAGCCGTCCAACGTAAACAGCTTTCAGGTTTAAGCTGATAAGGCCAATCCACACTAAGTTATTTGTACAGTTCTATAGCAGTTTGTTTACATGATATATATTTATCTTGTTGATTGTTTTCAATACAAAATAATATTCCGATGTAGTCACCGTTGAGACAATTCTAATATCCTTGTCAAAGCTTACTTGAACAAAGTAGGTTTAACTTTACTTTCTTTATATTCAAGGCCCGTATGAAAGTTATTTTAGAATTTTTATTGAAAAATAGCAGATTTAGCAATCTCTGTGCATTTAATTAATAAAAAGGAATCTGTTTTAATTGGAACTAATTAGAATGTTCCTATAAAATTATTAATTTTCAGGAATGAATGCTAAAACTTTTGTGTAAAAAATGCATAATAAATGTCACTGTAAGAGAAATCGTAGATAAACTAATGATGAACATAATTGTTTAAGGGGTATTAGACTATGAGGAAATCAGTGTCACTAACTACGGCATCCTAATTAGGGTTCCGTAGATATAATAGAAAACTGGGGCAACTGCCCAGGGTAAGTTATAACTTAAAAAAAAATGTATGTGCTTCAATTACGACTTAGCCTTATAACTTCATATTATTTTGTGTTGAGCTATGCGGCTTCAGGAGATTTAAATTTGGATATTTGTCAATAGTTTACTGTAATGGTTGACATTCATAATTACTAATCGAAATAAAGTTAAAATTTTGGTAAGTTAATGGAAATCTTAAATAAATTACGCGTCACGTGGTTTGTCCGCGATGGACTTCTAAATTACTTAACCAATTTTAATCAAATTTGCATACCGTGTGCAATTTGATCCAACTTGAATGATATGCTATATTTTATTTCGATATATAAAACTATTATATTCAAGAAGAAAAATAAGGCGGTACGAAAATAAATGTAAAATAACAAATAACATGTATTTAAACCAGAATAGATAACGTAGATATATAACGAATCAACTAAGATTTTTGGTTATTTTATGAACGTCGTTTGAATCTAAAAGATCAAATTCATTACGTATATTAACAATGAATAGAATATAAGCAGTAAGTATGTATGGGAGATAAACTAATTATGTGTCGAAACGCTTGCCTGCCCGACTCTCAACGGTAGCTCGATACAATCTTGATATGACCTATTGTACTTACGATGGATAGACGTTTAGTGGCAAGTGGAATTCTCTCTTTGAATTAAAATTAACTTAATGACTGTCAATATAGAAACTTGCTAATTGTAACCGTCCGTAACCGTCCTGTTACTTTAAGCTGCGATGTTATAACCTCGTCTTGATTTGTGTGAATCGTTTTAGTATTTCAAAGTGGTCTTATAAAGATCACGTTTACGTTAACGGGCTTGTAAGGAATAAATCGATCAATGCCTCTAGCAGATACTAAATTTAATCTTTTTAAATCAAAACTTTCGGGAAAGGAAACTTGAGTTTGCTTCAATACTCCTACAATGGAATGATCATTTTTTAATTATCGTTATAGATACTTTTTAGTTGACAAATTTGATTAAAAAATGAAAAATAAAAATGTAGTTTTTCTATATACGCTTTAAATCAATAATATATAATATTTTAATGAGACAGCGTCGAATAATTAAAACAATATTTAAAACGTGTTTAACAAAAACATAGTGTGGGACGGTATAGGTGAGGTTCATCTTTCATTACAGAAACAAGACAGTTCATCACGATCGAAGGCACAAATCCGTGGAGTTTGTAATTGAAAACGTTTCATGACATTTCGCTGACGTTGATGGATTATTTTAAAAATGTATTTGTTCTCGAATATGTTGTTACATTTGAATAAAATTTCTGTTTATATTTTTGTCTATGGTCATGACTTTTTACAGATTGCGTTAGTAAATTTAAATTAAGATGTAGCTCACAGTAGAATGCGAATCTTTTGTGGTGGTCCGAAAATATACACAAAAAAAAAATTACAAATGCCCAGACTATAAGTATTCGTATGGCTTAATATAAACATTTGTCGCGTGCGAGAATTGAACCAGTGACCATTAGTGATTCAGTTGCTGCGACAACTATGTCAACGCATTGTCAATATTACAGATAATTTAGAATACTAACCTATTCTGAGATTCTATCATTATTTGTAACTTATTAATATAAAAATATAACAATATCTTATGAATTACAAATGAGCAATTAAAACGATTCTTGTTTTTCATGACAGTTGTTACCGTTAAAATTGAAAACTTGATTTTAATCAAGTTTCGATTTAGGCACAAGGATTTGAAACTGAACGACAAAAGTACTTTGTAATCTGGCAACTTCGCGTTTGACCTTTAACAAATTCTGAGATTCGATCTTATTTGTAACTTATTAATATAAAAATATAACAATATCTTATGAATTACAAATGAGTAATTAAAACGATTCTTGTTTTTCATGACAGTTGTTACCGGTAAAATTGAAAACTTGATTTTAATCAAGTTTCGATTTAGGTACAAGGATTTGAAACTGAACGACAAAAGTACTTTGTAATCTGGCAACTTCGCGTTTGACCTTTAACAACTTAGCTTCGGTATCTTTGAGTGTAACAGGATATAAATCTTCGGCTTAAACTTCGTCCCTTGCGTACATAAATTGCAAATTCTAAAACGCTATTCCTAGGTGCGTTAACATTCCTGTTTTAACTCTATACGAGTACTACGCGATAGCAAAATAATGTACCCATATACAGATCGTATACAATTTATTTTTTAACCATACAAGCTCGTAGGTTGTAGTAGGTTATTTTATAAATTTATATAATTAAGAATATCAGATTCAGATTAATCCTTGGGTAAATGGTATTTGGTATAATTAAAGTCAGAAGATAAAACCCCATTAGATTATTTTATAAATCAAACGTACATACATTGAGTTATTTGGTTAACCCAAATTTTTCGGTACTTAGAAAAATAAAACAAAATTATTATCTCGCTACGACGAAAACGAAAAATCGAAACAGATTTCGTTGAAATCAAATTCTATCAGCTGACAAAGAAATCTAATATTTCGGTAATATATTATATTTCAAGTCACTGTTAATTTCGTGAGTTTGTGGGGTGATAGCAATATGATTCGATCAATATTTCAGTTTGGTGAAATATGACCAACTAAATTAATAAAAAAATAGCCAAACAAAATAATGAGCGTAGGACTTTTTTGTTTATTTTTATTCGAGGGACTCTAATAATGTCAAACCGTTTTCACAGTTAATTAACCATCAAAATACAATCTACTTTACGAAATATAACGTTACGATTCTAAGTAGCAAAACGGTAATCAAAAAAGTAAAATAATCCTAAATATAAGAAAAATAAATAAATGATAAAATAAGTATTTAAAAATAACGTTACATTCAAGTATGGAAAACACGCTTATTAATTTCACAGACGCGAGCAAATCACTATCTTTTAACGCAAGCTTATACTCCTCCTATATTATACACTATCTGGCGCTTAGGCAGCGCTTTCCAAGTTTTGCGTCTCAGCCGCTGATCAGATAGCTCCTTCGCACGAACACTATACACTTATTTATTTACTGTGCTAAGACGATTATTTACGACGCATACCGTGTAATAGCTTGCTATATCATGTTTTTTCTGCGATATAAACGTGTTATTTTTCGAACTATTGAGTAAAGTTTTTTTTTTTTAGTTTATGCAATGTTTAAGTGTCTCGTATTTTGCACCTATAAAGTAATATTAACTATACTACACCTCTTCATTTTGTTATAGTCGTAAATTATTACTTGAAGTATCTCACGGCTAATCATTATTTTTTTAAATGCAGCTGTAAATGTTTTACTACATTGTTCAATCCAATAAGCTACCCTAACGTTACAGAGCATTTCCAAAAGATATTTAATTGTTAACCAAGCAATTATCTAAGCAAATCTTTCCAAAGTTTTAGCCTAATTTGAATTCAACAATCTAAGATAATTTTTGCCTTAGCCAAAAGTCTTAGAACAATTTTGCTCAGGTGCAGACATGTATCATTTTTTCGTTTACGCGAACTCGAAATACCAACAGGATTCTATCGTAAAGAATATATTCGCTACACGAACCGGATTAGCATAAGAAAGCTATTTAAACAAATTGTCTAAGCGATTTTTGCGAGAAACGTAATTTGTTTTGATGAAGTGTGTCGATATGTTTCGTGCGTACGTAATATCAATATTTTATGTATGTATCGATTATATAATATATTTTTAAATTGTCATATATTAATAGATAAATTTGATAAAATTATTTATAACGTATCATTAAAACGATATAATTAAACGATTCGATTTGATAACACATCATTTGATATTTTTTAAATTAACATAATTAATTAAATGTATCAAAATTAATATTATACAATTTATTGATGTCGTATATGTCATGTGATATAATTATTAGTAATATATGGCCCATTGGTAAGTGTATACTGTATAGGTCTGATACTGGTTAAGAAGTAGAGTTTATTTTGGCGTACTTTTTCAAGGCTCGTTGGCGCGTTTTTTTCCTCGCGATATTTTCCTTCATTAGTGTCTACGAGGCAAATTTTATAGAGAAATATAGATCTTGAAAACTCGGCGATGCTGACCCGAATTAGAAACTTTGAAAGCATTTTTGTATCGATTCTCTTGTTCTGTTCACTGGGTTTAATGTTAAATTAGATTCAATTATAAATTATTTAAAAAATATATTGTAATTTCACTAACGCAATAAATTATAAAATATTTATAATCATATCAAATAACCAAATATAGCGTGGCAATGGAATGGCTGTGTTGGATTATTTTTGGATTCTATGTTAATGTGTAATGAACTTTATTTATACTCAAGAAAAGTAGAAAACATTATCTGACTTTTAGAAGAAAAAAAAAAAACATTATTTTATAGATTCAGTACAAATTAATGTGTTACGAATGATATTTTGGATATTCAAAGCTCAGTTCATGTATTGGCCAAACATAGGCAGGTATTTAATGGGTTGTACTACACAAAACGTATACAAACAAGACAGTATTTGATCTACCTCACTTGCTTCGTAATCATAATAAATATCTAAATAAAACTGATTTATAATACACGCAGTTTATTATACGACTTTTTCGTTATAAAAAAGCGGTTAATTTCTATCAAAAGGAATACTATGAGAACTTTATAAAGGCTAGATAGTAAATCAACTGACGTGTCCAAATTGTCATGTTATAAAAACTTTTTACTGTTTAGGTATATTTCTTTTATAAGGGTCACCGCGAACGTTTCATAATTCAGCTAAATTACTTTATATTCTGGGCGATAAAAGCATTAAAGACCATTTCGGTGGTAGGAGATAAGGTTTTGGTGCAAAACACATAAAACTGTCCGTAAAGATAAGTCTTTCTACGCCGACAAAATTTTGCAAGTCAATTTCATTCAAATAAACGGTTTTCAGATAATGTCTTATTATTAGATTCGCAAGCTCTATCAATCTTTGTTTCAAAAACCAATGGTACGTTTGACCTTTTTAGTACTATCAATAAACTGAATATTTATATTTAGATGAACATCTGTATCAAAGGTTGTTCTTGGAAAGTACTTTAGTTTATAGGCTTTCAGCTGAGATAAAGGGTTCTTTATATATTTTGATTCTATAAAAACAATAGGTACTTTGCCGGCTGTTTATCGTAGGTACTAGCCTGTTTGTTTGTTCGCTTCGATAGAATATTGAGTTCAAGTTTTTTACTATTTTTAGGGTACTACTCTTACAAAAATACGCTATTTCACAACAAGTTAAATATTTAAATAAAGTTAAGACTAGATGTGCCCGCGAATTCATCCGCGTGGAATTAAAAAAAATATAGTTCAGTTTGCAGAGTTACAAAATAAATAAATTTTTAAATAAAAGTAGCCTAAGTTAATTCTTATTATATCAGCTATCTGCCATTGAAAGTCCCATCAAAATCAGTCCAGCCGTTTCAGAGATTAGCCAGAACAAACAGACAGACAGACAAAAATTGTAAGAAATGTTATTTTGGTATATTCATTTAGTTAAAAGCGGTTATTTTAATATTACAAACAGACATTCCAATTTATTTGTATAAATTATAGGTGGTTAAAATTACCATGTATCATGTATCTAAGTATAAAAAGATTCAGTCTCTTTTAAGGGCATCGTTTGTAAAAAAAAAAATAGCTCATTTTGAAACATTATGAAACCCCAAAAACATACTAATATTTTTTATAATACGTTCATGTACAAAAAAGATAATAATTATCGAAAATAATTTCGTTTAAAATTCAAAATACACTATGCAGCATCGAAATGGTTTTGATGTAATTAACGTTTTTACTGGATATTCATAAAATATTATAACAAACAACGTCAAAAGGGTTTCATCGTTGAACAAAGTTTATACATTTGCCAAATGTTTACACTATTATTTGTTCATTACAAACTATTTATCATCACGTGATAGTGAAGATCGTATGAAATAATAACAAAACATAAAATCGATTGCCGAAGTAACGGCTCATAAAAATATCATGTTAAGCGATTGAACGGGTGGCTAACATAAAACTATTTATAGCTAAGAAAAGTGTTTCGTATACATCGAGAGCAATAAATATTAATATCGGTCCAAACTTTCGTTTATGATCGCCAATCCTTGTATTGGTGAAAGTGTACAACAATAGGCATCGGGCCGGAACTACTCTTCATTCAAGGACAAAATCCAAAGGGGACTTACATGATCCTTTTTTATATTTGGTTTGGAAATGGAATTACGATGCAAACATGACATTGTATCTATACGGAACTGTTTTACCTGTCTTGGTGTCTTCTCTGGCACCACTTATGTGTCTTCTAAGTGTTTTATTCTATTACTTCATTTAAGAATTGTAATTTTATTTTACTTTTTATTTAAGTAAACTTATGTTGCTTTATTTTTTTTTTAATATTGGCACATATTTTAATTTTATACTGATTGTAACTTGAGAATATCTCTATCTGTATCATACTAACTTCACTGGCCGTCAAACTTTTATATTTCAGATTCTGAGTTTACCAACTTCGAAAAGAACCAGAGATTAGTTCATACAAACCTACAAACAAACTAACGAACTTTATGTCTTTATAATATTAATATAAATTACATCTAACGTAACATGCTCAAAATAAATAAAATAAAAATATCTTCATTCATTAAAAGCGTAAATACTGGAAAATTTGAGATATTGAAATGAATCACTTGGAGATGCCAAAAGCAAAATGGTTTTCCATAAATTTAAGCACAACACTTTTACTTTCTTTGTTTCGGTTCAACATCCCTTGTATGCAAATTGATCCAATTTTGCCATTCGCTTACTGTCAAAAATGTCGTAAATAACTGTTAAAAGTTGCACGCCCTTCTAAGAAGATCTCTCACTTTTGTTCTGAGGATAAAGGAGCACGTACTTTCCCTTTTAAAATGGAATGTAACTTCAAAATAACATCACCTTATTCTACAAAAAAAAAAAAAAAAAACACTTCACACAGTCAATGAAACGAGTTTCCGTTATACAATTGTCTTTACTCGAACGCGATTGTTTTAATTAAAGCAATATACGTGTATTAAATTAAGAAAAAATAAGTAAGATTTTAGTTAACAGTGCTTTGAGTCGTGATACAAAGCGCACCGACAGAAAAAAAAATGTAGCGCGCTGCGTTTTAAATTGTGGGAATTTTGTTTAAATAGCAATACATAACATACATTTACATATATTCAGTAACATCTATAATAGTAATAAACATTAGCAACAGCGAAGCGTTCCGAGTAATAAAATCACCTATTTATATGCGATAAATTAAGGAATGTGACCGACGAATAAATACCATTATTCCGACTAATGGCTGATCTTCTTAGCAAGATACAATAAAACAAAGTTGATTAGGAGCAGCGTTGTTTCGGCTGTAACACGAAAGTTTTGTATAGATATACTGTATGTGATGCTATAAAAATTTTATTATCACTGTCCGTTGATTTAATCTTAACGTGAATGTTGAGGCAGTGTAACACGAGGTTAAAGAAAAATTTGTTGTATATGTATAGTGAACAATTTTCTATGAGAGAACCTTTTTATTTAAGACAATAATATAAATAAGGGAAAATATACTATATAATTTTATTAGTATTTCTGAGAGTAAGCATTTCATCCCATATGAAAGAGCTTTGTTCAATGTGTGGTGGGAAACAATTCTCAATTTTCCCTATCTTCCCCTTTAAGCAAATCCGCACGAATTCCTAATCCTCGTACTATGTGTCCCAGAGGATCAAAGTGAAAATAGGATGTATCTATACCTACGTAATGTAAAGCTTAGAGCGTATTCCGAGTTACAAATATAAAAGAACAATTAGTGCTTTGTTGCTGTCATAACATTCAGTCATTAATTAACATGATTACAATGGAAGTAAAAAAATAATAGCATACTAATTTAAAGCGGAATGTGTAATAAGAGCATGGACGTTAACGAGCATCAGACCATCAAGCAAGTTGGAGAATCCGAGAATAATCGTGACGAATACGTGACAGACTCGAAATATTTATAAAAACGTCATATGGGATCAATGACCCGTTCGACGTTTTAGCCAAAAGTCATCATGTTTTTAGACTTTTTTGTGTGATAAAAATTCGAATGAAGTCTGTTGAAATTGGAAATTCATGATTCAAGTTATAGAGTATTTTCTTTAATTACGATGGTTCAGTGAAACAAAGAAAGTTAAAAAGGTTATTCTGAGTCGTTTCGACGATGTTTGAAGCAAAGTTTTATTGTAATACTTTTTATTGTACACCAAAAACTCGTTGAATTAAAAAATTGAATGGTTCTGTTTTTCTTTATATCTCCTTTATTATGTAAGTCCTACTTGTGTTGTATTCTCCGATAGTGAATTATTAATTTTGTTATGAATCAAGTATTAATTAGGTAATCAATTTGTTGAAGCTTGTAATTTTATATATCTAAATCGGAATTCATTTCTGAAATAGTAAATTGATTGCACAGATAACTGTGCATATTTAAAACTGAATTTAGAAAAAAAAGGAATGGATTTCAAGTTGTTTTCATGTAAAAACCACCGCATTTTTAGTACATATTATAGTTGCATTTAGTTATATTTTTAGTTAATCGTGTTTTTTTTTAAATTTAAATTAAAAGTAATTTGCGGTTTAATTCGAGCCAGCCAGCACGGCTAAGATCAAGTAACTAATTCTTTGTTTGAGAAAAATTGGAATAGAAATTAAAGAAATAAGATTAAAAATAGAAAATCTGATCTTTCTTTTTTAATAAAGTGATTTTCACATACTTCTATTGATTGTACTACCAGAATATTATTTATCTTTTAAGAAATCATTTAATTACACTTGCTGACACCACCACGATAATTCAGTCTTCATTGAAAAAATTACATAGGACTATTAGGAAAAGTTAACTCTACTTGACACTCGTCTGTCGTACAACTAGTGCTTTTGTAAGCTCGCTGGCAAAGAGGTGACGCAGCCGTCGCAAGCCGACACTTTTGTTAAGATGTTCATTTCCGAAACGCATCTAGATTTACTACATACACTACTACATGTGTACCAGTGCTTTTCAAGAAAGGAATGTGATGTTTTTAACTTTAAAGCACATACAAAAGAATGTGCGGCCAGGTATATCTTTCCGGAGTTCAGTAACAACGGCTATTGTTTTTCTTTTTTTTTGCCTGGTACCCTAATTATTTATACCCCGCTGTTCATCAATTATTCAAACTGTCGTTAAATTGGAGCATGTCGATTCGGTTATTATCGAATAAAAACCGTGATACAAATTTGTTCTTATTTTTTGTTTTCATTGTAAGTACCGTGCGAACTCCTAGGAGTAGTTTGTGCATTTTGTAAAATGCTATTATTTTTGAATTCCAAACAAACAATTCCATTGAATTCGTATTGGGTATAAGACGCAAAGTATGAATTTTGTGGATTCCATCCACAAAAGTCAGCATGATGAGACAGCATGAGTCATGACTCACTAATATTGTCTTAGACTTGTATTCAAATAGCTAAGTCTGATAAAAGAACAAATTTACTATTGTGTTATTTATGTCACTTTTTCTATTAGTTTATTTTAACTGTACATACAAATTCCACGATATTCAGGGGACGTTTCTAAGATTTTTTTATATTATGTATATATTTATTTTTTATTTATATCACTACATTATCTACTAAAGTAACAAAAACGGAAATTGACGAATTAGCTATTCAATATTTTTTTCATAAAGTATTACCTTAAAAAAAATTCAAGTGACAAGTTCTATGAGATTCGAAGTAAGTAAGCAATAAAAGATGGACTAATAAATGTTATTTACCCTCAAAAAAAAAAAACATCGCCAA
Source organism: Melitaea cinxia (assembly GCF_905220565.1). Lineage (NCBI taxonomy): Eukaryota > Metazoa > Arthropoda > Insecta > Lepidoptera > Nymphalidae > Melitaea > Melitaea cinxia. The sequence goes on along the minus strand of NC_059405.1, from coordinate 6,627,018 downwards.
CGAAAGAAAATCGCTTGCCTTTAACCAAGAAAATGTACTAAAATATACACAAAAACCACTCAGACACCGTTAAAGAAACTACAATTTTGATAATTATGAAGTTTCTCTAAGCACCCAAGACATAAACTCCAAATTAACTTATATCTGAATTTGTAACGTGTTTAGGCTTACAACACGAATTTTAATTAAAACGCATTTTATATTCAAACCAATTTACGTTCTTATTTGTCTGTAACAAACGAGCTATCATCTAAATCACTCGTAATAGCAAGCTCCATTTTTTTCAAATGATTTATTTCAAACGATTTCAAATAGCTGAAAGATGGCTAAAATATGAGCTGACAGTCGAATAGATCACTGATTTATACCTAATGTAGGCGTTCGAATAAAGTATAAACTCATCGTATACATGATAATTAAATTTGACCTCAGGCGTTAGAGGAAACGACTATGGTATTTATTATCACAACGAATATTACTTGACACTTTAAAATAGCGGGTGCTCGGCTTGTTTCTGAGGCAGTAAATATAGTTAACGCTGCATAAAAACGTGAAAAAAAAGAGATTATTCAATTATTATTACCATGTTATAGCTTTTAATATTAAGGCATAGAATATAGCAAACAGCGCTAAACAGTCTATTGTTTGATATTTTTTATCACGTAAAAGTATGCCTTATTACACTTAACTTTCAGGTGAAAATTGTATCAAAAAGTTTTTACCATAACACATCTGCAGTTTAAAATCTGTAGCATTGATCGTATAAGAGTGTGTTAGGGCTTTTTCGCATAAAATACGTTTCGTTGTTGTTCCCTCAGGCATTACCTTTATGAAGGGGTGACAATTTGATTACTTCGGTGAGGGTATATTTTTATAAAATGGGCGTTATATTTAAGTCCAGAACCTTCCAAGGTCAAAACCCTTTATGCCAATTTACGTATTACATGATAAATAGGTATTGTATATAAAGAAAGAATAAGGCATCAAGTATTAAAATAAAACTACTTTTTTTTCAATCTTAAGAAGTTAATCGTAAAATAATTTTCCTTTTAAATGGAATGAATGTCAGCTATTTGCGTATTAGTTAGATATCGTTTAAAATTTCTTAATTATGTTTTTATTAGAAAATCTTTCGTTGTAAATAAACAGAAACTTGAGTAACTTAATGAAATTAAATATTTAGACTACTAAAAACTGATACCGCTAATACACTACGAATGTATATTAATTTTTCATGTAGATATTTTAGCTTATTACCATTTTTTTAGATTTTAATTAATAATAGTAATAATAAGTAGATCAATTGAGGAATAAAACACGTCTCATCGTTGGAAAAAATTAGTTGGTTTATAAATATTTCCACAGAACTTCCAAAAGGCTAAGCAAATAAAATTTATATTATATCTATTGAAATAGAATAGACCACACTCACTGAACTACTTTAAAAACTTTTCACTATAAAAAATAAACGATGATATTAACGCCATTTTAATGAGCAGCCCAGCCATCATTGCCCTAAACTGTCATAAATACGTTCGCAGTCGAAATGAGCCTATGAATAAAAAAAACTCAAAGGGATTTAATGCCTCTATGATATGTTACCGGAAGCCTGATCATTAGTGAGCTGATGTAAATTATACAAATTAGTGGCGTATGACAAACTAATATAAATGAACTTTTGTCGACTTCAAGTTTTTTTTAGTATCGGTGTATTTCTTATATACCTGATTGTATTACAGACGCTTAACCAATGCGTAGTAAGGTTGGTAATTTTAAGTTAATTGCTTGTTATTTTAAGGTACAGATATTTAGAATATAGAATAGAGAGAAATATCTAAGTTTTATGCAAAAGCTGTGTGTTTACGGCAACAACGAATATAGCCACCCCCTCTCTTCCCATCGGTGTCGTAAGTGGCCACTAAGGGATAACACAGTTCCAATACCACCTTGGAATTTGAAAAGCCGACCGATGGCGGGGTAACCATCCAACTGCTGGCTTTGAAATCCACAGGCCGAAGGCGGGCAGCAGCGTCTAGCCTGCGCGCGACAAAGCCTGCGGTCACCAACCCGCCTGCCCAGCGTGGTAACTATGGGCAAAACACATGAGTTCACGCCATTTTTGGCGCGAACTTGTGGAGGCCTCTGTTCAGCAGTGAACTGCGATAGGCTGATGTATATGTGTGTGAGTGTGTTTGGAGTGAATTCTCAATGAAAAAATTTATTTCAAAATTCGAATTCCTAAAAGCAAATTTTATGGAATTATATCTTTCTAGTCTAGGACAGGCTTATCAGGCTAGGTATTTAAACATTTTTTTTTGTATTGCTACATTTAAAAACACTGATTAAATTTTCTAAATTTGAAATATAAGGAACAGTAATAGAGGAAATAATTACGTATATTATTCTAAAATAAAATAAAAAACTATGACTTTGTCTACGTTCTCAACTTTTGAACAATGTAAATCAAATTACGTTCAATATTAAAAATAGACTGAATATTAAAATGAACTCGTGATAAAGGAAACCATGTAATATTTTATACATATGTATCTGTTTATAATAAGGTTGATTCCATTACAATACGCGAGGGGCAAAGCATTTTGATTAAATTTTCACAACCCCAAGCTTAAGCAGCCTAAAGTCATTGTAAATTATGACCGTATCTTAAATATTTGATGAGTGATCCTTTGTTTAACAAGTGTAAAAAAAATATGTTTTTGTTGTTTTAACGTGAGAGTATAATTAAAACGTCGCTATTATTAAGTGGGGAATAAGGTAATTTACGAAAAATTAATTGTAACAAGCCAGCTGGATATGAATTAATAAACATAAGATTGCACATACTAAATTATTATTTTTTTTAGTAGGGAAAACTGTATATTTAAACGATGTTGTCACTTAAAATATAAAAAAGGCTTACTTATTTCAGTTGAATTATATATTCTTGTGAACTAATGATACATGTTAAAAATCATCATCATCTTCCTGCCCTTATCCCACTTATGTAGGGTCGGCACAACATGTTTTTCTCTTCCATTCCTCTCTATTATTCGTCACTTCAGTGCTTACTCCTTTCTTTCTCATATCCTCACTCACACAATCCATCCATCGCTTTTTCGGTCTGCCGATCGCTCTTCGTCCTTCGACATTCATCCCTAACATTCTTTTACCGACATAGCGGTCATCCCTCCTCATTACATGCCCATACCACGCTAACCTATTGCTCCTTATTTTCTCTGTCACAGGTGCTACTTTCAAACTTCCCCTTATATACTCATTTCTAATCCGATCTTTCCTCGTTACTCCACACATCCATCTTAGCATTCTCATCTCGGCTGCGTGCACTCTTCTTTCATCCGTCACTTTTGTTGCCCAACATTCTGATCCATACATTACGACAGGTCTTATGATCGTTTTATTGATTTTCCCCTTAAGTTTAAGGGGCATTCGTGGATCACAAGCTGTTCCAGAGACCTGTCGCCATTTCATCCATCCCGCATTTATTCTATTTTTCACGTCACGGTCTATGTTGCCGTCATTTTGTATTAATGACCCAAGGTAGCGGAAGTCGGAGCAGACTGGTAGGAATACACCATCCAAGGCAATATGGGAAAAACCGGACGAACCGCTGAAATCGCAGAACAAGTGCTCGATTTTAGACCTACTTATCCTCAATCCCGCGCCCTCCAGTCTTTCCTGCCATTTTCCCAGTCTACTTTGTACCTCAAGGACATTATCTCCGACAAGAACAACGTCGTCAGCAAACAGCATACACCAGGGTGCTTCCTCCTGTATGTCTGATGTTAGAACATCCATTACCAGGAGGAATAGATACGGACTTAAAGCCGACCCCTGGTGCAAACCTACAGCCACACTGAACTTGTCAGTTACCCCGGCTTCGGACCGGACGTGGGTGCTAGCTCTATCATACATCGCCTGAACAAGTCGTACATACTTCTCTGGCACTCCTTTCCTTTTCATAGCCCACCACAGAACCTTACGGGGGACCCTATCGTATGCCTTTTCCAGATCTACGAACACCATATGCAAGTCTTTTTGTGCGAGTCGATATTTTTCGCAGAGTTGGCGGAGTGCAAATATGGCGTCCGTAGTTCCCCGGCCCGGCATAAATCCAAATTGGTTCTGTGTGACCTCACATTCTTCTCTCATTCGTCGCGCTATCACTTTCTCCCATATCTTCATGCTATGTGACATGAGCTTTATTCCCCGATAGCTGCTGCAGTCCTGTATGTCACCTTTATTTTTAAAAATGGGCATCAGTGAACTATAACACCATTCCTCGGGTATAACCTCTTCTTGCAGCAACTTATTGAAAAATAAAGTCAGCCACTTCCATCCATCCGCATTCAAAAACTTCCACACTTCCGCTGGTATACCATCTGGCCCAACTGCTTTTCCATTCTTCATACTCTGCACTGCCATCTTCACTTCCTCTATACTTACCTCTTTCACCATTCCTTCATTACTTCGTACATTTTCTAACACTCCGCTCCATTCATTTTCTTCCATTCATGTTAAAAATAGAAACAAGTAATAAACCTTTGAGTTAAAAAAAAAACTTCTATATTTTAGGATTAAAATGCTACCTTCATTATAAGTTTTATAAAATTCATCAACTCAAAATAATACGTTAAAGATTAACCGCTGAATCGAAAACAGTTCTCTTTTCACTGTAAAATTCGAATTACACATATATTCAACCTACAGCCGCGAAGCCTCCTAGAGAGCAATATATCAAGTTTGATAGTCAATTATTGGCATTCGATCCTTGAAGCGGCCATCTTAAGGTTATCTAAGTCATATTGCCTTTGGGATGCTTCAGTTCCTGTTGAAACGTTACATCATTCATATGTTTAATCCAATATCATAGTAGTTGTGTCTAATTATTTTTGACCAATGAAACTATTTTTAGTGGTATATCATAAGCTAAGCCTCAGCGAGTTAAATAATATGACTCTTATCTCGTGTTAACTTACGGATTAGTTGGTCTAAACAGAGACGTTGGCTACGTTGTATCTCAAAGAGCATCATGCACTTCACGCCTCAGTGGTAATAGCGGCTTTCATTTTCAAAATAATTTTAAAACAATCATTTTTAGTGTTTGTAATAATAAAATAAGGTAATATTATTTTTGTGTGCTTTCATTTCATTATTTTCTCTTTTTGTGGAATTTAATTGTATAATACTCACTTTAATTTTTAGAAATTGTAATTTACATACCATATTAACTAATACTATTCGGAAACGGCTCCAACGATTTTCATGAAATTTAGTATGCAGGGGATTTCGGGGGCGATAAATCGATATAGCTAGGATTCATTTTTAGAAAATGTCGTTTTATCTCTGTTCTTAGACAAAGGAAAAAAGGCTACAATATTGTTAGAATACGAAGGTAAATTTCGCACTTGTCAATAAAGCTGTAAATCAATCAATTACTTTTTCCTATTTTTTCTAATTGCACTCATGATTTTTTATTTAAATAAACCGGTTCCATATTTTTTTATTAGAACGTCGGTAAAATCGGAAAATATTATTCATATTTTATCAATATGTAATTCGTATATGATTTCCAAAAATACGATTTACTAAAAATACCGAGCTAAGCTCGGTCACCCAGGTAATCAATAAAAATTACAACAAAATCAACATTGTGAAGTAGGTATTGTGTTGGGTCTTTAGTAACATTTGATAAAGTAATTACTTTCGTTCAGCTTTATTATACGTTTTTATGAACATTTTTATTTTATTACTCATCGTATAATGAAGAAAAGTTGAGAGATTTATTATAAGAAGGATACTAAAAACGACATTTGAGTGTAATTATGGTAGGTTAGAAGTTAGCCCACCATAATGACGGTCGCTCCAATGAGCTATTTATTGCCGAAAATCCTCATACTCGCGATAATTAGAATTCTTTTGAGGTTAAAGCTTAAGATGCTTGTAAAAAGCGCAAAAGCCACGGAATCCATTGACGTTAATCGTTTGTTAATCTTGATTTAGTCTTCCGCTGAAGATGCTTGGACAAATTTAAAACACAGCTTAGACAATTTAATACGCCATTATTTGTGAAGGTATTTCTTATAAAAATACATTTTACCCATTTTCAACTTAAACGTTGCTTTTACATTTATTTGACCAGAATTAGTCAATTTACGTAAAGAGTTAGCCGATTTTATTCTTCCATGCTAAATTTTAGTACCGACAGCGGATTAAACTCGAGGCTTTACGTTACAATAACCAAATAGTTATTTTTTTTTTAATCTTGTTCAGTAGCGACTAATAAAATATAACCAGATTTGTCGCAATTCAAATAAATAAAGTATACAAATAAACGCGTTTCAATGATTCTCTATTACGACTAAATATTTTTCGAGAGCAACGGTGCATGTGATTAAGGGATGGGACATTATCTGAGTCGCTTTTGTCCTCAATTGTCCTTGTTATGCGGTCTGTGGTTGAAATTCCTTTATGTCTAAATTATGCCTTGATCTTTACCACAACAACATAAAGTCCTATTTCGTTCGCCGTTTCATTAATATTGTATTGAGTTACGCAAACCCAATACCGTTGCCTAGAAAGCTGATCTCTTTCGGTGACATCTCCAGAAAAGTACGTAAAGGATTATCAAATGACAATGTGCATTTTTTTCATATCATGTGTATTCATCGAGATCGTCGATTTTGAGAATAGGATGCTATTAAATTGCGCATGAGTCTTTTGTCGTACCATATGGCATTTTCCAGCAGATGGCTCTTTTGTAAAGATAGCCGACTTAAGTAAACTAATGAAAACGTATTTACCTTTAAAGAGATTTACATGTTCTAATGGCTCTTCCATGTGACTGTACAAATTTAAATATAAATTGGATAATTATGTGTTTCGCGCGCGTTTTTCTCTGAATGCTTCGTCTATAGAAGTTGAGTTTATCGTTTTTTGTTTATTACTGATACCATCAGTCGGGACTTCAGCTATAGAGGAATAGATTAGTTACGTTTCGTTACTTATAAAGATTCGACAAAGAATTAATAAATTATGAAAGTTTCAAATTATACCAACGCAAAGTTATTCGTTATATTTTTCATGTAAATAAAGAATAAATTTGTTGAGACATGCTCGTCTGTGTTCCGAATTAATTTTGTTTTCAAATGATTAATAATACATAATCTTTCTAGTGAAGATATTTTAGCATTATTTTAAATTCTGAGCGAAATAACAATGAGTCCGAAAATTTACCTACCTAAATAGGTAGCAATACAAATGCTAATTAATAACAGACGGCCGACTTTTGTTTAATTATCGTAATTTATATTGGTAAGTTGGTGTCGCAGATAAACTTAACATTTATTTGATTATTTATTTTACACAACAAATATTTGAGACACACCTATTTTATATTGTGTTTGGATTCATAAACAAAATACTTTAAATATTTTTGTATTCATTAAATTTATCTCTTCATGTTTTACAAAGAAAACTTTGTGAAAATTCCTTTAACTTCTTTATTTATATTACAAGGTTGGTGTTTTTTACTCTTTTTAGATACCTAATGAATACAGTTAACTGCTTATAACTTTTATTACATATTTATTTTTTGTGTCGCTTCATCCAATATTTAATAGTTTCTATAGCAACCATCTCGAATACTTCTAAGCGTTAAATCATTAAATAAAATGTGTTCTCAGTTTCTTTTTTTTTTTTGTATTGGTAATCTTACGTTTGTTTTGTGTTAACAAATAATAAATATTATGATTCTAACTCAAATATTTTTTTGCTTAAAACCTTTATTCAATTTTCGTATTTTATACTAGCTGCCTGGACAGACTTCGTTCTGTCAAAAATTAATAGTAAAAATTATTTATTTAATTTTTTTTTTGAAAGTATTAAAACCTACCGTGAGCCTTAAAGAACAGAAAAAAAAAACAATGAGCCGCATTAGTCGAGCCGTTCTCGAGTTATGCGCTTAGAAACATTTGCAGGTACAAGAGAAAGTGTTGTGACAGTCAAGTTAGCAGAATCCAGTATCACAAAGTCGCCATATAGCAGCCTTAACTAAACTTCTATTTGCGATATGACAACGATTTTTAACAATATTAATCGGCCACAGGCACGTCTAATCTGGACGATGTATATCTAGCTTTATTCATGTGAGAGACATAAATATATATCTGATAAAATCAAGCGACAGATCGTCCCGTTCTCGATTTGGGCTCGTAAAAACAAGTTTGCCCATTATTTCTATGCTGACCCGTCGACTGTCGTTTTGATAAGGGTGTGGACGTCAAACATAACCGATGTTGATTTCGTTTTGATTCGTTCAAACTGAGATAATGCAACATTCATTGCTTTAGATTATCAGCTGTTGAGGTTATGTTACGAATATTTAATTTATTTTTTCTTAGTAAAAATATTTTTATTGCGTTTAGAGATAAGAATTTTATTAATAAAATTCCCTAAAATGAGTTTACCATTCAGCCACATCCTTCTGCTGGGCACAGGTCTCTTTTTTATGTAGGAGACGGGTTGTAGCTCAATTCACCACGCTACTCCACTGCAGATACAGGTATATTCCCTATTATGAGTAGCTATCGCTATCAGGTGTTGGATAACAACCAGGACCGATTGCTTAACGTGCTCTCAGATGCACGCTGAGGAGATCCATAAAGACAGACAACTTGTCTCGTAAGAAATAATAGTTATTATTATTTATTAACGAACTCGCAATAGTCGGTGTGTGAGCGCCCACACGATTCACGCACCACTACACCAGAGCGATATGTTTAGGTAAAAGAAAATAGCCTAACCATATACCTAATATCTCTTCCAATATTATATATTATATCATTTGTGCGGTAAAGTTGATGATTCAGACTTATCATTGTAAAACTCATCGGCTACTATTTTAAGTATTTACTGTTTTCAAACCATGTTATGTTTCTTTATATATCAATATATTAAATGTAGGTATCTCAATTTTTTTCAACAAAACATTCTAAATAACAAAGAAATTTGTTTTTACTTAAAGCTGAGATTAACTTGAAATTAGTTTTATGGAATAAAATACCAACTATTGTAAGGAAATCGCATGTAAGTTGTTTAAAGCAACTAAATTTGTCACTATAATTGCCACTTTACTGTATCGACTGAACTTGCAGTCTTTAGTTTGTTCGGCCAACTTTTCTTGTGAGCAAACCAATAGTAAACTATTTATTTGATTTTTAAAGTTTTTGTAATTTAAATTATTCGATATTCTATTCTTTTTTAGATTTATATTTAGCATTAATTTTTAAGTGTTTTATTCATGATTACGTTTAATAATTTGTTTATAAATACTTTCATAGTTTTGAAACATGAGTTTTTCGTTATGTGTATGTGTAAAATAAAATAAAGTAAAATGGTAAAGAAAGAAGAAATAAAACAAAAGTAAATAAAAATTTTAAATGTGTATATTTCATTTCTCGTTTGATACTTTTCTTTTGTATTTACACATATATACAAAAACAAAAACATAATTATTTACATACACTTAAGACAGATTTTATTTAACGGATTATTTATTATATAAATGCAATAAAAGTTTGTACAATATAAGTTTATAACTTTGGCATTATATAATTTAAGCAATCTCATAAAATAATATTTATGTGTTGATTATAATCAGGTTGTCAACAACCGAACTTTTAGAGTAGTCCTATCCTATATATAAATTACTATCGCAGAAATTAGGAATTTAATCCATAAATTACTAAAACTAGTTTCATAATGTACAGATAAATGCAAATCTATTGCTGGAGTCTATATTACACAGTAAATACAAATATGGAACAACTTAATATAATTATCACTGTATTGGACTAATACGCTTAAGCGTCGCAGATCGAAATTTACCTGCGTTGAAGCATACGCTACGCCCAGAGCTGAGCGTGCGGCGGCATGCGATGGGGGTGCGGGTCGCGTGCGTGTACGCCGGCCGGCACGGCCAGCCTGTCGGCGAGCCCGTCAGCCAGCAAGGGCGGCAGCTTGCCGGGCGGCGGTGGAGGAGGTGGCGCCGGCGCCCGCCCGGCCCCCACTGGCGACACTGATGCGTAAATGTTCACCGTCGATCGGTGATATTGACACTTTCTCAAGTCCGGCATGGCGAACCTTAGTTTTTGCCAAAATTGTCTATCACCCCACTCGATACACGTATTTGCTTTTAAACATAACCTTAATTCGGGATCGATGTCTCTATTAGGAAGTTCACCTAACAATATTATTATCAGTCTTCTTCGTCTCTCTTTTAACACTTCGTGTAATGCGGTTTTAAATTCAAATCGACACCATTCATTATTAATAAAATTCTTAGAAAGGATAATAATAGTTCTCTTCGAAGACTCGACGGCCTCTATAATAGTGTCCGCTACGTAGGCAGAAGCGTTAAAATCTCTGTAATGTAGACAAAGCCGGAAACTCGGGTCCGTCGATTCCAGACCGGGCGCTAACATCTGAGCGACGAATGCCTCATCTTTCACACTGTAGCTAATGTAGGCATCAAATAGCCTATCTTTGTCGGCTTCATCGTCAAAAGCGGTGTTTTTATAGCACATTCTGAATCCACAGTGATAGTACACCCATACTCTGAGCTCTCGTCTCCAACAAAATATTCCGCAGATAAGAGCAGAACTTAATATAAATACAAAGAGTGATATGAGTAATAATGGTAGATAATCATTAATTACTTGATTTTCAATAATTGACGAACTTCCACCGACATGACTCGTGCAAATTGTAGAATTAAAATCAGCCATACGAGGTCCAACTGCCTTAGTCACGTTATCAAATATACATGTTATTTTATTCGAGTCTTCCACTTTGCCTAGATTATTTTTAAACCAATTACGGAACTTGTGCATGTACTGACAGTCACAAGACCATGGATTGTTCGAAAGACTTATCTCAACTAAATATGGATTCATCGTGAATTGCCACACTGCAAAAGTATAAATATTATTTCCTTCCAAACGTAGAACTTCTAAATGCCTCAACTCCATAAATGTACGATTGTCGATATAATGTATTTTATTGTCTTGTAGATGTAATTCACGTAAATTTTCTAATGGAGATAATTCAAAACCTAGCAACTCTTTAATATTATTTTTTTCCAAATGTAACACAGTTAAGCGTTTTAGTCCACTAAACGTATTATTATACAATGCATCTATATTTGAATTATTTGCATACAATATTTTTAAATTTTTACGTCCTATAAAAGCGTGGCTTGTCAAACCACCAAAATTATTACCGTCTAAATATAGTTCAGTAGCGTCCATAGGTATAGTGTTAGGTATTTCTGCGTAACCAGCAGCGGAACAGTCCACAATATTCGCCGACCACGGTTGGTCATGATAACACGTACAGTTCGACGGGCACGTCATTTCACAATCACACGCGTCAAAATCACAACAATGACACAAAGTAAAACAGTGTGTTTTATATGTACACAAAAATTGAGATGATTCCGCCTCGATAAGCGGAATATAAGTCCTTTCACGATTATACAACAACTTGCAATATATGCTTTCTAAGTCCATAACACGTGGGTGTTGTCTTAGATGGTCAAGTTTATTAATACGTTGTAACCATTCCATTGTACAGTCACATTGAAAAGGGTTTCCGCCGATATAAAATTCGGGTAGAGGCCTTCCTGGATCAACCGGAGTCAAACGGAGAGCGTTTAGATCCATGCTAGTTATCTGATTTGCATACAAATCGACTCTCGTCAAATTGGTTTTTCCCACAAAAGTTTGAGCTTCAACTTGTGTAATTTGATTATCATTTAAAAACAGAAGCTCAATACTGCTAGGAATAGAAAAAGTAGATATTTTCGTCATTTTGTTGAAGCTTGCATCTAATGTCTGTAGACGTAATTCTTTATCTAAGCGATAGTTATTGCTTAATTCTTTGATGTTGTTGCTATGAACGTCTAACCACTGAAGTGCAGTAGGAATTACGGCGTAATCAAACCATTCTATCTGGTTATCTGATACGTTTAACCACAACAGAGAAGGTATATTTACAAACAGGCCTTGAATATCTGTAAGTTTGTTGGCATCTAATCTAACAGCCTGTAAATTAGACAAAGATTCAAATGCATTCATATCAATATGTCTTAATTTGTTTCTTGCAAGGTTCAGAATTTGTAGCGATGGTAAGTCGGAAAATACGTCTTTGCTTATATTTTCAATTTTGTTGCCAATAAGTCGTAGCCCGTATACATTATGTAACCCTACAAAGCCAGACTCCTCCAATGAAGTTATCTGATTTTCTCCAAGATCAAGTGTTCTTAGTAAGCGCATATTTCGTAACGCTATAGGCACTTTCTTCAAACGATTTCCATTTAAATTCAAATCCTGTAAGGAGGAAGTATTCCTAAATGCCTCAGGGTGAAGTTCTTCAAGATGATTGTTGTCTATAGATAGCAGGGATAATACATATAACCCATTTAATGCGTAGGCATCGATATGAGATATTTTATTGTAAGACAATATGAGCGTATGCAAATTGTTCATTGGTGCAAATGTATCAGCTGCGATTGATTCCAACATATTATGTTGAACGTTTAGTATTTGCAGTGTATATAGGTCTTTAAATATTCTGGGATCGAGTTTCGTCAATCTATTATTAGACAAATTAAGAAGTACCATTCTAATTAGACCAGTAAATGTGTTTTCATTGATCCATGTACTCGTTAAGTGATTATTAGATAAGTCTAAGGCTAACAATTGGTCTAAGTTAGCGAAAAGACTTGGTGAGAGTACACTAATGGAATTATTTTGTAAATATATTTCTTTAATCACTGGTCGACTGTCTCTAAAAAGGTCTTGAGGAAGCGCAACAATTTTATTATTCGAAAGATCGATAATTTGTAACTGTTTCAAACCTGATAATGCCTTATCAGCCACCATAGATATTTCATTATCGTGGATATGAAGTTCTTTAAGTCTTCTCAAAGTCATAAATCCGTTTTCTGGCATCAAAACAAAATGATTATTAGAAGCATCTAAAACTTCAATATCCAAAGAACAAGATGAGTGTGGTAATGTCGATGACGAAGGTGATGGTCCCTCATGCTCACTAATAAGAGCTTGATGCATAGCTCTTTCTCTGAATCCCAAATCACTAACATCCTGTAGTCTATTCGATGATACATTCAAATATACTAAATTTGTTAAGGGACAGAATAAGTTTTCAGGAAAGGACCAAATGTTGTTGAAACTCAAGTCTAACTTTTCCAACTGGCGAACAGCTGTAAAACTTTCTGATGCGATCTCTAAACTCATAGCGGCCCATTCCGTGTTTTTAGTTCTGATCGTTAAATTTCGGAGGTCTCTAAGTCCGGAGAGTACGCCGGGCGGCCATCTTCCAATTTTACAGTTATCCAAAACAAGTTCACGTAATTTGATCAAATGCGCAAAACTACGGTCATCAAGTGAACTTTTATACATCATTTCTTCATTACACTCTATTCGCAACGAAGTTGTGTGTTCTGATGGTATTACACTAAAGTTTGTTGTATCAAATTCACTGTTTATTGTACGTAGTTTACACGTGAGTGATACCTCGTGAGCATCATTTGGTCCTCTTAGCCACCACTGACAGTCATCGGGAGCTTCATATTTTAAAGGTAATGAACTCTGATCGGCGACATTGAGTCCAATAACAATCCAAAATATAATGTGACTGAAAATTATATTTCTGGAAGATGAGTTTTGGAGAGCCATTTTGAACGAAATTAACTATCACGGAAGAAGGAAAACAAAGCATGAATGGCTCAGTGTCATGTTTTTTCCGTCGGCATGCGTATATTGCGTCCCCTCGCCGGATGTAAAGTATCCATCAATTTATAAATCAGTTTTGATCTTAGTTCAGCAAACAGTCCATATTAATATAATGCACATGATTACAGTTTTTCATTTACAGATCATAGTTTTCTCATCGTAAACAAAAGAACGCACTGATCACTTTTTAAAACGTTTATCGGTAAGTTCATATACAAACATATATTTGTATTGTATTTTCTTAATATATTGACGTTAAAAATAATTTAAGTCTATTATACTTCGATATTTTGTTATGGCATCGCGTATTTATAATCGTATTTCACTTAACGTTCGTACAAGTGAAGCGTCGAGTGGCGCGACCGTACCTCGACGTTGCGTAGAGTCAACTGAATGTGAGTAGAGGCATTGCAGTCGCGTAGAATATACGTTCCACGAAAGGGAGCGGGGTGCGGGAAGTGATGAGCCGAGCGGTGGCGAATGCTCACGACGACTTATTACAATAAATTATTTTTACGGAGCTTTAAAAGATCGCTTGTGCATATTACAACCGCGGATTTTGAATGAAAGTTGTCATCAGCTGCTTACGGAAGTAAATTAAATATTTCTAAGGTTTAAAAGACTATTTGCAGTGCAAATTAGATAGCTTATTTCATATTTGTTAATAGATACAACATTAATATAACTTTATAAAATAACACAAAAAAAACATTTAAAAAATGAGTACCTAAATTGTATTCAAATTAATATTGATAAATATAGAAATGCTGTGAACCGTTTTTGTTTATTACATGAAAGTTAATATCTCGAGTTTAGTTGTTATTTAAAATTAATGTTCAGAAGAAATATTAATTCAAACTAAACGAGATAAACAGTATTTTTACTAAAACCATACAAAACGCACGAGAAATGATAAAGCTGAATAAGGTGCTTAAATTTTAGGGATAATTTTAACACAAAATTAAAGAATAAATAAATCTTTGACGCCATTAACGTTTATAAATAAAACCGAATTTAACACCAGGTGAATAAATTCTTAGGAGCAGCACAATGAATCCTTTAAAAAGAATCAGATTCAAAACCAACCCTTTTATAATTCGAATAGCAAAAATTAAAAAGTAACTATGGTATAAAAGTATTAAGAGCTTAAGGTAACAAAAGAGTTCTGTTCACGCTCTGTGGACCACACTGGCTGTTAGACGACGGAAGATATCATTTTAATCCTTTTAGTTAAGTTGACTATGAAAAGATAGACGTCTCAACGGCACCGCTGTTTTTCTTTTACTCAGCTGACGTTTTTGCTTCAGGAGTTTAAGATTATTAACTTTAAAATGAAATGAAATTATTACAAAAGAACGAATTTCAAGTATCCATTGTATTTTCTTTAAATGTAAAACTAATCCATAGTCGGAAACACATAACTAGATTTAAACGTGTAGATATGTATCATTGGCAAATTATAATTATTTTTTGTATCGTTATAATATTGCTTTATCTTAGTGTGAAGTGAATTCTATACACAAGTGATTTATTCAACATCATCAATATAAAACATATTTTATATTTCAAAATCAATATCTTATTAGGTTTTGATAAATAGCTTTAGCGAACATAAATATACGTATAAAATCTTTGTTGAATTCCATTATTTAATATAATTTATTATTTTTTTTTTTTTAATATTTTAATTAGATAATTCACTTGATTTATGTACTATGTTATATAAAACGAAACAGTCCTTGATTATAACAACACATGTACATGTCACAGAAAAACATTGTTCATTATAATTAAAGGAATAAAAAAGAGCGATGACGTAATTACGGGTCTAATTTATGTTTTTGATAACACATGTTGTACTTTGTTGTTTCAAAAAACATGGCCGCGTTGAAGTTTTGACGCTGAAGTATTCACATTCCGTCACTTTCCGAAATGAATGATAATCAATCATATTTTAGGACATTTATCCATTGACGGAGCGATAAGATTCAAAACTATAAAACATATACATGATACCCGATACGACCTAGGGACCTTTATAAAAAGAGTATATTCCTATTAGAAAGGCCGGCAACGCGCCTGCTAATTCTTTGATGTAGCGGGCGTCTGTGGATGTTGTTTTCACTTACCACCAGGTGAGTCAGCTGTCCGTTTGGCCCCTCTTATATATATATATATATATATATATATATATATATTGAATAATTAATTTAGCTAAATGGTAGTATTGTTTATGTGCAAAAATGGGTGTGGGTCAGTTCCGACGCACGACTGGAGTTTATTCCTTCAGATTGACTGTCTAAATAGGTACAAAAAGAGTAGTACAGTATCAAATAGTAAATAAACGAATCAAATAACGCCATCTATCGATGATACGTTACGACTAGATGGCGTTATTAGAAAATGTCGTTACGTGTTTATACTTTACACGATAGAAAAAGAAAAAATGATAACTTAGATATCGCTTTGGCGAACTTCGCTGTCTGTGTAGAGCTGCCTTTATAATATATTAAAGTTTTGTTAGTCAATATGTATCGGAGACTGCGTAGGACGAAAACAACTTTAAGGCAATTTGTGACTATCAACTTTTAATCACTGTAAACAATTGATCATTGGGGCCGTCACGATAATGACGGGGCGTGTAAAATGAATTTGGCATATTAGTACACTAATTAATAATTATCATCAAATTATAATTTTTTTAATGAACAATTTTTATTTATGAGACATTTTTTTAAATCTAATTTTTAATATTTATATATAATCAGTCAGTTCAGCCTATTGCAGTTCACTGCTGGACATAAGCCTCCCCAAGTTCACGCCAGATATCCCGGTCTTCCGCAATCCTCATCTAGTTTACACCGGCAATTTTACGTAGATCGTCGTTCCAGCGGGCCGGAGGACTTCCTACACTGCGTTTGTCAAGACGCGGTCTCCACTCCACGATACGTCTGATCCATCGGCCATCGATCCTGTGACACAGATGACCAGCCTACAGGCACTTCAACTTGCTAATTATGTGGGCTATGTCAAAAAGAATAATGCACAATAAGGCGGCCTTGTCGCTAGGTAGCAATTTCTTCCAGGCAACTTTAGGGTTAAAATTAAGAGAAAGCAAAAAAAAAAATAGGTAGAGGTAGATGGTGTATAATAAACGTACATTAAAAACAATAAGATACAAATAATACAATTAAATTGTATACAATAGTAGTCTATTACGCTTCAGCCTGTAATATCCCACTATTGGGTATAGGCCTCTTTCCCCATATAGGAGAAGGATCAGAGCTTGATCCACCACGCCGTTTCACTGTGTAGTAGTAGTCTACTCCTATAGGTATAAATATTCGATTCAGCCTGTAATATCCCACTGCTAGGCATGAGCCTTTCTTTTTCTTTCTGTATCTACAAAAAGAAGGATTGGAGCTTACTCCACCATGCTGCTCCCCTGCGGGGTGACGGATATGTTTCTTACTATGAGTGACAATTGCTATCAGGTATTTATGATAATAACCGGGACTGCTACACGTGCTTTCTAAGCCATGGTCGGGAGACCTGGTGATGGAAATATTTGTACAAATACAAACATTCCGAGCCGAAATTGAACCCGCAAACCATCGGTGTTTTAGGCAACTACATGCACCACTACACTATAGTGGTTGTTTTGAGCGGTTGTTGATAAAATATAGATAATATTAATATGAATACACGTTAAATAATACATACACATTTGTTTGTCGATGCTTCGAGTAGCATCGTCATAGATTTCATTACAGCCTAAACAGTCCACTGCTGGACATAGGCCTCCACAAGTTTACGCCAAAAATAACGTGAACTCATGTGTTTTGCCCATAGTCACCACGCTGGGCAGGCGGGTTGGTGACCGCAGTACTGGCTTTGTCGCACCGAAGACGCTGCTGCCCGTCTTCGGCCTGTGTATTTCAAAGCCAGCAGTTGGATGGTTATCCCGCCATCGGTCGGCTTCTTAAGTTCGAAGGTGGTTGTGGAACCTTGTTATCCCTTAGTCGCCTCTTACGACACCCACGGGAAGAGAGGGGGTGGCTAAATTCTTTAGTGCCGTAGCCACACAGCACATCGTCATAGATATGACTTATATATTTTTTTAAACATTCTAACAAAATGTCATTCATGATAAATATCATTCATCTTGCAACAAACATTACAATTTTGGTTATCTGCCTTTTTTATTAGGAAAAAGAAATTGTTATAAAGGAAATGACCGGAGCGAAGTCTACAATGTGTTTTAATTTTAATATTTTTAAATCATGGTCATTTAGGAGGCTGACATATGATCATGTAAAATATCATCAAATATCATGGCGCATCAAGCTAAGTGTAGTACTATACTTACTATATACTACTCTATACTTACTATCTACTAATCTTGTTTAAAAACTTCTTAGTTATCTAGTATGAACTTTGTGTGTATGTGTGTGTATGTATGTGTGTCTGTGTGTATGTGTGTGTTTGTATGTATGTATACAAACTATCTATGTTAGTATATATGTTTATTTATTGAGTTGCTTTCTATTATTTTTTATAAAATTATACTCTTCACCTACACCGTCAATATATCATCTCCTTTGCCCTAAGGTTGCCTGGAAGAGATTGCTCTTAAGCAATAAGGCCGCCTTTTGTACATTTTTTTTTCTACAAATTATTGCTAATGTTGCTTGCTTATTTTATTTGTATGGTGTACAATAAAGTGTTAAATAAATAAATAAATAAATACTCTTACTATCAGACGAAATGACATTTTTTTATTAATTACTCGTTTTAAAACCTATGTTATGGCTTCGGAGATTACAATGAGCTCCAAGGTTATAATCGAAACAATATCTTCTACTTTAAAACAACCGTCACTTCACTATACTACCGTCACTGTCACTATAAGTTTTCTTCAAATTTTGTGGAAATTCTGTACCAATTACAATATTCCTTTTCTAGCTACAAAATAGTTATTTGTTTCAAAGAATTAATTTGTTCTTGTGACAAATTCGACTAGATTTTTAATACCAATCTAAAACGCAGAATTGAAAGGAAAACATATGTCAATCATTTTGTCAAATATCAGACAATTTTTATTTTTATAAAAGCTTTTTTTTAGAGACCCTTAATATCTATTTCTTATATACCGTCGTTACTGAATCTATAGAAATGTTTTATTTCTTTAATAGTGAAGAAACAATCATTATTCTGCAATAATCTGTTAGGTAAGTAATGATACGGCTGAAATAAAAATGTCTTTTATATATTACAATAAAAGAAATGTAAATAAATTAAATTAAAGCACTACAAATTTATGAAATCTAAATAAATATGAAAGATGCTGCCTACAAAAGTATAATTATCTAGAATATTTTATTTGAAGTTGCAGAAACCTTTGAAAATAATAAAGGCTAGAAATCTTATATTCGTAGAGGTCAACGACAGATAAATGCGAATATTTTCAAATGGCTGATTTTTATACTGTATCACATTTGCTTTACAGATATGTTTATATTGAAAGTTTTCCAATTTTGGAGCCCAAACTTTATTATTTTAATCAAAAAAGTCTCCATAATAAGTTGTGACTTTTAGAAAAGTAAAAATGATTTTTGATCAGAATACCTAATCATAAAAATTACTTTTTCTTTACACTTACTAGTTGTTGTTGAACTAATAAAATGACTGACGACAGGCTATTTATCTGCACACTAAAAATCATACAATATTTAAAAAATCAGTTCTTTGAATATATTCATGCTTTTTTGTCATGTTTTTTTTTCAGAATCTATTAAGTGCTGTTTGTACTTACGTCTCTTCAGTTTCGATCATTATTGTACCATAAAATGAAATGTGTAAGATATTCACCCCTTTTTTCCGTTTTTAAATAAAACATTTTATCATAGATAGGCATAAAAGTTATGATTATATCGATAAAAGGACTACTCCGATATACATACTTTACGTTATGCTAAAATCTTCATAGGAAATGCCTTTTTATATAGAAAATCGGATAAAAATTCACTTAGTACTTTCCGAGATTATCGGTATTCTATATACATATTTATGTATTCAAACACACTTGGTGTTCTTCGCTTAATACTTTGGGTACTATTAAGTTTTCATTTTTGAACCGACTTTTTCTATTGTCATTTCTAACCTGTGTCTGTGGATATGCGTGAGTATGTATGTGTGTATATATGTATGTATATGTTCCTAGATTTGTCTGTTGCAAAGTTTTCTTTAGCTTATATGATTTTTAATTAATTTTTAGCAATGAAAATATTTAAGTAGGTACCAATTTTTTGTGGTAGTTTATTTATTTTTAATAATATTAAATTATTATTAGTAAAGTTAATAAAAATGAGACTTGTAATTGTAACAAAAGCCATATGACTTTATTTTTGACTATAATAATCAAATATAAATTACAAAAAAAAAATTAATTAATTTTTCCAATATAGATGTTATAATTTTCAACAGCAAAATTCTCACAGCTAGTTTATTCCAACCATTCAGAGATATTTTATTAGTAGAAAAAGTAAAAGTCATATTTTATTGCCAAAAACTTATCTTCTCCTAAGGAAATACGGAACTAATATATACTTCCTTCTTATACGTAATTGTGTTGACAGTCACAGCCACCGTTTCCTCCTCCATACAATGATTCCAAACGAAGATATGTAAACAGACCATTCAATATAAAATTCAATTCATTGTATACGACACCATACAAAATCAGAAAATATGAACCTTGACAGAATCACTAAATTAATATCCTTGAAATGCAATCAAAGGCAATTAATGACGGTTCTTTCTTTCGCAGACAGTCTCCGTCTCTTTTACTCCTTAGCTTCTATTATCTTCTATCTCTCTCGTAAAGTGACTGTGTGACAAGGGTTGGCCCGCAATATTTCACGAGCGGTGTTTAGAAGGCACCCATGCTCAGGTAGCAAATATTATCACTATAGGCGCTGTTCATAACTTTTAAAAAACGTATTGTAAAAAATATATTAGACACAGTTGGAAGACGTCTATAAGGATGATAATATTTCTTTTTCATAGTGTATACAATTAAATTAAATTTTGTGTAGAATAATTATTTTATAATTTTTTTGTGCCTTTGTAATGTCTTTATTTATTTAGTTTTTATCCACTACTTGATCTTACTAATCTCACAAAACATAGTTCTTACGTATAAATTACGAAAAAGAATTACAATTTATTTTATTTTTCATTTTAGGCAACAAAAACAAAAACGTGCCTATTACTGCATGTATGTTAAATTTGAGATAAAAATCCATATCGACTCTATTACATTTTCGGTCTCGTTTTCGAACGAAACTATGAAACAGATAAAAAATAAGCCGCTCAGAGCGAAGCTGCAAAGAAAAAACGAGGAGCAAAAATAATAATCTCGAAAAAGATAAACCGCTTTGGTTCGAATAGTCTTTTTTGCGATATGCCATCTTTTGTGCCAATTATGAGGCTGTTTTCAATTTTTTATATTGTTTTGTGATAAAGCGAATGTCACCGATAGGTGGGAATTTGTGATAGAACCGGGAGCCGTAATATTTTAGATCTTTTAAATTATATTTAAGACATGTTTGTTAATTTTATAGCAAAAAATTTAATTTATGAAAAATTATGAATGAAGAATAGATATCAAGATATTTATGTAATAGCCTTCTGTTTAGTTCTGTTAGCACATCTGTTTTTGGCGTCTGCAACGATTACTCTTTTTTATTTTTTTTATTAAGCATCAGAGGAAACTATTACACAATACAAAATACAATTTGCTACGAAAATAACTAAGGCATGTTAACTCTAAGCTCCCTGCATGGTTCCTCGTGCCGCGTTGGTGCAAGCAAATTATACTGGTCACAGCGGGCAGCGCTGCCTTAACGCCGTATATTGAATTTCTCTCAGTCACTTAACGATTTATCGATATTCACTTAAAGAAATCTCATCTATATTTTATTCCACAATCGATACTTCTCCACGATAAACCAACGTTAAGTAAGATTAACATCTTTTAAGAATTTGATATAAACACAAATATATTTAAATTCAAACATAAAATTTCCCAAGATTAAAAAAGCATCTCTTTATTATTCAATCAAACCGAATGATGTCTATTTTAACTGAAGTAATATCTACTTATGTTAATGTTATTTTTATCATTTATAATCCAATTCAAAGATTAAGATAAGATATATTACGATGAGTTACGAATTGTAAATATAATGGAACTCAATATTGAACATCATTTTGGTTTTAATTTCATCAAATCAAACAACAAACGGAATAGGGAAATTTTCCTTTTAAGGGAAACGGTTAACTTGTTTTATATTAAGTACGTTTGTTTGAACAAACTCGTTAAAATTACAAAAGGCAGGTAAGTGGATAGAATCAATCTTGCGTAAGAGATGGTCCCACTCAAGATAAAAGACAAAGTCCTTACAGCAAAAGGCCGACAAAGATTAAATTAGCATTAGAAGACTGCAAAAGCCTTTTAAAGACTTAAATCGAGTATTCGACGTACATTTCTAGTATTTTCGATTTTCTTAATTAACTTAAATTAAATATTCAATAATTGCTCTATCAATTTTAATTAATTTATCATTTTAACATGTCCTGACTAACTGATTAATAAAACCTGAAACTTGGCAATCGTATATAGTAGTATCAACGTAATAAAGTATATCGATTATAATAGTAATAGAAAAGTGTAAAAGTTTCATTTAATAAAAGTTTATTTTTTTACAAATAAATAAAAACGTATTTGTAATTCGGTAACGAAGAGAGATATAATATGCTAATTGAAAGTTCTAGACTTTTAAGATGCAAGTAATAACGTGATTTGCTTAATAACATTGGATGGTAAAAGTACTCAAAAAGTAGTTATCAGATCTCAATAAAATTTGTATGTGACCAAATGACAAACATCAGCTTTCGATTAAATTAAAAATTATTAAAATCGGTACACCCAGTAAAAAGTTATTGCGGATTTTCGAGAGTTTCCCTCGATTTCTCTGGGATCCCATCATCAGATCCTGGTTTCCTTATCATGGTACTAAACTAGGGATATCTCCTTTCCAACAAAAAAGAATTATCAAAATCGGTATATCCAGTAGAAAGTTATGCGGTATAATACAACGTAGGTCGACGAAAAAAGCGTCAAGTAAAAACGCATTATTAGATATAACTCGAAAAGTAGTTGTTAGATCTCAAATAAATTTAAATGGGACCAATTGACACACCTTTCAATTAAAAAAAAATTGTCGAAATTGGTCCACACGGTCAAATGTTCTGGTGTAAGATACATAAAGAAAATACAGTCGAATTGAGAACCTCCTCCTTTTTGGAAGTCGGTTAAAAAGAAGTATAATTAAATTTCATTGAGATTTTGAAAATATAATAAGACCTTCTTATAAATAAAAATATATTGCATAAAGATTAACTTAGTCCATTATGATGAAAATTGATCATCGTGACAATATCTCTTCAAACGATACGTAATTATTTATTAATTCAATTTCAGGCGTCTTAGTTATATTATTCTAGAACTTTAAGTATACTTAAATGAAAAAAAAAAATGCGCTTACTTGATATCAATAGTTACATTGTTACACACACACAGTGTTACAGTGTTTTTATAAATACAACTTGACAAACAAGCGTACGGCTCACCTAGTGGTAGGCAATTATCGTAGCTTATAAACACCTGCAACACCAGAAGTAACGGATGCGCATTGCCGACCCTACTCCCAACCCCCTAGCTCTGGTCACCTTACTCACCACAGGAAAACAAAAATGCTTGAAAGAAATATTAGCTGTAAGCTTCTGTAAGGTACTTCTCCAAACCAGCTGCTCGACATTTTGAACAACATTGACGTGTAAGATTAGCTTCTGTAATGTAGCTGAGTGCACCCTATTGACTTAATAAAACTGAAACGGGTTTTAATATTTCTTAAGATTTATTAATTAAAAACCTTAAGTGTACAATTCTTAAGAATATTTATTTTAAAGTAACCATTTATCTGACTGCGACACTTTGGTTTTGAGATCCTAGATGAACCTTAGTTATAACTCCACCTTTAGCTAATTATGTTATTGCCGTATGAGATTGATTAAGATCCACCATAAATTGTCCGCCTGTGGTACCCATAACAGTTTTTCTTTTGATATTATTTAACAAGAAACTGCTTTCGTACGTCTCGTAGGTATATTATAAATAATATATATAATTTATTTAAAATACAAAAATAAAATTAACTAAATAAATTACATCAAGACTAATTTAACACTAACTACATACAAATACATACTAAATTACATAAATTTTGACGATCGATGATATGTCTAACTTTTATAAGCATTATAATTTTGAGCTACTGAGAATTATTTCACCTGACTTTTAAAAAATCTAAAAGTGATAAAAATAAATGAATTTCTTGAGTTGGGAATCTATTTAGGTACCGATAATAAAACGCCTACAAGTAAAACTGATTCAATTACTTCGAACTCTCTTGATGTTATTAATTTCATTCAAACAAAGACAACTACTACTTACTTTTACAACTCTGTATTTATGTAGACAATTATTCCATGACTTGCCTTATATTAAAATACTAAAATATAATACTATTCAAGATACTATGAATAGAAATAAACTTATAAAAAATAAAAGTTAGCTATAAAATTTCCAAACTCCGAGTTGAAAAGATACCAGTAACGAAGCTAGGATCACGTTGCCGAGATAACGTACTTCAACCGCGAGAGCCTCTCGAGATGAGTACCATGTAAGTAATGAGAGAACTAATTTACAAATCTCGTTTAAAAATTTTCGTGTGTAGTAATAAATAGTAAGATTTCTGACATTACAGTCAAATTACCGTGACTCTATTATTATTAATGGTAATGATAAACACGGGTTGGTTTCCGCAATTCGACGACTTTGCGCCTATTTTGCGTGTGTATTATTATTAATATTTATTACTAATTTTTTGCGTTGCAGATGATAGAATAGTAACTATTCTATTCTCTGAACTTAGAAATGGACCAAGAGATAGAGAGAGAGAAAAAGAGAGAGAAGGACAAATAGAGATAGAGACAATAATGCTTGGGAGTCATTAATGCGGCGTTTTGCATGTAATACCATTCAAGCCAAGATACTATAACTATGATAATCACCTCGATTGACCACTTTTCTAAATCTTGACAATTAGTAGATAATATACTATTCTATTGTATAAATATTATGGTAGTTTTATTCAAACAAAATTATGAACCTCCCGACAGACTTTTAAAGCTACGAATAATGTAGAAAACACCAAATATAAAAAAAAACAGTAGCATTAATAATACAAGTTTTAAGGCAGTAAAAGCATAAAATAAACTCAATTTACAGGCTTCGCAAGTTTTTCCTAAATTCTAAAGAATCCATTATCACCTTTGATATTAAATCTTCAAATATTTTATGAATACAATGATGTTTTAGCAATTATTTGTAAACAACGTCTGTTTCATAAAACGAATAGATATAAGATTGATAAGTTCTGTTAATGTATCATAAAATGTACAATTTATTGTTGTGTGAACGTGTTTGCAGAAAAATAAACGAAAGACTAATTAAAAAACATTAAGAACATGTCTTAAACTTCTTATTTTACGACTAGCTGTACCTGCGACTTTGTTCGGGGTGGGAGGTGGTATCAGGATATTCATTAATTTTTTAACAGCGTGATTCTGATCTTATGACCTCCAATAGCTTAATATATAAACTGTATCAACTAAAATTGACTGAAAAACTCGTGCTTATCATACGAAACATCTTGTGTGACCACACCTTCTGATAAAGAGTCGAAGGTACTCTCTCCTCACCTCGACCGATTCAAGCCAGAGTCCTTCAGGGCTTGTACTCTCACCGTTCTTGTACTCACTGTACACGAACGATATACCCACTAAGTGTGAAGCCATTCTGAATAGAAGAATTATTTTATAATTAGTCAACAGAAATATGCAGTGTATTTTATTTGATTTTGCTATTATGTTTTCTCCAGATGAAATACGAGTAGAGCCTTGTCACTCGATGATAACAGAAAATTCGTTTCATGATGTTTTGAGTTTATTCATTTCTTTATAAAAATTTGAAAATACACCAACAAAAGTCATTCCTTTTTATTATATTAGGTATAGGTTTGTTGCTAAAAGTAAAGTATTCAAGAAGTAAAGATTTCAAGAAGATAATTCACGCAATAACTTATTTGATTCGCAAACGACGATAACATCGGATGCCTTTTGTTATAGCCAAATAAAGTTAACGGATAAGATATTTTTATTTTTATTAGATCTTAAAACCTGACTTTGTAGATAGAGGTGATAAAATCTTAAATGCGACGCTTACAATCTCCGACAAAGCTTGTGCGTATATAATTTTCGTATGTATATATGTAATAGTTGATGCTTCACATCAAGAACAGCAAAGAACTTTTTTAAAAATAAATAAATACATATACACACTTCTTAACACAATCAACACACATGATCTTTAGACATCGTTTGAAAATTTCCACAAGCGTTTTATTTTTTAATTACCTTTTAAAAATGAATATAAAAATTATAATCTTATGCCTACGTCTACATGTCACATAGAAGCAAATTTACTATCCCCAATTCCTAAATTACCCAAATAATTTTAACGATTATTTCTACATTAGAAACCTGCATATACTAGAAGTAACTTGTTAAAATATCGTAGTATACATATATATACGCAACCGAAATAAATTGTTGTAAATGTAAGCACGTGCAAAATTGCAAGGAGAGCCAAATCCAATAACAGGTATGTAAGATTGTGTATGAAACGACTGACATTTGAATAGGCATATCATTCAAAATCGTCGTAGACCAACAGGACACCGTAGACGTCTTAATTAACTCGAAGCGGACAAGATACCTCGCTACCGGAGAAAATATTTCATCAATCATTGGTATTTGATTGATAATGTAACGTGAATTACTGATAGATCGGGCCGCGGGAATGCTCATCTCAATTTATTTACATCTCATGTGCTACTTGTTGATGTTAGCAACGGTAAAATATAATGTGTGTTTCACATGTCACAGACTGGGCTATTATCACAAAATGTCTGAATATAATCGTAAGGTGTACTTTTTTTATTGTTTGGTTATATGGTTTATTATATACATATAACACAGTTAGAAAATGTTGTTTTTTTCCTTAGTATTTAGTAATTAAATAGATACGTTTTGTATACATTATAATTTAAGTCTGCATTTTAAATAAGGAAAAAAATATTTAATATTACTTAATTATTAAAGATATATGCTATGTGTGTGCAATTTTTTTAAAGAATTATTAGTTCATATAAACTGTATTTATAAAATTAAATAAAAACTAACGAATTTAACATTGATTCAATTTCACACAGCGAAAAATATATAATTAAACACGTCTTATGAAAGCCTATTCTATAACGTTTTAAGTTCATGTAACAGATCTAAGATACGAGCTAACGAACCGTCGGATGTGATTGAAAATCATCGTTGAGGAATGATGTCCTCGACGGAAGCTATTATAAATCATATGTAGACAGTAGTCTACAGATCAATAAGGTCGATTATGATATAGGCAACTGCGACACGGTTACCGGTCGATGTGAAACTATTCGAACTTAATACGAACGATAATTAAAACCAAATTTCTATTAAACGTAACCATTAACTTTGTGTATAAGAAATGAAAGTTGTTAAAATATTTTGATCGGAGCCATGACCTCTAGTCATCGTTACCAGTTATAATATAACTGGAAATATGTCGACTTCATTTTTCATTTAGACAATATTATAGCTTTGAAATTTCGGTATTATTTTTGTTCCCGAATATTTAGCATCAGAACGTAATAAAAGTAACTAAATTATAATGTATTTAATTGAAGAATTAGTTTATTAATCTAAGCAGGTGAAACCATCACGATGTAATGATCATGATGGACTTGAGACGGACATCGATTCGTTACAAATTTGACCATTTAGTTACACCTCGTTGAGTCAAGGACTCACCAACTCATTTCGTTCTCAATAAAAATTAAAAAAAAGAAACAAATTAAACGATTGAACCTGTTCACGAGGACCCCTAAAGAGCTGGTTTCTGTTAACCGGACTAATTTATATCCACCTGTATCATAAACAATAAAAGGTGCCGATACGGTCTGTTTTAGATGGTAGTAAATATTTTTATTCGATGAGATGCAATGTACGTTTTTAAAGTCTCGTAAAAGTGACATTAAGTACTGAAATTTTAGCGTCTTTATAAAATAACACGATGTAATGCTGTGATTACTAAATCTAGAGTGAAACGGTATTTTTATTTTTTATTAGATGCGTACCACTATTTTTTCGATATACTACTTTTAAATTTGTTTACATATTTGCACTGATAATAATAAACACAAATAATTTTGATTCCGTGCAAAATAAAAAAAAACCGACTTCATCCATATACATTGACAAGTAATAACTACGTAGGTAGACGAAAAAAAAAATAATCAAGTAAATACGCGTTATCAAAGATATTACTCAAAAAGTAGTCATCATAATCAATACAATTTGAATGGTAAGATAAGACAAATATCAACTTTTGATTGAAATAAAAATTATTAAAATCGGTTCACCCAGTAAAAAGTTATGCGGTATAGTACAGCATAGGTCGACAAAAAATACTGAAGTAAATACGCATTAATAGATATAACTCAAAAAGTACTTCTCGAATCTCAATTAAATTTAAATAGGACCACATGATACACACCACCTTTAATCTTTAAAATAGAAATCGTAGAAATCAGTCCACCCAGTCATAAGTTCTAAACTAACATAAAAATACAATCGAATTAAGAACCTGCTCTTTTTTTGGAAGTCGGTTAAAAAATAATTATATCATTTAGTAAAGTCTTTATATAGTATTTATGTTTATATACATTTTGTATCGTATTTAATAATTAATTTTATATAAATTGTACTTAAGTTTTACATAATTTTATTATTGACTACATAAAAGTTAGTTTAGTATTACTATTTACTTATAATAGTTTTCTACCAATATACCTAAATAATACATACCAGCGAATGATCTCATACATTTTGACTAATTGTAATTTCTTTTGAATTAATAGTATAACAGGTTTCGTCTGAATGGAAATATTAGAAAGTTTTAAGCATAAAATCATATTTGGTAGTAATTAAAAAATAAATTCCGCATTGCAGTACCGATCGTGTAGCCATATTGAATTCCCAGATCTCTATGTTTATGACTCAAGTTTAACTTTTATAATACTATGCTATATTTCCATTAAAATAAAACATATATATGTATATACTAACTGTATACTTAATGAATTATTTAGCGCTTATGAAAAGGTCCTATTCGGCATAGTGGCTCCAATATTCCATTTGGTTTGTCAGTGGGGGTTCGGTTTCAATCGTAGCGACGATTAATCACAGTACAGCAATGTCATCCAGCTATGTCCGAATACGAAATCGTATCAGCTTTTTTAATACGAATGTACTTTTGGTTTGAATTGGAACTCTTAACAATGATCCGTTTTTTTGCATTCTAATTTATTAGTCAGTTCAAACCTTGATAGATACTTAACAATCTGTATTATTTATCTTATGTAGTATACGAAAAAAAATATACATATTTTTTTTACTAGCCCATTGGTGCAGTTTGTAGTGTTTCTGCTTTCTGCTCCGTGGGTTGTGAATTTGATTCCCGCTCGAGTCTGTGTGTAATATTTGTAATTATAGATTTATATATGTATTATTTCCATGTATATTTATATAAAAATAAATATTTAGCTGTATCAGTCGGCTGTTACCTATAACAGAAGCATTAAGTTGTTTAACTTAGGAACAGATGACAGTGTGTGAATGTTATAAAAAAATATCAAACAACAATAAACAACAATTTAAGATTTCCTGGAAAGTTACATATTATTTTTAACTTTATGTTTTGTTCATGAACAGATCTAACTAAGCCAGCACTTTTATTTCTTATGTACACTGAACCCCATTTATAATTGTCATCATCTTTACAATATCAGTTCTTTAATTTGTAAAATAATAAAATGATCTCCAGATTATATATAATTGATTAATAATCAAATTCCTTCACCATGACTCCTATGTTCATTATAAAAATGTCAAGAAATAGAGAAATTTGAATTGGAATAATAACCGTACCCGAGCTTGCCAAATCGATAATAGTTTTATAATAAGAGACGTCGAAATTATCTCGTCGTATTTTTAGATCATTTATTATACTCGGACGTCTCACAGTGAAGCGAATCTACGATCGTCATTGAGTTTTTTCGTCAATCTACACAGATAAAAGAATTATGTCATATTCTAAATTAAATTCTTACATCAAAACAATTTGTATAATCGAATTATTAATAACATTTGACTTTAAATTCAATTAATGGTTATAAATAAAAAAAAATCAACAAATTTAAATTTACTGCAATAATGTAATATCAAAAAAAAAAAAAAAATACTGGGTAAACATAAAAGCAATAGGGTGGTCCGGACGTTTTGTAAAACGCACGAGTAGCGACACAGCCACTGCGTATTAATACCGGTCGTAATGTAACTCGAGCTGCAGCTAATCAAAGACGTAAAACGGAATTTATTGTGTGCACTGTTCCTTGGCAAGTTTATTGTACAGTCATATGACGGTAGCAATTACTCAGCTCTCATATAAACTTGGTCTTACCCTTTATGGCCATTTTGTTGTTGTAATACACAAGCCGCTTTTGAAATTACAAATAGTACCTATGTACTACTGTTGGCTGTATGGGTGTGAATGTAGAGTCAAAATGACTTAATCGCTGTTAACATGTATTGCAAAGGGATTAGACGTAATTGCTGAAGTATTTCAATAAAATTAATAAATGAATACATCTAACAATAGATGTTTATAGGTAACAAAATTAAAAACTAAATTTTTAGTATCATAGTACTTTGATATCTAAGTTAGATTATGTTGATGAAATATTAATATCTGTCTAAAAATCTTATTTTTAGAAAAAAAATATGTATGCACTATAGATAATAGTTAAAATATTGAAGAAAATCAAAACCAAACAACACAACATAAACGGAATATTTATCTTGCATTAATATTTCTTCAAGACTTTCCATGGTTCGAAATGTAAATTGTTTTAAACGATGCTCTATATAAAATTATGCTATAATAACAAAGAGGAATACTAAAAGTAGAAAGCGGTAAACTCGAACTGTTTTAATGCATCTTTTCTAAGAGCACCAACAAGTAACTTCCGTTAGAAAACGATACGAAACTAAAACTAGTTAAAAATTAAGGAACGATTAATTTAACTTTATGATAACATACGAATGTGAGTTCTAATTTGAAATATGAAACGGAATCATATATCTTTATTTCGTGTTAGTAATTACTTTATAATAATCAAGTTACAAAATCAGTAATCACGGTATATGCTTCTAATTCACTCCAGCGTAATTACGCGGGTTCAAATTTGATAGCACCAATTATTCGTTGTAGCCTACAGCCACGTCAGTTCTGTTGAACCATGTCATTCTTCGCCTACTACATGTTTACTTTTAAGTGTAATTAATGTGAACAATGATCATTTGAAGTTTTTCACGTTGTGCCCTGCGGCCGATTTATTTGTGTTTATGCCTCTACTAGGCATTTATTTTCAAAATAAAATGGATCTGTTTTTTTTATGCGGTTTTGTTGTGGTATGTGATCGTTGGTCGAAGTTTAGTCTCTACTAGAGAGTTTTTACTTTAAACTAGTTGACCTGGTGAACTTTATAGTGAAATATTTTTGTTAATATTTCGTTATATGTATATATTCATCAGATTTTTTTGTATTGATTGAGTGATTTTTTTGTTGATATGTAACGATATCCAACATATAAGAACAAAATATTTTTACCGTATAACTCAACTTTTTTCATCAGATATTTCTATTCGCAACAATCTTCACAAACATTCGTCATATAGACGAACCCGCCCGAGTAGAAATTTTTTCGTCTTCCTCAGAAGGACCGGACCAGGCATACCTGATCAGGTCTAGATAAGGCAAGTAACGCAGATGATTGGTCTGGACCTGATCAGGATGAGATGAGATTTCCTGATCTGGATCCAGATCAGGAAATCTCATCTCATCCTGATCAGCCGGTTCGGTCCTGGTCGGTTCGGTCCTTTTAAAAAACACGAATGTATAGTCCTGAAAAAATTGTTTAACAAAAAAAATGCGAATTGATATTATAAATATGTTACTTAAGATAATTATTATGATATTTCTTTCCGTTTATTTTTTCCAATGTATTATTTATTTATGTTTTTACTTTAAATATTAATTATTTTTATGTTATTAATTAATTATTATTATTAATTAAATTTTATTTATTAACTTCTAATAATTAACTACTAATCAACTATTTCCTATTAATCATATATTTCCTATATATGCTAGACTGTCCTGATAACTGTATATATACTAAGTGCGCTTAAAAACATTAATAGCGCGATTCAGGCTCAGTTCGCGTAATTTTTTCAGGCTATCCTGATCTGGACCGGACCGGGTCCTGATCCACTATGCCTTATCATACTTGATTATATTTTACATCAGGCTAAGGCTCAGTTCGCGTAATTTCTTTCAGGCTATCCTGATCTGGACCGGACCGGGTCCTGATCCAGTATGCCTTACCATACTTGATTATATTTTACATCAGGCTATCCTTGTCTGGACCAGACCTGGTCTTGATAGGGCTTGTCGGATCTGGCATGCCTCATTCTATTCTGATCCGGTCCAGATACATGATCTGGTTGAGCCTGACCTTTTTTCTAGTCGGGCGGTCAGCTAGAGCAACAGCTATGTAGTTGCTGTGACTAACGCGGCAACTAATCTCATTTTATGTAATTAATTTCTTATTATTATGATGACAATAATAAAAATAATAAATACTCTGTATTAAAAACCATAAAGTAAAGTAACAAAAAAGTTATACATGCAAAGAAAGCTGTACAAAGGCGGTCTTATTGCTAAGAGTGATTTCTTTCAGACAATCTTGAAAATGAGAAGCGGTAGGGAAGTGTACAACGAGTTGATAAAGAATTGATATAGAATTTACATGCGATATGATATAAAAAAGTAAATAATCTACATATATTGCATACATATATAAAATATTGCTGATATACTAAGGTTATGAAGATATGATGTGTTTAGTGACAAAAAATGCGCCTTCAGATATTTTTTGAAACAGAAGAGACATTAAGCTTGTCTTTTAGAAGGAAGAGGGTTCCAAAGTTGTACAGCTTTAATAGATAAAGGTGTTCGAATAAAAGAAAGCAGTATGGCAAGGAGTTTTGTGTGTTAATGTTGAAGATGATCTGAGGGAACACAGAGAAACTCGAAGCAAATTTTGAGGTAAATGGGAATATCTGGTTGGAAAAGTACACAATAAAGTAAAGAGAGGATGTGAGTATTCCTATAAAACCGGATAGGGAGCTCCTCGAGTTGATTAAGAAAATCGGAGACATGGTCATATTTGTGTAGAATTTTTTTTTGCATATGCAGAGAATCTGGAAACGCTCAAGCTTATTTAATCGCTCCTCTTTCAGATCTAACTGTAATACTTTCTAAGTAACAAAATAATGACCTTCTTTTTATAGTATCGTTATATCATTCACATTACATTTATTGTCAAAAAATGTAATATAAATAAATGAATGTAAATAAATGAATAAATAAGCCTTACTCGAAAAGAGACATATAAAATTGCCCACAAAGTTTATACAGTTTATTTTTAAGTTATTTCAGTTTGACAAAAAATAACTAGAATTGTTTAATTTTACCATACATATATTATTCAATCAGTTACCTGGTGTACACAAGAAATATCACAAACAACCACAATTGCAAAATATTAAAAAAAAAATTCAACTCAGACAATGCATTTATCAGTGACGTCCATTTCGGACAGTCTTGTTTGCAGATTGATTCATGCATAAAACATTCTCATTAATTTTAATCCATTTTTAAAATGGCGGATGGTTTAAAATGTAATCAATACCGTTTACCGACAAAAGATTAAAATAATGTATGAAATATAAACAATAATAAATAGATACGTGTTTTCTGGATCTCAAAGAGGAGCAACTAAATAAGCTTGAGCGCCTTAAAAATCTCTGTATAAGGTTCATATTTGGTCTTCGCAAATATGACCACGTCTCCGATTTTCGCAGTAACTTCAAGTGAATCCCAATTCGCCTTCGCAGGAATACCCACGTACTTACTCTACTCTACTGTGTTCTTTTTAATCCTAATGCCCCTCATTACCTTAAAGAACGGTTTACGTTTCTTTGCAATTCCCATGAACTCTCCCTTAGATCTGAATCTAATTTGCTTCTGAAAATTCCTCCCCATTCTACCTCCTTCTAATCCAATTCATTTACTGATAATCCTGTCCATCTGTGGAACTCTCTTTCGCTTTCAATAAAACAAGCTCCAACGCAAGCTTGCCTCAAGCAACGCCTTAAAAAGCATTTTATGTCGCTCATTAAGTCATAACTGTCGCAATTTGTAGTTTACTTTATGTGTATATATTTTTATATGTGTATGTATATATGTGTGTGTATATGTATATGTGTGTATATGTATATTATATACAAAAATATTTACTTTTTATGTTTTTCTTCTTTAATAACTATGTAAGTCTATCATATCGCAGTTTTTATCTATTTGTTATCGATTTTTCTTCCTTAATTTGTGCACACTTCTAACCGCTGCTACTGCATCGTGTCCAGTACTCAAAGGTTATCTGGAAGAAATCTCTATTTAGCGATAAGATTGCCTTTGTACATCTTGTATTGTATCTTTCTTTATATGTGTCCGTATTTCGGTGTACGTTAAGAAAAAATAAATAAATAAAAATAAATAAACAATATTATAAATAATTTAGTGATTTTCATTTATTTATTCAGTATTTGGCGTTCCTCTACGATTTTAATGTCTATTCTTTGAATGAAAGTTAATCTTTTTAAAATATTAAGTTTAATTTGATTTATAAAGTATTTAATACGAATATGAATTTGTACACATTAATGTTACTATAAAAATAAGTTATTAAAAATATTAAAAAAAAATCACTGAATGAACAGGAGCGTTTTACTTTACTTTTAATTTATAAACAAAAGAAAACGACACACAAAATATAATACAAATTTATGCTACTTTTTATCAAGCTCGGTCTAGACTCAATATCAGAATAAGGTAACAAATCGATAAATAATATTAAAAACATAACATTACATAAACACAGGAATACAAAAACAAAACGTTAACAACTTTAGTAACAGATAAATGAGGTTAAGGTAGTAATTTTTGCCATCAACGAGCTTCAGAATCATAAAGGTCTCATATCGAACGACTAAGCGTGAAAGAGTACGTATACGGACTAGCCAAATGGATTCAAATAAGCAATTTTCTCGCATTCGTGAGCGGTAACCGCGAACGTATCTTAAAGTTAGCATGATATCTATTCAGATTTGTGCTCGTGAGAAGAAAAAACAAAATTACAGTCAATTTGTTGCGATATCCTTATGGAGAGGCAATCCTCTTACGTGTAGAGTTATGGTGAGATTGAAGAGCGGTTCGAACTAGCGATCTCGTATTACGAGGGTACCTAATGACTGTCTTGAGAAGCAAAAGTTTTTCGCTCCGTTCGCTAGAATAAGACGAAGGTTTTATCTAAATAAGGTGGTTATTACAGTTTCTGAACAATGGACGTTTATCTTGAAAATTGATTATTTGACAGGACGTTTTGTTACATTTACGGTGGTATTTTTTATTAATGTTACATTTCGTAGCGTAGCGTCTTTAGAAGTGTTGACGGCGATAGCAAACGTTAAATGATTATTTTTCTTGACTGTGATTTACTTACAAAATATGCAAGGTTGGTACGATTTTGTTAATACAAGTTTAACATAGACGAAGTGATGAAATATTAGTATAAGGCTTCCATTAATTGTATCATCATGTAGAATCTTATACCGGAATAATATACGGGAGTATATTAAAATATATAATTTTGAAATTTGCTACAGATTATTGATCTCGATAAAGAGAAATAGCAGGTAATATCTTATAAGTAGGCTTTACGTTCAAACAAAGTCGTTGCAAAGTAAGACGCGAACACTAACGCGCTCGGAACTTACTCATAAATATTTACAATTATTATTACAAAGATATCTTATATTCTGTTAAGTATCGATCTTCATGCGTATCTCCTATCCCTTTTTCCCTATTTCTTTTATTCAATTAGGCGTAGTAAAACGTCCATTTTGAATTTTAAGATCTAGACCAAAAAGCAACAAGATTTATTTTTAGAATATTTCGTAAAGAAACCTTGTGCATCATTTATTAAAAGAGTCCTTTACAATGTAAGTGATGTCATATCACAAGTATGCAATCAACACAAGCTTAATTAAAACAATTGTAGGTATCTTTCATTGTCTTAATTGATTAATAGTTTAGCTCGAATGTTGATGCTCCGATTTCTGCAGATGGAATTCAAAACTTGTTAAGCTTTTTACTTTTAAATCTCCCCTTACTTGTGATAGATAGTAGCATTGCTACATAAAATAGGTATAACAATATTACTCAGATAGCAATATTTTAATGTATGAAATAAAAGTGACGAAAACAGTACATATAAAATATAAATAGGTATTCTGTTTTAGTACTCATAATAAAATAGTTTAGAAATATAGCTTCATATAAAATCTATGTTATATAAGAGGACGATCACATATCAGGAAATGAACGAATTCGTAAAATATATTTTAAATAAGGAAACTTTTCTCCTTGAATTCAACCCCTTGATTTCCTTCCCTTGAAGTTTTATGAGTTTTTTATGGAACCATCTCCACACGGTTCGCTTGGCTGGTATACCATTTCATCAAACTCAGTGGTTCTTGAGTAAGGCGCTTTAAAAGATTTAAGCTCCGGTCTACAAGAGACGAATATTTAAGCGGTTTTGTTTCAGTCAGCCATAGTTTCAGGGATATTTTTTTATTGTTATTTTTTTACTTCCTAGTAAGAAGCGGAGGAATTACTTAATTTGTGAACCATTTTCTGTAATTGTACGCTGTGAAACGAAATACGTCAAGATAAAACGCCGTTGCTGTTGTTGGTATAATATTGTAGATAAAAAGTTAAAATATAACATTGTTCAATGACATAAGTAAAGTATGATTTAAATCTTATTTGTGCTGAAGAAAAATACGAGACAAAAATACTACTCCACAGAGACAGTCCATCTATTTAATAGTTTATATCGATCGGGCAGGTATTACGCGTTTTCAAAGCAAATCACAGTCATCTATATATCTGTGCTGTGATCAGAAACTTTAATAAAATCAGAAGATTAACTCACACACGTAAAGAGTCTAATTATAATTACTTTTGCTGAGCAATTAATTGATGTACATTTTCGCGTGACTCAACGGTGGCTACCGAATAGTAAAAAATGACATGGCTGACACTAAACTGGTAGTTTCGTGTCGCGTACAAATGAGACTTTATTTCGAACAATAAAAAGATCGTAAATAATGCGAACAAACAATAGTGATGACAACTTTTTTGTCTTCGTGTTGACGAACAGTTTTTTTACTGCTATGAAACAACCAATTACCACTTTTTGTATGGGAAAAATCATCTATTATTATTTTGTGTTATGAATTAGTTTTTGTAACCGTGCAACCGGTTTGTGTTACACATATTATGTCCTCTTTGATGTGTCCGTCAATGGCAACTATATACATATATAGCTAGTCTTCTAGAATGCGAGTGCAGGTGACTAAAGAAACCCGATTTTGTTTTGAAAATTTTATGACAGGATTGGCAGTATAATTCCCCGAAGCTGTTGTAGTTGTATTTCTTCCTCATAAGGTGTTTTGCTTCGAGAGCCCGTGAGTGATCCGCTTCAAAGGTGGTGATTGCCTGATTGTGTTACGCCATTAACTTCTTTACTCGACCTCCACTTCCCAACTGTTGATGGGAATATCGCAAACGGATAAGTGTTGCTTTAACACGTTCCTGTATCGCAGGTATTGTATTATATGTGACAGGTCATCCAGCTTTAAAGAAGTTAGTATCGTCCGAAGAGCGTCCAGGTGTTGTATGTCCGCTTCATGATCAATTGGGTTTAATACGTCGCTAAAATATTCAGCCCAGCGTGCTAGAATCGTGGTGTGAAAATGTCTGTCACTGGTATAAATAGGTTAACTTTCTTAGTTCGCGGACCGATTACAAACATGAAGCATTCAAACAATTTGCCAGTTTGTTTTTAATCGACGAGATGCTGCAGTTCCTAGGCTTTTAATGAACACCATGAATTTTTTGCTTCAATTGATATTACGAAGTCGCTTTGTGCTTGGTGTTTGAAAGTTTGTACAATTTGCACCGATATACATATACATACACCAATATATATAATACTAGCTGACCCGGCGAACTTCGTATCGCCTAACACAAACTTTATCGTATGGTATTAAAGTTCAAATTGACTTTTAAGTATTCTCACAAATCTTTTTTGTATGGGAGTATAGAAAAGTGTTGTTTTTAGACTTTTTCAGGAAATTTAAATTTTTTTTTTTAGAATTTTTCTCTCCGTAAGAACCATCCTCGTACTTCAAGGAATATTTTAAAAAAAGAATTAGCGAAATCGGTCCAACCGTTCTCGAGTTTTGCGCTTAGCAACACATTCAGCGACTCATTTTTATATTATAGATAATCAATATATTTTAATTATTTTATATGTTAAATTATTCTGACTATACTTTGAAATAAAGTGAGAAAATAACTGAAATTGTTTTATACAAAGTAGCTATGCATTACATGCATTTATGACATTTTATAAAGTGTACTTTTTATATTTACTTTAAAAAGCATTACTTTTACTTTTTGCGTCCAAAGTAAATTTATTGTTGCTTGGACTCACTCGACGCTATCACACACTTGTTCTACCTTAATGTGATACCACGATAGCTTTAATTGCCCACATCAACGAGCAAATAATTTTAATTAGGCTTAAAAACATAATTAGCCAAATACAACATACTTTTAATTTTTCTAGATTTTTATAAAGTTTACGATATATAACCTATAATAAGAAACATATTACGAGTATGATTCTGTAATCAGTTAGGTAACAGGAAATTGAACATGTTGAATTGAGTCGTAAATAAATCATGGTGTAAAATATGTGTATCCGTAAGGGTTTTTACTTTACTTATATAGGTAAAAGGGGTTTTTATTCTGATTCTTATTTTATTCCGGCTTTAGGGAAATTTAGTACACAAGGCATGGCACTCTCATTTTTACTCACCATGTTTATACGTAAAACATAAAAGTTACATCGTTATAAAAGTTACGCCCGTTAAATTCCAACGCTGCTTTCTTTGACACCATACGAGAATATACAAGATAAATATTTTAAAGGCACTGAAACTAGATTAAGGCTTACATAAAGCATGGTTCATGGATGCGGGTAACACGAGACAGCAGTCCCCTTATTGCATAGGTCTTAAATTGTAGTGTGGTTTCAATGCAAGTGCCACTGACATTAAATTATTGTCGCTATAGAACGTAACACCGCCGTGGCATGTACACGTGTGCACTAAGCTTAGGCCTGTTCGTTATCTAACCTAGGTCTATTAGTGTTATTTATTGTAGAGCTACGCCGCGTAAGAGTAGTTAGATTCCGCTGTTAACATTTCGTTTAATTTTATTTGCTTTAATGAAGAACTTCGCTATAATTGAATACTTGAATACATTTTTGTACTCATACCTATTCCAGCCATAAGTTCTGTTACAAATAAAAATGCATTTTTTTAAATCATGTAATGTAATATTATTAAAATTAATACCTGCATATTTATTATTACCTGTATATTAAAAAAATATTCTATTCGAAATGACCACCTTTAGCTTTTATACAGGTCTTTAAATTGTTTGGCCACGAATGTATGGATTTACGCACTGTTTTGAAGGAAAATTTCGCCACTGCTTGCTCTAAAGATTTTTTAAGAGACTCAATGTCACCGTGTCGTTTAGAGCAGGCCATGCTCTCTAAAACTGACCATAATTTGAAGTCTAAAGGGTTGAGGTCTGGGCTAGATGAGGGCCAGTCTTCAACTCTTATAAAGTCCGGAACGTTGGTTTCAAGCCATGCTTGGGTAGTTCGTGCCTTGTGACCAGGTGCAGAGTCCTGCTGGAAAGTCCACGGTATATTTTTAAAAAGTGTATTACTGAGAGGTTTTACAACATGCTCCAAGACTGTATCTTGATACACTTTGGCTGAATTTTTCACTCCTTTTTCACAAAAATGTAGTTTTGTGACTCCTTGATAAGACCCGCCCCACCAAACCATCACTGACGCAGGGTGATGACCGCCTTCTTCAATCGTGAAAATTTTTTCATCGGTAAAGAGGATATTTCTGCGCCTTTTACCTGGATATCGCGACAGAAGGCGTTTTGGTCGAACCACTCTCTTTAATTGTAAAGATTGATTTAGGGCAAGTCCTGTATATCGGCGATAAGCACCGAGCTTCAGGTCTGGTTTTAAAATACGTGACAGAGTCCTAGCGGGAATCTTCATTTCTCGCGATAAGATTTTTTGTTTCCTAATGGGGTTTCGATGAATTCGGGTTTTAACAGCATTAACAGCCTTTGTAGTTCTAACAACACGCGGCCACCCCGATCTTTTCTGGTCTTCGACAGACGAGGTGTTGCTGTATCTGTTGACAGTACGATACACGAATATACGGCTGATACTAAGCTTCTGAAGTGTCTGGAATATGATCGACGGCTCCATACCCACTTTGTGCAAGGCGATCACTTCAATCCTATTTTCTTTAACACCCCATTCCATATTGTAATGAACACGAAAAAATATGTGAAATGGCGCAAAATTGAAATAAATTTTTAAAATAATATACGTGTTCCAATTTCAAAATAATTAAAAAGTTGAAAAAAAGAAAAGTTATTATGTAACAGTATTTTATGGCCAGACTAGTTATAACTATTGTAGGTAATTCATACACTACGTATATTGTAAGGATAACGATTTAGTAAGTATATAATAATTGAGGAAAGTCACGAAAGGATAAATTGTTAATATTTGTTTACGAGGCACTAGCGAGATCCAATATAGTATTACTTTCTCACAAGGAGTCATAAATTTTGTATTATTTGATACGCTACGAAGCTGATATTAAACACTTAAATGTGAAATCTGTACAATACGAAAGAGCAAAGGCCAGCGCTATTATTGACAGGTTTGAATGAAATTGGTGTGAAGGTTACATGAGAATAAGCTATCATAATTTAGTTTATATTATTATTGCGATAAAGTTCATAATCCTATTTACTGTAGCCGTGGGTTTCGTCGACGTATATTCGGCATATTATGATTTGTGTTTATTATGGCAATCATTTCTTCGACGCGAGAGCAAGTGCATAACTTCAGTTATTATATTCTAACGACTTTAATCTCATTTTGATGCCTTTGTCAATGAAAAAATTACGAAATACTAGGGTTTACATATTAAATAAGGTCCACATTTCCTTATCAATATATCTGGGATAATAAGTAAAATAACCAAATAGATACGTGGTTGTGAAACATTTCGACATTTGCATGTTTCGGGCTATCATTATGAGCACTATTGTACACCCGCTAATGACACTTTCTATTTTTTTTAATACATTAAGTATTTTGAAATTGGTGTATATAGCATTAAGCTTATAACCTCTAAATACTTATTTATTTCAGTCAATTATGAAAAAAAAATCTTCTGTAGTTGGTTCAAAATAAACCTAACATTTACATTCACTACAAATAAATTTTTAAACTTAACAAAACTTAACGTAAGTAATTAATCATTTTGTTTTTTTTTTTTTAAATCAAATCTACGCATTGCTTTCGTCAATAATGTGACATTTTATAATAAAATTATATTTTGAGTATAATAAACTGAATCGATAAAAATAAAATAAACAATGAATACAGAACAGTAATCAGAAATACGCTGTGCGGCCGCAAACGAATTAAACATTCGATTAAATCGTTCACTTAATTACGAAATTAATGTCGGAACAGAAACACCGCAGCGCAGTTTAATGCCTCCGCAACCACACATACACCTGAAATGAGATGAACACATAGATGTGTACGAGTATATATACGTCCAACTATTCCAAAGTTCACTTTGAACGAACGAATAGTCCGGAAAAACGATGCCAAAAATTCAAATACTTTTAAAAGTAGTTCTTTGAACTATAAATAAATACCAAGTATTGTACGAGTCTTTCTACTCTTTATCCTTAAATTATAATAGTATTAAATAGTTGCAGCATATACTTTTAAAGAAGTAACTAGCGATTATAATAATCGGAGCTGAACTTTACTGTTGTGATAAATTTAAATTTTAGTCGACTAAACTTTTTATGTACTCTTTAGTGACAAATTCGCAGAATTTTAAAATAAAACACGAAATAGTCACGCTGTTAGTCGTTGAAATTCCGTTTGAATGGATTTGTTCATTCAACATTCATTAACCTTCGAAAGTTTTAAATGTCCGACATCGAAAAATTTTAGCTTTTGTTGGTTTTAGTCTAAATTGACAATCACTTTAAAATAAAAAAAGGATTTATCCAAATATTTCTTTTGTTATTTTCTATAGACAGTTTGAATAGAGTTCTTTGAAATATTGTATTATATCTTTTTGTTTTTATGTGAAATTAATGTAAGTCAATACGATTTATCAGAGCTTCTGTCTGTTAACTATTTTTTTTAATAAGAGTATTTAATAATAGTTTTTAATTTCACAGCAATTCAAATAGTAATAATGGTTTACTTAAATACTATATATATATGTTTGGTTTCAAAATAAAAATTACTACAATTTGTTGAACTACATTTTTCTGCTACAGAAACTCTAAAAGCACCAGTAAGGTACTCTTGCATTCATTTCACACTAGAAACTGTACAATATTAGAAAACTAATAAACCGAAGGAATACAAGCACGCTGATCCTAAGAATTCTTAAAAATATAAAACCAAGAGTGTTGAAATTCCATTTCTTAGGTAAGTGCTGTGCGAGCTGGTTACCTAATGTTGATATCATCGGCATATATGAGCAGTTGTTAGAAAGTTGAAAAGGGCCCAATGTTTTAGCTGAACAGAAGAAAGAAGACATGTCAGCTTCTACTTTTTGCACTCACCCTACGAATGTCAGCTATGCAAGCTAACTTATTCACTGATTTGCTATAAGAGCGACACTTTTCCGATTGAGGTAAAGAAATACGAGATATACGTAAATCATTTTAAGAATCTTATTTGTATTATTGCAGTTAAAAAATTTACTAACCAGTGATAAATATCATAAATATCATGTAGTAAAAAGTTTCAAAACGCTTCGAAATGTATAAATATAACGAGCGCCTATCGAATAAAAGAAAATTCTATATGAATTTTATTCGAATAAATAATACAAAGTTTTCAGTACATTCCTATTGGTATCTCATTTATTTTGCTGTTTCAAATAAATTGAAACCATTTATAAGAGCTCGCAAATGTGAGTGTGTGTCCGTTTTTAATACCTGCAATAACTGAACACCCGTAGCTACAAAAACTTTAATAAATGAATGTTATACATGGTTTCTGTATAAAGTGATTACATTTATATTCCCATGTGAAAAAATAATTTATATATTCCGTTCACCTGACTAGAGATTAAAATAGTACCTACATAACGAATAATAACATAAGTTGATTCAACATTGTTTCTTAAATTAGTCAGTGTATAGGCTACGTAACGACTCAGTACGAATAATTTATCCATTTTCATATTCTTACATCTCCTGTTGCTTATCATTTCAACAAGATAATAAAAACAAATATATTCACCCCACGGCAGTCTTCCACTTATTCCTATAAAATACATTGTAAACACATTTCTATCCAAATTACGGCGGAAAGGTGCAAATTAAGATGAAATCCGCAACAAATTACATCAGCCCCGCAAAATAATTTAAATTAATGGAAGCGCATTCTTACTAACGCTCGGCTTAAGGCGGCGCTGTCTTAAAACAAAGTTACAAATTAATGCTGACATTTCAATTACATTCTTGTGCAACTAAAGTCACTATGAAACGGTGCTCTAACTGTGAAAAGCTGGCTTTTCGCGAAAGAAATTAAAAACTAAAAACTCCATACAATGCTTCTTGTTTTATTATTATTACTTATTAGTCATGAAATATTTTATGACATTGAATTAAAAAAAAAAAAATTATGAAATTTATGGTAAAGATGTAAATTCTATATAGATTTAATATGTATATTATTTAATAACTAACTCTGTAATAAGTCATAAAAACGACGCGTCATAAAATTATTTTATTAAAATATATTTGAATACCAATAAAGTGTTGTTTATTTTAATTGCTTTACAGTTGCACCGTCAGTGCTTTTGTGCCAATTCGGCCCTTAAAACAATTTTCGTGTGGCATTTGACGAACAA
Source organism: Melitaea cinxia (assembly GCF_905220565.1). Classification (NCBI taxonomy): domain Eukaryota; kingdom Metazoa; phylum Arthropoda; class Insecta; order Lepidoptera; family Nymphalidae; genus Melitaea; species Melitaea cinxia. The sequence goes on along the minus strand of NC_059405.1, from coordinate 6,582,514 downwards.
CAATGTCATTTTCATGCAACTGTGTGCTTTATAGACCTTTATATTTGTGCTTCAATTTTGTTTTAAAACAACTATAAAATATAAATAAAGTGTATTTTGACACATGTTTTCTTCTTTATAGGTATATGAAAATGTATGTTTGCCTGTATTTCCTTTATAGAATCGTAAAATATGCATTTGATTATGTCATGATCTTCCGCAAAGTGTTATGCATGAGCCCACAAAGGTTTCTGAGTTGGACGACCAACAAAAAAAAAATTAAAAATTAAAAAAAGCGTAGCAGTGCACGCAAGGTACAGCTAGTTTTAAAATAAAAATGAATAGAATAAAGATGTGAAATGAAATTAGATACACCGTAAGGTTTACTCTCAATTTCGAGAATCGCATCGAAGCTAAGGTATAAATAGTATACACTCGAATAGTTATTGGGGATTTCCCCACATTTTCTTTTCACAGAGTGATAAGACAGCTGGAGCAATGGCTATCTTATGTAGATATTTAATTTAATTATACGAAAAGCCATTATGGTGTACTTTACTTTCTCAGTACCTATTCAAGTTCACAGATTCGACTACAAGGGCTCTTTTATGAGAAGAGGATAACAAAATACTCTTAAGCTAACCTTTATCTCTGCAAGGTTGCGGTCAGGCGCCTATCGTTTAAAAAATGATAAAACAAATGTAAAATCGATTTTACGTTGATTTCTATAAAAATGGTACAGCTTTTAAATGCATAAGCATTTAAGCTGACAGTCTGAGTTTCATCGTAACTCTCACAATTAAGCCAAAATAAAAAACAAAGTCGAAAGGAGCGAGCTGTTGATTAAACGCCATCTAGTGGCGACCCCATCAATAACAACAGTTTAATTAAACACTTTTATACGCGCCTGAATAGCCGGAACGCTAGTCTCGGCTTTTAATTTGCTTTTTTATTCCCGTTTTATATTCTTTAATTTTTTGCTTAATGGAGTAGATTCTGAGACGGTCTTGCAGTTAAATGAGGGTAGAAACAAAAGAGACGGCGTCGATGTTTGTAACGTGAAAGGCTACGAGTTTTTATTTTATTTTTTAATAGTCTTCATTATTATTTTAACACATACCTAGTGACAGCGCTGTATACTTTGTATCGGTTACAAACATATTTATATTTGTAATTTATTTCAACTAATTGAAATTACTTTTACTTAAATCTGTATATACGAAGTCATTCTGTTCATAATAAATGTTCACCTATAAATATTAGCCTGTAAAAATTGTAATGATCAGGTTATGATATATTTTTGTTAAGGATTTAGATACGAATGTGTTCCAGATAATCAGATATGAGTTCATAATCCTATTCCCGTATAAATGTTTTCTCATTTTTATTCTACCGAGTATGCAATGAATTATAAACATACAACTAATAAACTTGGATATTACTTAAGTTGCACGGTAAGGGTTAGTAAACAAGTCTTACAAAGAACTTTTTATATTATAAAATATTCCTTTTAAACTTGTTCAATCATTATAAAATATGTTTTTTTTTACAATATCTTTATTGATAAAGGTTATTTTATTTTCAAAAAATTAGTAATAAATATCTTTTTTCAAAATTAGTTCAATAATAATTCTAAATCATATCAAAATAATAAAAAAATATACTTCCGGTGAAACATAGCATCTCTAATCAGCTTTGATCTATTATAATCTAAAGCCTATGTATAAAAAAGGAACTTATATTTACCAAATTAGGGGCTGCAAAATAAAATAGGTATATAACGAATTACACATACATTTATTATAATTTTTTGACCCACATTTCATTACATTGTTAGTAAAATAATTACATTTTAATCTCCTATTAACTCAACTAAAGCATGATTCACATCCAATTCAGCTAATTAGTAAGCTCTATTATATTATTATCAACGTCACTGTTTCATTACACAATTAACATAAAAAGCACATTATCACACAATTATATTCATTTTAACCACTGCGTAATAAACACAGTACATTTTAATCACGATAGTTTCGTTATAATGTCACGTGTTAAATTAAATTCTATTTGGCATTTTTTAACCGACTTCCAAAAAAGGAGGAGGTTCTCAATTCGACTGTATTTTTTTTTTTTTTTTATGTATGTTACATCAGAACTTTTGACCGGGTAGACCGATTTCGACAAATTTTGTTTTAATCGAAAGGTGGTGTCTGCCACTTGGTCCCATTTAAATTTATTTGAGATCTAACCACTACTTTTCGTGTTATATCTAATAATGCGTTTTTACTTGACGCTTTTTTCGTCGATCTACGTTGTATTATACCGCATAACTTTCTACTGGATGTACCGATTTTGATAATTCTTTTTTTGTTGGAAAGGGGATATCCCTAGTTTGGTACCATGATAAGAAAACCAGGTTCTGATGATGGGATCCTAGAGAAATCGAGGGAAACTCTCGAAAATCCGTAATAACTTTTTACTGGGTGTACCGATTTTGATAATTTTTAATTTAATCGAAAGCTGATGTTTGTCATGTAGTCACATATAAATTTTATTGAAATCTGATAACTACTTTTTGAGTAATCTTTGATAACGCGTCTTTACTTGACTATTTTTTCGTCGATCGACGTTGTATTACTCGTCGATGTGAATGAAGTCGGTTTTTTTTCGTTTGCGAGCAAACACAATTATTTAGTTCCTGCTGCGTTTCTGTAAAATACCGCGTGATGCCACATCTTAATATATTTATTTATTTATTTTATTTTATTTATTTATTTATTTACAGAAGAGAAAAGATACAATTTATGTGATAAACAGTGCAGCAAAAACAATGCGCAGTTTAACAGTGCACTGTGTTTCTAAAGTAATAATACTAAAGTACATACGACATTATATACTAACATAAAAATATGATATAAAGCTTTACAAATATAGATTATACATGTGAATATATTGGAAAGAAAAAAAAAATAACATTAAGTGGTTAAAAAATAGTAACAATCATAATAAAAATAATAAATGCGGTCATGTCAATCTCTCTCTTTAAGTTGGTCTAAAAAGAATTTTTTAAATATGTTTTTATAGTTATTTTTTTGAATTTTTTTTTAAAATTTGATGGCAGATTATTTATTAAGAATGGAATAATATATTCAAGCCTACGTTTTCCATAAAAATTACTATGCCTAGGTATTTTTAATGTATGATTTGTAATATTTCTTGTTAGTTTATAGTGACTCATTTTTATTTGAATGTTTGAATTAAAATATTGTTCTATTAATAGTGTATATTTTATTTTAGTATGTATTGGCATTACTTTGCAGTAGTTAAATATTTTCAATGAGTTGTTTTTGTATTTATTTCTTATGTATATGGGTACGATTGTTTTTAAGATTCGTAATTGGAGATGATAGATTCTATCGAGATGTGATTTAAATGTAAGACCGTAGGTGCTTAGTCCATAAGATATAATAGATTCACCTAAAGATTTATAAAACATTAATAGTATTTTGAATGGAATTTTGGGTTTAATTATGGTTAATTTGGCTAAAAGGGCACGTAATTTGTCACAAACATTATTTATATGTTCCTTCCAGTTGAGGTTAGTATCTATAGTAATACCAAGGTAACGCTGAGTTTTAACAAAGTCAATGTGGTTACAGTTGCAGGTCCCAGTATATGAATTATGAAAACATTGATGGCTATGTGCAGTGATTTGTATGTCCCCAGAGAATCTATTTTGCGTTGAGCTTATATAGATGGCTTTTGTTTTTTCTCTATTTATTACTAGACCAACATCATGGGACCATTTTGAAAGTTGGTCAAAATCATATTGAATTTTTTTAATTGCTTGTTTTATATCATGATGGGCCGACAGAAGACATGTATCATCCGCATATTGATACATTTTACAGGTTTTTACAACGTTTTTAAGATCGTTAACATATGTTAGGTGATGAAGGGGTCCTAAAACTGAACCCTGTGCAGTTCCTTCTGTTATTGGTATTTCGTCACTGAGGGTATCAGTAATTTTAACGCGATATGTTCTATTTGAAAGATAATTATAACACCAATTTAGAAGTGGGCCCCTGATTCCGTTATTTTCTAATTTTTCAAGAAGAATGTTATGTTGTAGAGTATCAAATGCTTTGCTATAATCTATAAATATTATTAAAATGTGCTTTTTATCGTTCAAGTGTTTATTTACAGAATTTGAAAATATTGATAAAAGTTGTGTAGTACTTTTTTTTGGCTGATAACCGAATTGATTACTATATAATATGTTATTTTTATTATAAAAATTTTGAATTTGTTGATGAATGTATTTTTCCGTTATTTTATCAATTATTGGAAAAATAGTTATAGGTCTATAATTATCATATGAGTCAAAGTTTCCTTTTTTTATTATAGGTCTTACAGTACCTGTTTTTAAATCTTTAGGGTACATTCCTGACATGACACTACCGTTTATAAATTTCACGAGAATTGGAGTTAATTTTTCACATAATTCTACGATATCAACTCCGCGAATATTATCTATCCCGGGTGCTTTTTTAGTATTGATTGATTTTATTATTTTAGATATATTACAATTGTCGGCTTTAATGAATATACATGTAACATCAATTGTTTTTTTATAAATATTTTTGTCAAGTAACGGTACTTGATATGTATTTAATATATTTTTAACGTTATTATTAAAAGATTTTGCAAAATTATTACAAATATCTTTGATCGAGGCATGTTTTTTATCGAAGGCATGTAGTATAAATTCATCTAAAGATTTTTTTATCCTACCGGTAAGTGTATTTAACAATCGCCATAGTTTTCTGGGATCGTTTTTATTTTTAATAATTTCATTTTTATAGTATTTATTTTTAAAGTAATTTATTTTATAATTAGCATAATTTCTTGGTTTTTTATACTCAATTCTTAATATCATATTATTAACATCTTTTTTCCATTTTCTATATAATTTATCTCTAAATTTGCATGCTTTGATTACACTTTCATTTATCCAATTATTATGAGTACGCTTCGGATTGGTGTTTAATTTTATTTCGACCTTTGATTTATCATAACAATCATTAATTCTTTTATTAAGTTGTGTGTAGATTTCTAACGGGCATTTTATATTTTCAATCGCTTTCCAATTAATATTTTTTAAAAGGCTTTTTAGGCGATCGTTTTTAATAATAACTTTATTTTTTATTCCAATGTCATGTATGGGTATTGTACTAAGGCACGTCATTGCAATCATTCTATGGTCGGAAAGTACAGTATCAAGTGCTGTTGTTAAAATGTCTAGTGTGCGTGATTTAACATATATGTGGTCAATGCAAGATTTACTAATTTTATTACTAGATATTTCTATCCGTGTGTAATCTGAAATCCCACACACTAGGCCTAAGTTAGACATCATATTATTATAACTATATTTAATAGGACTGTCTGATTTTAAATCAATATTGACATCACCTATTAAAAACAGTTCGTGTTTACAGTCTATATTCTTAACAAGTTTTTCTAGTTCATTAATAAATAAACATTTACTATTGTTCGGTGGACGGTAGATTGCACACAGTTTTGCAGAATAATTATTTTGTGTTTTTATAGACGCTAAAATACATTCAAAGCTATTAGTTATTGGCTTATTGACAGTCGCCTTAAGATTTTTATTAATATATATAATAATTCCACCTCCATTACGCGCTTTACGCAATGCTGTGTGCATTGTATAACCGTCTAAGTTAAACATATTACTTATGGAGTCCGAAATATTTGCTTCAGTTATAACTATAATATCCAAAACTATATTACAATGTTTTACTATTTGTTCTAAGGCTGAAAAATTTTTGATCATCGATCTTATATTGACATGAATACAGGACAAAGTTATATTATTTTTAGTTGATAAACAATCTAAAAAGTCATTCAAATTTGAGCAATTAAATATTTCAGTTACTTCATTATTAATTTCATCCATTATTATGTAAAATTATAATAATTACTATAGTTATATTAAAATTATAATAATTATAATAAATAATAAAGACAAAAAAATAATAAATTTAAATTATCAAATAAGCTTATTTATATCTTCTAATGACCTCAAAATTATTGGTTGGCTGTCGTTGTTTTTTCTAATACGGATAACTCCTTTTTTGCACCATATGAATTTGTAGTCTCCTTTAATTTATCTTTAGCATTCCATAAAAGATTTTTATTATAGGGTGTAAGGGACTCTTTCATAAATACTGTTTTATTAGTAGATATTTTATGTTCATTGGCTACAAGCTCTTTTAATAGTATTTTGGTAGATTTGGACGCACTTATCCATTTCTGTGTTGTTTCCGCATTTTTCATTTTAAGTTGTACTGTTCCAGTTACTGTTTCTGTGTTGTTTCCATGTTGTTACATATATAAATCTCGTGTCACAATGTTTGTCCTCAATGGACTCCTAAACTACTTAACCGATTTTAATCAAATTTGAACACCGTGTGCAGTTTGATCCAACTTAAAAGATAGGCTATATTTTATTTTGATATATTATATTATTATTCAGAAAAGAATAAGGTGATACGAAGTTCGCCAGGTCAGCTAGTAGCTTATAATTTTCGTTAATTAAAAGGTCATTTGACATAAAATGTATTTTTTAAATAAAAGTCTTTACTGAGTGTGCGCACTCTTTGATTATATTATTAAAATAAATAATTCAAGAATTAAAATTTATAATAATTATTGACTTATTTGTTAAAGTTAAGTCAAAGAAAATAACAAATTGGCTAATTTTGAGTTGGACTAGCACATAATGTTGCAGTGTGTGTTGTGTTTAGATATTATTAATATAATCTTAAAACTTCCAAAATGGGTTTTCTTTACCAGAGATACCATTTTCCTTATTTATTTCAAGCAACTATCTAATTCAGATTTAGAAATATCATGGAATGGCGGTCAAAAATCGGACTCTCATTTATTGAGTTCCGATAGTACTCGATCGGTATGTAATCTTAAAAAAAACTACGTGATTGTCTAACATCGGTGATCAATAAAGCACATCCGTGGACAAGAAAACATTTTTAATTTCATTCATTTCTATGTGTGATTCGACAAAATTTTCCGATACTTGCAATTAGTTTTGGCCGAGTGAGAATGTGTGGTCGAATAAATAAATTAAATTTAAATTTAAATAACCGTAAATTCCGTTAAAGTGCCATTGAAAGCTATTTATTCGAGATAATTGATATGAAACATCGCCTTTGTGTTTTAATTATTACCAAATTACATTAACATTGGAGTGTTTAAAAGTTTTTTTTTTGTTATTATGATACCTACTTTACAGAAATTGTGAGCACATTATTAATTATGTTTTAAAAATAGTATTTTCATTTGATTAATAATATAAGTGCTATAGAAGCTTTGTTTACCATACATTACCCATTAAAGCTATTACCGTGTTTCGTACGCAAAAAGGTACTGGGTTTGTTTTAATGTTAATAAAATTGTAACATTCTGTGTATAATATAGCAAAATATTGATTAATTTATATTTTTTCAAGACGTGAATATAATTATTGCTTCGATATCAAGCTGCTTAAAAAGGAGTTGCGCAGGTCATGTAGGCATAAATGAGGAGTATTTAACTAATAAGGCGCCTATCCGAGCCTACTGTTAGATATTTTTTGAGTCTTATCTTTTTAGTTCAAGCCATGTGTTTCAACTGTTAGAGACTCGTGGCGTCTAGAAGGAAATAATTCAAAGAAGTCATATTTATTTTGTTATGTTGTTGTTATTTGCTGTGTGATTACGCCAGAAAAAAATGTAGCCACCCCCACTCTTCTCGTGGGTGTCTAAAGAGGCGACCAAGGGATAACACAGTTCCACTACAACCTTGGAACTTATAAGGCCGATCGACAGAGGGATAACCATTCAACTGCTGGCTTTTAAATACACAGGCCGAAGACGGGCAGCAGCGTCTTCGGTGCGATAAAGCCAGCACTGCACTCAACAATCCGCCTGCTCAGCGTGGTGACTATGAGCAGAACACATGAGTTTGCGCCATAATGTCTGGTGCAAACTTGGGGAAGCCCATGTCCAGCAGCGGACTGCGGTAGGCTGAAATGAGTTGTTGTCATGCCATGTTATAATTTAGTCATCAATATTTTATTTCAATTTATTCATTAAAGTATCCCATTTTTTTATCAAGATTATTTTCGTACAATTATAGTTAATTTGAAAAATTGTCTCAGAGTAAGACAACGACAATGACAAACATATATAACTTCCTCCTACACGTATTATAATATTATATAATTTATTTGGAATTTTGAAACTATAAAAAAAATCAATTATCACCCAAGAGATTTGAACGTATTTGAGAATTACACGAATCCAAAACGACACAGTGTCAAAGAGTTTGCAAATTGATTCCAAAATCAAGCGAAGTGATATACTGTGTCTCTAGCTGGAAAACTCGCTGTGTAGCCACCAAGTAGACCGACTTAGTTCTTCTCACGTAATCATTTTATGAATGTTATGAGTTTCACGTGCACAAGATACGACGTGCAACGACCGACGTGTTATTTATGCGTCTCGAGTTCTACATTAGAATTGTATGGATTTTTTAGTATAAAAAGAAAACGTAGTTTAATATTTTAAAGGATAAATTAAAATAAGAAAATAGTTGACGTAGCGATCACAAAATGAGCTGCTGTACTAGTTTTTTTTCCACGAGAGCTGCAAGCAAGCGTCTGGTACACATGATAGTCATCATTGGCCTTAGTTCGTCTATTGCAGACGATTTAGACAGTATCAGACAGACACTGCATCGCCTAGGACACTCTTCAGGAAAACCCAGAGTTACCTAAGCTCTGCACCCCCTCTCGACCTCACTGCCCACGCCCACAGGAACGACGAGTCGATACGTGTGGAGCCAGTTCGGCTGCAGTAGTCTTTCGCTTTTTAGAGCTATGCTACGAATGCTTGACGGATACCCCTTCCGGGTTTCAAATGAAAATTTCCTCTCCAGGACCCTGATGATTTAGAGCCAGGTTTATTCCTCGGTCGCCTTTTACGACCTACACGGGAAGAAAGGGGGTGGTGCTGTTCTACTCGGCCGATACCACACAGCATACACCTGATAGTAGGTAAACGATTACTTTAGCCTATGAACGACTTTTTTAACGCTGGGAAGCCTATGAATGCCTAACTCACCGTCAAAAAATGACACTAGATAACAAAAGTATTATTTGATTGTCAGTCTGTAATGTTGAGTTACTTCTCCAATCGGTCTGTTGAATTTTCAACAAGATATTACCTGCTATACCGTACCTGCTTCATCATATCATAATTTTGATGCGATTCTAGCTTGCAAGTTCCAAACCAGTTCCAGATTTCCATTTAGAGTAGTAGTACTTAATATGGCATGTCATGCCGAAAATGAATTCTGTCCTACTTTTCATCAAAAAGTCATGTCTTCTACATTCTTACGTATAATTTTCAAGCAAAAGTACGAAACTACATTTTTATAGTATTTTTTAAAGTGGCTCTGTAAAGCCAACATTTGCTCTGAAAATATTTTCAACGTTATTCTACTAATTGAAATAAAACTAACTTTAGTGTATATACTAACCTTATGTAAATACTCCACTTTTTGAAATGTCTGTTCTCTTCTTTAAAAGAAGAATTGGAGAAATGGTAGACAATAAATATCCAGAAGTTTAATTGGGTTTTAATCGCCTAAGTGCTTACAGCTCGCATTGATGGGCGTGTTCGTCTCGAAATTTCTATTTTGAGTTGAAGAAGTTGAAGAGAAGACTGATAATAGCTGAATATGAACACGCGCTCAACTATTACCAGTTATGTGTTCAATATACTAAGTCATTTTGGCTCATATAATAGATACATAATTATGTTTTTTTTTATACAACTTGGTCAGCACACAAGCGTATGGCTTACATGAGCGATGGTAAGCGGTTACCGTAGACTATAGACGCTTCCAACACTAGAAGCATCTCAAATGCTTTGCTAACTCTCCCCTGACCCCCCTAAGAGCTCTGGCCACCTTACTCACCACAGTATATCTTTTTTATAATTAAAAATATTTATTTATGTAATGTATATTATAATATATAATTATATATTAATTATATATTCTAGAATATAAATCATATTGATTTATATTTACTAAAATGAAAACAAAAATATAACCGTCTACTATAATAATATAAAATGACAAAAATATTCTTAAATCGAATCAATTGATTAACATTATATATTCAATATAAAATTTTATAGGGTCAATAAAACTAAAGTAAAGATTTTTTAATTAATTTGATATCGCTTAATCTAATATCTTTGCGGAAGCTATGAGCATATAATTATTGCTTTTATTCGAATCTTATCAATATTAAATTCATCTTATCAGTGTTAAATTTAAGTTTCGATTATTTTAATCAATCAGATACAATTATTTATTTATTTATTTATTTATTTATGCATTAACAAAAACTTAGAACTAACGTTACAGTTACCCAATGCGTTAGTTTAGTTTATCACAACAAGTAACATTAAATTTAACAAACAATTTAAACAATTCAATAAAAACAAAATAATCAAAAAATATAAAATAATCAATAAATAATCACACTTAAAAAATTCATAAAATTCATAAAAAACAATAATTGAAACCGATAAAACTAATAACTATATGATTTGTTTTAAGATGTTACATTATGCGTATTTTCATCTCTGTTGTCATCACATATATTTTTGTATATAAGAGATGACAACTTGCACACTACCAAAGAATTTAATAACAATAAATCTTTTTTCGTTGTTTTTAATTATTTTCAATTAAGTAAATTATTGTTAATTTGTTATAATAATTATTTTTTTTTTATAAAATACAATCGAAAAGATATTACATTTACCTTTAAAATACCGTCTTAAAGATAGATCAAAAAATGTATACGCTCCGCATTACTTAAAGCTTATTTATAAACTTTTGGTAATGATCAGTAATGCTAAAGGAAAGGTTTTAGTAATTAAAAATATACATACAAATCAGATAAATCAGGCAATTTTTCTTAATATTTAATAGTAAAAGATATCAAATACTATTATCTATATTCCTGTTATACAATATATTAAAAAAAAATTACAGTAAAGATAACCCACAAAATAGTATATCTTAATACGTACGTATTTAAAATTAGAATTATAGTTTTTTTGTACTTTTTTAACGTTCTAATTGCAATATAATTTTATATCGTTGATACACATCTGTATTCAAAACAGTAAAAAAACGTTTACGATTACAATATTTCACAACGAACGTAATATATCATAACGTCTGTTTTCTTATAAAGTTTATTACTACTTTATAATTATCATGCGTTAGTTATCTCACGTAGTACATTTAAACCTTAACCTCGGGGAATTTCAAGCCGCATCTAAATTAAACATCGACACAACGAAATTTATATGAACTCGTTGTATATGAATAAACTTGAGATATGAAGACTGGTGTTGGGAGGATGAAATTTTTGTCTTTTTGTTACAAATCGGTGTAACAAATCACATTTTTAGTTTGCCCTATTCTTACATGCGTTCATCTGTTTATTTATGTCCTCTTAGTTTCCAACTGTACCTAAAATATAAAGAAAAGGTCAAACTTAAAACTTGCATGTGACCTTGTACTTACTGGATTATCACCTAGTCTTAAGACGTACAAAGTAAATAAAATGATAATTGTACATAAATATTTTTATATTGGTATATTTTTATTTTTAAAATTATTAGTATAATCTATTTGTAAAGATATTTATTTCTGTATTTATACATACTTTTGTACCAGATGTTGGAAAACAATCAGTCCTAGATGTTATCACAAACACTGTTATGGTAAACATAATCATTCTACAACTACAAAAGTTAGTAAGTTAATAATAAGTCACCGTCAATCTCAAAATTATCGAAGCGTCACGTCTAGTGAGATATAAAGTTTGCCACCGGGTCAAGTCAGCGCGAGTCATAGCGAACATTACACACGTCAAACGAGTGCTTTCTAACTTGCTGACATAGATATTGAGTTTTACTTTGTAACAGAGTAAGGTTACTTTATTACACACATTCACCACTACTCTGTCGTGCTTGTTAGCACCTCGTAACATTTTTCATACTGAACATACTATGATAATGTGAATTATTTTTTTTACATATAATTAGGTCGACAAACAAGCGTCCGGCTCGCCTGATTCCAAGCGTATTGCCAACTTTACCCCCAATCCTCTCCAGGAGCTCTGGTAATCTTACTTACCACAGGAACACAATACTGCTTGAGAGCAGTATTACTTAGCTATGGTCTTCTGTAAGGTCGAGGTACTTCCCCAGTTGGACTGACCTGATTTTGAGCAGGATATACCCTTTTGTACCCTACCTCAATGGTATACATTTTATAGAGGTACATTGACTGTATTTTATTTTAATTTACAAAGCAACATGTATGTACATGTCAACGCACAGAAAGTAATACAATAACACATTGTATATATATGTATAACGCTTAAGAATAATTTATAGTAATTTTATGATTTACTGCGAATACTGTTTAATGATCACACTGATACGGATCTACGGATTACGTTTGTCGATCAATAATGATATTAACAGTAATAATTATTAATTAGCATTCATACTTTGATTTATAATTGAACTACAATTAAAAATGTTTCTGAGAGCATATGTTATTTTATACGCATTTAAAAATTTTGTATAGGCAAAAAATAAAATAAAATATGAATAAATCAACAGCTTTATGACCGTTTTATTATTTAAAACGTATATAAACGATTAAGCAAAAATAAGCGACCTATTTTATATATTCACGCAATGAGTTAATCACTATAAATAACGAACCGTAAATAATCAACTTTGCCCCGGTATAAAATTAAGTTCTACATAATAACTCTAACAAGGTACGGTGCCTTCTCTTAATTGCACTTTCACATACGCCTATACCTACTAATGGAAGTCAGACTGCACGATTTAAATTAAGCTATTAAAGCATAACTACACAGACAAAACAATGAATATCTGGATTTGATACTCTATTAGTAAAAACTTTAATAGAATTTTATTTAACAATAGAAATAAGAAGTGATGTATTTTTAAGTATCAAAAATTTTATAAACTTTACTAAAATTGAAATTAAATACCCATTTTATTAAAATTTTGATGTTTACATCTCTTTTATTTCATAGTAATAATTTTAATTTACGTGTTAGATACGAGTGATAAAGAGATTTTTAAATAGTATGTTTTAAGTATGACTTATCTCTGATTGAATCCTAGTTTGTCACCTTCCTTGTAAAACAACATAATTATGTATTTCGCTAAGTCCTGTTCATTCAGACACATCATTCGTGTATTGGAATATTATTATATATTATTATAAAATAAGATGCATGGTTTTTGTTTGATATTACTTTTACATTGAAAGAAAACTGGTTCAAAAATGTATGAATATAATAATAATTGTGTTTGCAGGCAAACTGTACTGTGTGGCTACGGTACTAAAGAATTTAGCCACCCCCTCTCTTCCCGTGGGTGTCGTAAGAGGCGACTAAGGGATAACACAGTTCCGCTACCACATTGGAACTTAAAAAGCCGATCGGTGGCGGGATAATCATCCAACTGCTGGCTTTGAAATACACAGGCCGAAGACGGGCAGCAGCGTCTTCGGTGCGACAAAGCCAGCCCTGCGGTCACCAACCCGCCTGCCTAGCGTGGTGACTATGGGCAAAACACATGAGTTCACGCTATTTTTGGCGTTAACTTGTGGAGGCCTATGTCCAGCAGTGGACTGTGATAGGCTGTAATGATAATGATTGCAGGCAAACGAAGAAAAACCGACTTCAATTATATCGACAAGTAATACAACGTAGGTAGACGAAAAAATAGTCAAGTAAATACTCATTATCAAAGATTACTCCAAAAGTTGTAATCAGATCTCGATGAAATTTAAATGTGCCCACATGATAAACATCGGCTTTCGATTAAATTAAAAATCATCAAAATCGGTACACCCAGTAAAAAGTTATGCGGATTTTCGAGAGTTTGCCTCGATTTCTCTGGGATCCCATCATCAGATCCTGGTTTCCTTATCGTGGTACCAAACTAGGGATGTCTCCTTTCCAAAAAAAAAAAAAATTATCAAAATCGGGTCATAAACGATGGAGTTATCCCCGAACATACATAATATACGTAATACATAATATATATATATATATATGGTCGAATTGAGTAACTTCGTCTTCTTTTTGAAGTCGGTTAAAAACTAGCTAATACAAAAAAATAGAAATTTTCTTTCCATAAAAAAGTATATGAGTTTTTTTAATAAAACAGTTGTCAAATTAAAATGATTTCTTATTTCAACGGTCCATTTGAAAGTAATACTTAAGGGTAATAAAAGGCGAATTTGGCATAAGTATTGGCTAGAAGGCTGTCCGGTTTCGGCCGTTCTGGCTCAGTGCCCGATTTTACCAAATATATTCAGGTAAGTTCGGATAACATGCATTTAAACGCAAATTGAGGCAACTAAAACGGCCTAATTGCGTTCTAAATCATTTTACGTACCTACGTAAATTAGGAATTAGTTAAGTCCGTTTCCTTGATGTTCTAAGTATTAAACTTTATTAGCATTGTTAAATTACTATGTAATCGTAATAAATTATCGTAATGAAAGTATCTGTCAGTTTACAGAAAAGCGATGGATGATATTCCTATCCTTCTCTTAGAAAGAGCTTTGTCCACATCTAGGATACAACACACAGATTTAGTTTAGAGGGTCTATTTATGTATATTTTATAATATACAAAATCTTAAGCACCATTAGAGAGTACTCACGACTAGATAGTGAATCTCTTAAATTAACTGTTACAGTGAATACAGAATAACATCTCAAACACAAATGATGTATATGTGAACGCCCATGAACGTTGTAGGTAATTATCGGCTGACTTTACTAATGTGATAATGTCTAAAGTCCATTTGATGAGTTCATTGGTAACATTTTTAGGTCATTAATTAGATTTTTTTTTGTAACTAGACTCACGCTCGACGTATGCTGATAAAATTAGGGGCAATTAACTCAAAGTTCAAGGCAGTTATTATTTATTTTCTAGAATGTATAGAAGTTTTTTTTTCAATCATGCTGTATTTTCGATTAACTATGCTTACTTTATTTATTTTTTTAAATACTTATCAAATAAATAATACACCTTTTTTTCTAAAATAATTCTTCTTAAAATTGGAATTGTTTATTTACTTTTAATGGTATACAAATCTATTTTGCGAAATATTTACATTACCGTCTACTAGATTTAAATCCATAATGGCGCGAAAAGTCGACTGTACAATTCTCGCTCGGTACGGATATTTGTCTTATACATATATAATATGTCTTCAGATGAGTCATTTTTCCAATCGTTGGGCATCCAGCCAATGGCTTTAGTACATTTCAGTTTAAAAAAAACTATTGTTTCATACAATTACGACAGAAAATTGTTAAAATTTCAAAAGCTTGGTTAACAGGGCCATCTCGACCCATTCAAAGAGATAAAAAAAGTCGACCAATTTGAGTAGCATTCACTTCTTGATTATTGCGTTTCCTTATTGAGAATGGTAAAAACCGAATACATTATTCTGCACAACATTCAAACTGATTTTTTATTGTAATTCCACAGAAACATAAAAACAATTAAGTAACAATGACATATTGCTTGACTACAGTATGTAAAACTTAACAAATAAATTTATGTATCATAACGAGGAGTATTTTATGGGATGGTTTGTGAAGTTATAGCATAGCTATTAGTATTCAAAGTAATTACTTTGAATTATCGCGCTTCGGTTGGGATGCGCGAGCGCCGGTAACAAGACAACATAATGATACGACCGCCTTTGTCTGTTTCGCCACCTGCCCAAACACGATAGAGATGGAAAATATCGATAGTTTGGACTGTCGATAACAATTTTGAACTCTTTTGTTACTTTTAATTATAATATATAACGATTTATAGATGCTTTTACGGTGGTATTTTACTTTAAAAATTTTACCAACGCATTTAATACAAATATAATAAAAAACATAAAATAAAAACTAGTAAAAGCGAATAAAATAAAGCAAGCATTAGTATCTAACTTCTTCTGTCTTGTAGTTTGACCGTTTGTTTTTACCGTCAATCGATTTAACTTATTCTTTACTTTTATTGTAAAAAGCGCAACAACAAAACGATGATGAATTACGAATAATTTTAGTTAAATTATCGTATACTAAAAATAGTTCATTAACATGTGGCACTTATCATTAATAATAATAATAAGCTGTATTAAATAATCTTATAAGTTTTACTATAATTTTTATTTATTTATTTATTTATTTATTTATTTATTTATTTATTTATTTATTTATTTATTTATTTATTTATTTATTTATTTATTCCATCATACATCTAACATTACAGGATATTATCCTAATGCGTTAGTGTCGTTGTCGTATTAAATACATGTCATATGAAGATACAAATATAAAAATTGACATCATATTCAATTCCATTATTTCATTTAACAAAATAAAACTAAGTTATTATTAAAAATTCACAATACATAGTCAAATTTCATAATCTATATTAATAAAAACTATAATAATTTCGTCAATTTAATAATTTTCATTAAAAATAAAATATATTAAAACCAATAAATAAATTTAAACCTAGTCAGTAAAAATAAAATCCAATTAAATACATGATAAAAATGCAATTAATACAATAAAATAAAATATCAAAATATACAAATTTGAAACATAGTCAATAAAACATAATTAAAATTACATAACTCATAAAAAAAAAAAATTAAATTCGTCGAACTATAAAAGGAAAGTATAATATAAATGTCAAAACAAATAAAACCGATTTCAATTTAATTCGTATGAGACGACTCCAGTTACGATCCTCGTGAACTCGTTCAGTGTGCAACTGAATAAGTCAATTCTGTCGGCCACTATGTTAAGCGTGCGTATAGCTCGTGTTAGCGGAGCGTCACGCAACAAGTTGGTGCGCGCCCGGGGTAGTGCCAGGAGGCTGGGGCGTCGTCTCCGCTGCACCGCGTTGTCCACCGCGCACAGCCTGAGTTCTTTGAGAATTGCTGGATTGTCCGTTTCACCGCGTAGAACCTTCCACATGTACGTAGCAAGGGAGACTTCGCGCCTGGTTTCCAACGTGCTGTACCCCACCATGCCTAAAACGAACAGGGTAGGGTACAGCAACGGATAACCAGGGTATACCCCATATAACTTCCGGTACAGAACTCGAGCAAATTTGTTTTGTATCCGCTCTACCATTGCTTTATATTTGATCTCACTCGGGGCCCACACAACCGAGCTACACTCCAAATGACTCTTCACCAAGGCATCATACAAGGCCCGGAGAGCTTTGAAGTTGTCAAAGCCGACCGACTGCCGTAATATGAAGCCAAGGTTCCGGTACGCTTTTTTGCATACTCCGACTATATGTTCCCGAAAGTTGAGATCAGCGGTGAACCGGACACCCAGATCTTTAATCTCGGAGACGCGCTGCAGTGGCTCGCCTTCGATGTGGTACGGGTGATGTCGTGGACAGCGCGCGCGGCTGAAAGACAACACGGAGCACTTAGCCACGTTAAAGTATAGTTTGTTGTCGTGGCTCCACCTTACAACCCTGTCTATATCCCGTTGCAGTTTGATGTGATCCGAGGTGTCGCCCACTTCGCGTACTAATTTCAGATCGTCAGCAAATAAAAGGCACGTCGACTCATGGATCACCTCCGGTAGATCGTTTATCATAATGATAAATTGGAGGGGACCTAAATTGACCTGGCTGACTCCTGATCTTGTCCAGTACTGTTCCGAATAGCGTCCGCCACAGTCGACGTACTGACGCCTGTCCCGCAGATAACTGGCAAAGAAGGCCAGCGTATGAGGCGTGCACCCCACAGCCGCCAGCTTTGAGAGCAGGACGTCATTATCAACTGTATCGAACGCCTTCCGGAAATCGAAGTAGGCGACGTCCACCTGGCCCCCGGCATCGACCACTGGCCACACCTGTGCCATCAAATGCAGCAGGTTCCCGGATGTCCCTCGTCCAGGACGAAACCCGTGCTGTGCGTCAGACAACCGGGCTCTTACCTGCGCATACAATGAGGTATGAATTGCCGACTCAAATATCTTGGCCGGTGCGCTCAGAAGTGCCACTGGCCGATAGTCGCTTGGTTCTGGACCACCTCGTCCCTTTGGGACCGGCACCACTTGTGTGAGCTTCCACCTGTCGGGAAACGTAGCAGTTGCGAGACAGGCATTAAAAATATGCAACAGCGGCTCCTCCAACACGAAACGGCAGTCCTTGAGGATGAAGGGTGGAATGCCATCCGGTCCAACGGAGCGCTTCGGTGGCAGCCGTGCCAGCGCCCGACACACATCCGCCTGAGTCAGGCGCGTCAACTGCACGTGCCCGCTGCCACTCACCGTAGCGCTGACTGCTGAAACATCCAGTCGTGGTGGCTCTGGATTATAAACGGAATGGAAAAACTGTGCAAACATCGTTGCACATTCCTGATCCGAGAGTGTAAGTCCATCCTGTACTAATTCATACCGCCTAGAAGTACCCCTTTTCGCCCTTATGTAATCCCAAAATACTTTTGGATCCGAAGCGAGGGTGTCCTGTACACATCGTATCGGTATCGGTCATGAGCAAGCGCGGTGTCCGCTATATAATATAAGTGTTATAGTTTAGGTAGTTATTTAATAGTTGACACCGGTACGTTAAGATTGTCTTCCTTCCTGGCATTCCCTAGAGCTTGACACAGTGAACGGTTATGTAATTTTTGTGTCCAAACAGTTCCTGCAATACTTTTAAAATAGTCTTTCCACCTACAACATTGTCTCCCTTTCCTGCTTTTATACTTATCATTAACAACGGTTAAATAAGTATATTAAATTACATTTTTAGCAGTACTGCAGCAATAAAATAATAAATTCTATTAAATTCAATCAGAAATTAATAAAACATATCGATATCGATGAGTAAAATCGATTTCTTTATAATGATATCTTGTTAGCGGTTGTTAGTTACTCTACACTGAAGCTACATCGAGAAACGAGACTTTTAATTCGAGCCTTAAAGGTGTGATGTCGAACGTCAGGAAGTGTTAAGTAATTATTTAAAATCGATTCTGTCTCTTTCTGATAAAATTCCGGACGGTAATTCTCATTTCGAACGAGTTGTCGCTGTCCAATTTCATTGGAAGTCGTAAATGTAATAATATATTTCGAATATTTAAGGTCCGGTCATCTTTTTAAAGTGTTGTTAAGTGATAATGAATAAGGAGCGTGCGTTCAGAATAAAGAAACTCGTATGTGTGATTTCAAAACAGTGTTTACGTTTTAATGTTTCCCATTAATGCATTACCTAAACAACTAAGGAAGCTTATAAAGAGTATTGAGTTAATACGACTTATTAACTGGAATATTAGAATGTTATTTCTTTGATTTTATTTTTATTTTTGTGGGTTTTCTGAATCTTAATATGTACCCGAACAGATTGTAATTGTATGCCTTATTTACTTTTACAGACGCTGTGAAAGTCTGAGCTATAAATAATGTGGCGACTAGACCTTCCACCTTATATTACTTTGAATACATTTTCCTCTTATTATGTTTTTGGATATAAATTAAAAGTGATTTATTCGGCTCCTATGGTCCGTTGGCTACTTTTTATCATTTGAAAGGGCTACAGTATATCATGTGGATGTAGCCTTAATTGTCTCGGACATCAATAAAGACTGCTTTATATGCACCTCCAGGTTTGGAAACTGTAAATGTACAAATATTTATGTATTCAGTTATTCAAATGATTTATAATTTTCACAATTAGTTAGATATTATATGTATACACAACTACATATATTAAAACCGTATAGGTTTTGGATGATTACTAGAGTTCGTCGTATAATACGGTGAAATCTGGTGAGTATAATCATCCCAAATAAAAATTATTTTTAAACAATGAATAATAAAGTTTGATTTTTCTAAAAGATGAACGATTTCAAAATTGGACGAGTAATTGAAAGGGTTCGCGCCGGAAAGGCTTTGTAAGGATTTATTGTTTTATAACGTACACCTATAAACCAATTATATGGCCTTCAGCTTACGCTCATCGAAATCTTCACAAAGGTAAGCACAGACACTATCTAGTTTTTTTTTTCTTACATTTATAACCGTCCATAAAGAATAGAACTTGACTATCGACAATTTGAATATTCCTCTAAAAACAATAAAACCCTTATTTGTAAAATTGATTCAATAAAATATAAATTGGCTGATGAAATCATTTTAAAAT
Source organism: Melitaea cinxia (assembly GCF_905220565.1). Lineage (NCBI taxonomy): Eukaryota > Metazoa > Arthropoda > Insecta > Lepidoptera > Nymphalidae > Melitaea > Melitaea cinxia. The sequence continues at coordinate 6,562,104 of NC_059405.1, read as the reverse complement.
GTATTTATTTACTCGTATAACGATGAGAGCTATAAAAATATTAATTAATTATTTTGTGGAAGAAAAATTTACACACAAAAAAACCTTGATATGCTAATTTAATTACTTTTTTATTTATTAAGAGAATAATTTTAATGACGTAAAAGAATGAGAAGATGGCAAAAACGTAAAATATAATATACATAAGAGTAATCTTAAAAGCCACTTTAAATTTGAAGACAGTCGTGAACTCAGTAAGGAGGCGCCTGATATTAATAAGTCTAAAGTGTAGTTTGGGTACAAAATCCTCGATGGCTAAGCAGCTGATCTGCGCCTCATATAATAATATAACAATTTTCACATTGGAAATAACAGTTAATAACCGCTATAAATTGATATGTTTATAATTTATTGGGTGGATATTAGTTCACTAACAAGCTAAGGAACCGAACGTCAGATAAAACAGTAATTTGTAAATTGAGATGGGATCGGACGTCCCAGTAAATGTTTTGAGATAGACCCTTAATAAGATTTTATTAAATATTTTTTAGATAGCGGCGACTTTGTTCATTTTAAGGGACTTTTTGTAATTTTATTTCTATGATTACGTTTGATGAGCAAGTAATTAGTATTCAAAAGTAATAAGAAATAAAGAATTAGAAAAAAATATATAGTTATTATTTAATTTAAGCATTGTTTTTTTATAAGAAAATAAACTTTCATAAATTGAACAAATAAAATATGGTAAAGTAAACTATGTATATTTTTTTGTACCTAGTAGTTAAAGAAAATATACTCTACATTTACCCGAGGCCACGGAAGTACAGCTTTAGTAATTCGTGATATAAATTTTGTATAGTGTGCACTTACCAGCGGAAAATAACAAGTGCTAGTCAAAGTCGTCGCAATGTATGCGATTTTAGACATGAGCATTGTATGCAATGGCGCCTGTGGGCACACCAGGTAAATTATTCAGGGCAAAAGTCAGTCACGAATCGCTCTTCCGACTCCTGCTCTCCTAGTATTTTAGTAGGTACTTATCTCCTTTCCCTTAGTTTTGACGAGACCTAAATAGAAAAAAAAAATTTATAAGATTTTTTTTAAGTAAAGCATATAAAAAAGTCATACTAATATTATCATTGTGTTATTGAACAAATTATTCGTATTTGAAAAAGATTTCAACAGAAGTTTGATTAGTATAAGTTCAAATGTAGAATTGTTAAAAATAAGTTATAGGCTAGACGTTCGGATTAAAAAGCAACAATAGCAGTGACATCTTTTATTCTCAAAGGGGTTGACTCATAGCCAAGTTACAGATTTAAATATTACATTTAGACGTCGTAAGACATTTTACAAAAATGTATTGTTTTAAAGAATAAATATTAAAGTAAAATGAGAGTGAAGGTATCCATACAAAATTTACGATAGGGACACACCTTTTCAACAAAAAGCGAAATCTTTTCATTATCATAACTTTTATGGCACAAATTGTTCAAACGAATTGCCAACAATAGTGTCGCAGTGTGGAACCAAGATAAAACAAGTGGACCATAAAGTTGGTGCTGTAAACATTGTTTATAAAACAATCTAGAAGACTGAGACATAAACGAAAGTTTTGGTCGGAATTCAGTACCACCCTTTCGGCTTCCTTAAATTGTTATAGCGGTAATAAGCCGAGGGTATGTGACTTTTATTGCCAGCAGTTCGCTTGAGTTTTTGGGTACGACGTTTTGTCACCGAGACAATTACCGGTTACTGTGTACGGTGGAACAATGTTAGACTATTTTGAAATATTGTGATGGACGCCTAAAATTGTCGAAAATAAAGTCGGTAGCTTTTTACCCAATTTATGCTTAATGATGACAAATAAAGGCAAAGGACTTTTGAGTTACGCTTATGTTTTTTGGGTCTACGTAAAGTAGTTAGGAAAACTTTACATTTGTACTTATTTAGGCTATTACCGCCGAATAACTTCTTTTGGAAATATAAGAACAATTAACATAAAGTTAGCTACCTAATTTTCATTTTAATCAACTTTAGAAAGAACATCAATCCAATTGACGGAATCTACTATTCCGAATTCCATTTTACAAACTCCTCAGGCAGTCAAACACAAAAGTAAAATGGAAATCAATTACTTACTTAATTCGCGTCTTTATTACAAAGCACTCAAAAGACTTTCTTCAAAATTTGTCGTTAAGACGTGTTACGTGTAATTAATTACCGTCTTTAAATACTTCGTCTATCCCAGAACAATAAAACGTTTTCAGATTATGATATGAAACGTTGAAAGCTAATTCTGTTCGTAATAAATCTGAGACTTGTTAATTACTGCCGTCCTCAAGAATGGAGTCGTAACAGGCTTCGCTTTGTTTTAGGCGTGAAGCGACTTCAAAGGATATCCACGGTTATTGAGTTAGCCATAATAATAGAATGTCTTCGAAGGCGTCGTCGTTGTTATAAACAAAATTTGACTAGAAAATTGCTGAAGTTACTTTCTTGAATTTTAAATGCTTATAAAAATTCTAGACCTCACTGACGGCTTTCTTCTTACGCTCATTCCATTACGGAGGCTCAAAGGAAAATATGACAATTTTGTTAAAGGATTGAAAAGTTACCTGCTTTTAGATGAACGGCTTAACGAGAATAATTTTCTCTATCTTGAGTCTTGGACTCATCATTACGCAGGCCGCGTGATGAAACTTTGCGATTAACATTTAAGCTTAAAAGTGACATTCGTTCTGTTATTATATTATTATATTATTTAGGTTTGCATTCAATTCAATTACTTTTGCTTGAGCAAGTAGTTATGGTCGCATTTTGCTGCCTAATATTTAGTTTAACAAGCATTTAAGAATTTACAAATTATAATAATGATAATAGCTATGCCCGCAACTTCGTCCGCGTGGAATTTTAAAAAAGGGTATTTGTTCAGTTCGCAGAGTTACAAAATAAAAATATTTTCAAATAAAATTAGCCTAAGTTACTCCTAATTACATCAGCTATCTGCCAATGAAAGTCCCGTCAAAATCGGGCCAGCCGCTTCAGAGATTAGCTGGAAAAAACATACAAACAGACAGACAGAAAAAAATTATAAAAAAGTTTTTTCGGTATATGTACCGTGTATGCATACATATACATTAAGTAAAAAGCGGTTATTTTAATATTACAAGCAAACACTCCAATTTTATTTATTTGTATAGATATCTACGTCTACGAATGCGCCAATCTCACATTTTACGTCCTACGGTAAGTCCGAAATAAGTCTAGTCAGTGGTAATGGAAGTCTGTTTAATGAATGAATAAAATATTATAAGATAACATTTTTTTTTAAATCGACAAATCGATAAAAACTATAAACTGTACATGAAAAAAATTATAGTTTTTACAATAGAAGTAAAACCGGCTACAAAATATTTATTAGAGGTCACTGACTAGTCAACGATAGCATAACCATAAAATATAAAAATAGCTTTAATATAATAATATTAAAGTAAGTAAGACAGAAAAAGGAAATTTAGGTAGATATATTTTCGAAACAAATTAAAAATGCTCGTTTTCCGTTATATTCGGATGATGGCTATCTGACCGTGAACCCATACGTTGACGTTATGTATAGAGAAATAGGCGTTGCCTTGTGTTAGGGGCCGTCAACGAACCATAACCTATGCCGTTTTTGTACGATAACGAGGTCTCAAACCACATATTATTATGGCATCGCTATGTCAGGCGTACGTCAAGCAACATCCGCCCTATATTTCGACATCACTTACCCAACAATCTGATATTTAATTTATGTGTAGATAAGATTTTAAAATTAAATGATTTCGACCATTATATTACATTGTCTAATTCGAAACGTATCAAAGTTAACAGTAACAAATGATATTTGAATAATTTCATGACAATTTAATAACGATGTATGTTATGAGATTGATATTCGTTAATAACAATTACGAAGGAATGTAGATGTGCATGAGATGAGGAGCAGCTGCTTGAAAAAACAAAATTAAGACAACTATGACTTGCATAAGTTTGTTAAACTAAACAAAACAAGGATTACATTGATCGATAAAAACTTAACTTTAGGGTAAAGGTACCTATTGCTAGATTTTGTTCTTTTAAATTTTACACGTCTTAAATGTTATGAGCAAATTAATATGTCATTGCTGATTGAAAAGACAAAACATCTTTCGAGATTTTAATCATCACTGATGCTTTAGGTTTAAAAGACTTGTATAAATCAAATGTTTAGGCACAGTGAACGTTTAAATTTAAAATTATAAGAGTGATAGTATAAAAAAATCATAATTATATATCCATATCCAACAAATAATCAAATACTATTAAAATTCTTGTATATATACAAGAATCTGAATCTCGGAAACGGCTCCAACAATTTTCATGAAATTTAGTATGCAAGGGATTTCGGGAGAGAAATAGGTAAATATAGGATTCATTTTTAGAAAATGTCGTTTTATACAAATTTTAAGACAGTGAAAAAATGGCTACAATATCGTTAGAATACGAAGGTAAATTTCGCACTTGTCAATAAAGTTGTAATAGGTCAGTCAGTCAGTCGGTTCAAATCCTCAAATTTCCAGATTGATTATTATTTTTCTTTTTTTTTTCTAATTGCACTCATTATTTTTTATTTAAACGGTCAGTTCTTATTATCACCCAGGTACTATATATATTATTTTGTTTTATACCTAGATTATTTATTTCTTTACCACTGAAGCAGTAATCCGAACTAAAGCAGTAACCCAAAAGCTATATTAAGATTAACGTTAATGTCCCTTTAAGTAGATATCCATGTTTTGATTGATGGTTTGTTTAGTAGCCTAATTTATTCCAATGTATATTTGTATCTATTTCAAAAATCTTATTTTCGATATGTTTATTTAATTGTGATTAATGTTACTACAGTAAAATATTACAGTAAGCGGAGCGAATTACTTAAATTGTTATAGAAAATTACAATTTAAAATTTTTATGAGATGATACCTAATATTTCATTACATTTTAATTGAGTCAAAGAATATGAATTGCAGCATGCATTAAAGTCGTACTACAAGTCTAATAGCGTGAAAAAGTGTGTAAAAACGAAGTGCACCTATAATTTAAAAATCTTTCTCCTAAAATGCTTCAGATTTTACATCAATAGAAATTAATCCACTTTATTTATTTATTTTTATTAAAATTTAATAGTAAATACAACATTTATTGTATTTCAAACGGAGCAGAAAATTAATCTCATCCGTCATTTGCATATATTGGATTTATATACATACCTATATCTATAATATAATAGGCATAATTTTATTTATAGAATTTAAGTAAAATAAATGTTACTAATAATTCTTCTGAGTATAACATAGCATAAACCGTGTGTTACAAACTTATTATAATCATTGTTATTAAATTGTCTGCAATTAAAATATTTCTTAAAAATAAGAAAAAAATTTGCTTAGGGTTAAACATCATTAAATAATAATCCTATGATCTCAAATTTACTATTAATTAAAAAAGAAAGGTTTTATAAATTATTCTTACAAAACTAAAAAAAGTATTTACAATCAAATACATTCCCTTCAAAAGAAGATTCTTAGATTCCATCAAGAGCAGTCTGTTGATGCTATAAAACGGGTTTTAAATGCAAAGAACAATAAATTATAAGAACTACAATAAGCTTTAGATATATATGCCACAAAAGCGTGCTGTTAAAAATATACGAATATAGAATTCAATTAAAAATAAACTTTTAATATTTTATAAACACTTTTGTTTCATTAAAACTTACAAACATTAGCTTGTTATTAACTTTGGTATTTTTTTAAATATTTTGTTTTCTTTAGAATAATATGTATTTAAATTTGACATAAAATAAAGGATACTTTGTTTATCCATCCTCACAAATTAATAACCTGTGTAAATTATTATCTTAAAACAAAAAGTATTCTTTTTCTAATAATTATTCAAAAATTTTTATATACTTTCACACCAGATTCTACAAAAGCATCGTCGAATCGTCATTCTACAAATTAATTTTTTAAATTATTTTTAAAAGTGAAGTGAAAGTAATGTAACAATTTGGGTCATAAAAAATTTAATGAAATACTTAAGCCCAAAATTTAAGAAAATAGATAGAAGTCTTGTTCATGCAACAAACGACCAACTGCTTACATATAGGTAATATAAAATAAAACTTCCCATGTAATCCAAAATAAGGACACGTTTTACTATTTAGAAATAGAAATTTTAGAAATTCTATAAAAAAACCTCTATCCTTAAGATTGCGAAAATATCCAGGAGATGATTGATTGTCCATCATTATTTTTTTTTCTCACGCGTAACAGTAACTTTATTTATATCGAGACAATGATCGATGATAAAAAATGGTTCTGTTATTGAATTGAGTAGGATAACGATAAGCTAGTAAATTGTTTAACTTGAAGTTGTATGAAAACAGAAGATAATAATTGATTTAGTGATTATTAACATCCTAATAAATTGCCCGACTATCTCCTCAAATGGTTGCCGGACTTGTTGTTCGATTAGGTGCTTGACTAGTTATCGGAATAGCTGTTGCTCGATTAGTTACTCGACTCGATGCATAATTAGTTGTTCCGCAATTACTTAAACTTTTAATATATATCCTTTAATGGTATTATTTTTTTTTCCAAACGAATAATAAATTGTGAGTTCTTAGTGTAAATATAATTTTGTATATTTTCATCAACTGGAATATTATTTTATTAGTGACAATAAATTATAATTATATGTTTACCTACAATAGTTGCCATTTTTTTCTATAAGCAATTAATTTCAGCCACGATTAATAGCGCCATAAAATACGTACTAAGCTTAATTTGCATTCGAAAAGGCTTACATCTGCATGTCCTGAACAATGCAATGCGGCTTACAAAAGATGTTTCAAAACTGTACCATCCAAAGGTTTTTGTAAATTAATTATTTAACTTAAAATTGCGATTGCCGATAGTACAATTAATTAAAATTTTGAGTGAATGTATCGTTATTTTATGAAATGTTAAATACAATAAGAATTAATGAAATGTAAAGCAATTATTTTAGCAAATGGATTGGTAAATGTTACTCATATGAATATTTTATGAAATTTGATTTTAAGTTTATACTTAATCAAACTAAAACGAAATAGTGTATAAATTTGTCATTGTTGAACAAATAACTATTTTATTTTACAGATTTTCACTTTTTTCCTGTGAAAAAGTTTAACCCGTCATGCAGCTTCACTATGGGATGGCGGATAATCTCCCTATCAATGTTTTTACATTGTTTAAGGTATGTTTAAGATTTTTTTAGTCGATGGTAGATATTAAAAAAAGCATAAAAATAGGCGACGTTGTTCACGGGTACAGATGCAGACATTCGTATCATTAAAATAATATTAAACCATATTTTTATAAACATGTTTTTAAAATCAATAACAAATATAAAGGCTAAAATTATTTACCTTCTTGTGGTTGGTTTGGTGATCGAGTATATATGTCAAATTAATTAGCTACAAAAAAAAAGATTAAAACAACCTAACTTCAATAATGAGTAAGTATCAACTATTTTTTTCATAGCAGCCACAACTATTCGACGTTAATAAACTATCTATTTAATTAGATAATTAAAGTGATAAAGTTTGACTTTGAAAAATATTTATCTTGACTTTAATTAAGTAGAAGGTTACACAAAAATTCCGTAAAGTTTTAAAAGATATATGTATAAATCTGGCAGCAAGAAGAGCATCCTTTCGCTAAATTGGACAGGTACAAGCTAAAAGTCGCGGACTAACTTAAGTTAGGCTTTCTTCCATACCCATTCAATTGAGCGGAGGCGTCGTTATTTTGCAACAAATTGTGTCTCTACTTCATGCGAATGTCTTAGCTACCAGTGAAAGGCTAATGCAAGTAAATTCCAAAATCTTTAACCCTAGTAAAATATAATGGTTCCTTTTGATAATTAGGTAAATGCTTTTTTTTTTATTATTTAGAGCTAATGTTTACTTAGGATACAAATTTTGAGACATTTACTATACAATGTCATGTAGTTTGAAGTATTCATTGTTTATTTTGGTTGTAAATCGTTCTTAGTTTTTTTATTCGTAGAATATATAAATTTACATGTTCAATAAAATTAGTTTTACAAAAAAATATTGTTTTGAGACCGTCAGACTTACTACAAGTTCATAAATAAATACATTACATACGGTACAGTTTTGGGATATGGAGTGTTTTATTAAAAAAAAAAAAAAAAAAATTACCATAGGTAACGGTCTTATTTATAAGAAATTTAAAATTTAAAGTCCATAATTTAAAACATGCTCAATTTTGAAGGTATGTATGGCTTAATCCATCACGCCTCATCGCTAAGTGTTAGCGCAATTCCCGTTCAATTAAATGTCGGCAGTTTAAAAACCATAAAAGTTTTAAAATCAATGTTTACTTTACATCTCAAGTGCCTGGAGACAGTATCGACGGTCATGAATCGATTTTTTATGCAAATGAAACACTGAATGGCGAAGAGCTTCTGAACAGTGAAGCGCGGTATTTAGTAAAAAGGTCCGTATCGATTTGCATAATCAACATTTCCACAGGTGCATTGGCAGCTGATTTAGGTCTCTTACTCGTTGACAACGCGACGGTTGGGCGTATAAGGGAATATTGTATGTCCCTTTTTATTTATTGACTTCGCGGTAACTGACTGCGTTTTACTCGAGCTGTCGCGAAAATGTACGATAAGTTTTATTTAGAGACGCTTCGTCGTGACCAACGAGACATTGAATGTATTAAATTCACAAATATCCTTCTAAGATACTATTGAAGTCTACTCTTACACTCTGTTCCGTTATAAATTGTTGTGTTTAATAAACTGAACCGACATTAAATAATATTTTATTTCACATAGAAATGGCTGATAGACTAAGCTAAATAAATAATGAAGCGTTATTCATCTAAATTTATGAACTATATACCCATATTTAGTTAAAGGTCATCAAGGATCTGCAAACTCATTTATTATACATAACGCCTTCAAATCTGGACTGAAATGGATAGAGTGGTCCTAATAGTGCTATAAAGAATGACCAAACGATACCGCTTAAGGATAACCTCTCACGTCTCTCATCTCTTGCTGTGATGTACCCAGCTAGAGTTTAAACTATTTAAATATCGGTCGTATATCCGCCAAAACTCAATGGTTTTTTATCTACGATAACTTCTCAAGTTTTAAAGGCATTTTTAAGCATCTTTCTGTTTTAACTTTATTCATAAATTTCAGTCGAAATAAGTTTTAATATATATTACTGAATTCGACATGATTTTGTCTATACAACTTTACATAAATTTCAAACAATATATATTCCTTGCGGACACCTGCAAGCACGTCCATAACAAAATCCAATTAAATAAATCTAGATATTGCACCGACCGATCATTACGACGTACAGCTAGGAACTGGGTAATAGTAACAATGATAAATTCGGAGATCGCACAGTAACACAAATACCATCGTCATACAGTTGTATTAAAGATCAAAATTGTATACAATATTTGTGATTCTTAAAGAAGACTTGCCGTATGTGCTTGTTAAAAGACCCTATTTATTCGTGTCGAGGTGCTAACTCACTACGTTGGTCATGATTTCTGGTGACTTGCTCGTATTTGAGCGCCAGATTATTTGTCTCGGGAACTTATGTGAAGTTGTTTTATTGGAATGGCTATTAGAAAGGATTGCTGTAACTTTTTTGTTAGGGGCAGGTGATGATAGAATATGTTTTGATATTACTTATAGGTAACATGCATTTATGTAACTTAATTTAAAGAGTTTTTTTTTATTCATGGCTGTGACCTTCGAAACATAATTAACAAATATTTTAGAGATGTTAGGAATACATATTTTAACTTTATACTCGCATAATAAAACAAAACAACATAAAAAAGATAAGGAGCAAGCTTCAAGACAACCCAAACAAAGACGTGTAAAGAGCGGTCTTATCAATTATGTATAAACTTTGATGAAAAAAAAGATACGCAATGAATTTCCGTAAGTAGGCTTTTGAACACAATCACATGGGTGATCTTAGATACATTTTATATTTCGAAAACAACATCAACGTGATAAAATCATGACACGATAAAATTTTGTAGCTTTGACACGATTTTCAACGTAAATTGTGTTTCCCAATGTTGATAACTTCTTACTATATACTAAGCTTATAATTAAAATTAGTGATTAATTTACAGTACTTCCACATAAGAAACTAGCTAGTGTTCATTAATTAAATTCACCCTCGTTATTATCAACACCTGCTCTTGAAAAGCGTTTAATAATGGCGTCAAGCAGCAGCTGCGAGCGGTCGACGGAACGGTAGTTTTCAGCCTGAAGGAAAATTAAAATCTTATTAATTGAAATGTCGTAATTGCGTTGACAATTTGTATTTTAACGATAGAAATTTCATAAAGCTAAAGTATTTTACAAAATAATTTATAGTGAAATTACTCTAGATCTCAGAATGTACATCGATACACCCACTGGTGTATTTCGAAATTTTCTCCTACTTTATTTTGGGATCACAGTTCTACAAAAGCAATGTCTCGTAATACAATAGTGTGCGGTTGAACAAAGGCTTAATAAAAGAATTCCGATGAATACACATTCACTATTTTGAGGAAGCTAATTATAAAGAGTAATCTGAATCGATTCATTTACTTGCGCAAGCCAGTTCTCGATTACAATTCAACGTATCGCCTTCTCAGACCAATGCTACTTCGAAGAGATCGGCTGATTCTTTAATTAGTTGCTTATCGAGATCGACATTTTGGGCGGTTGATGTTACTTATTCGAATAATAAAAGTAATTTAAACTTTATTCAAGAATAAATCGTGTGGAATCTTATCTGAGTGATTTTTTATGTAATTCTTTAAAGTATTTATCTGATAAACAGAAAATCCTCTCGGAGTGAAACTTTATCTTAAGAGATTTTTTTTTTTAATAATAGACCAATAACATCGATGTTGTGAATTTCAGTGAGATTACGACGGACATTTGAAAACCAAATAATAATAAAAAATATTTAACTATATGAAATCTAGACCATTAATAAATAAATCTATTTGGTCACGCCATAACAAATTTAACGATTTTATTCATCTTTTTCAAAAAGTTTTGTATAAACATAATGCGCTGTACCTAGAGGGTGCCCACGCAACGAAAAATGAAAATAATAAGCATATAATATTTAAAAAAAAAATTACAGACTATTTAAGCATCACACCTTTCATAGTTGACAAGACAGGATTTGGGATAAGCTAGTTACAAAATAGATATCATGTAAAACTTAACCTGAATAAATTCAAACATAGAAATATCGGATAGGCTTCGATATGCTTAAATTTGATTCTTCAATTGACCAATTAAGTACACTATTCACTGATATCTTAGAGAATTGCTAAGTGAATTGTTTCGATGAACGACAAAAATCGTTCGCAATAATAACCTAGTCAAAAATATTTTAAATATCTCTCTAACAAAACGGTTCTATAGAAGTCTCTTTTATAACTCTTATAAAAATTCTTTTAATCTGATAGCATCTGTAAATCGAGAATTTTACAGTTCAGTAACAAAAATAGTTTTATCAAACATTTAAAGTTATAAAAGATGAGTGGCATATGAACACTGATTCTCTAACATAACAGAAATGACGTCCCTTGTTTCCAGCCGACTGACACCAAGCTTCATTACCGGAGGTCGAGATATCATCTCTAAGCCTATGACATTTGCTTCTGTGAACAGTTGACAAAATGCCTACTGATTAATAAAAGAAAATATCTTACATATAAATGCTAGAATTTGAACCTTATTCTTTAAGGTATAAAGTTTAGTAGTCACGCAAAATTATCGTAGTCTAATCTTATAGACAAGCGACGGGTGTCGTGTGTAAGTATTGATGTGCGTTTAATTACAAAATATGATATGAATACTTGGATGATTTTAATCATTAATTATTTGTACTTTTATCTCATAAATTTTCAATAAGACATTATAAATTCAGATATAGAAATGATTTATTTATTAGGAGTCTAAATGATGAATAGCAAAATGTAATAATTAACAATAATTAGAACAATCGTGAATTAAGGGCGAAATGGATATTAAATCAAGACGTCGAAATAGAACGTTCAATTCATATTTAATTTATTTCAAATCAAATCTACGAAATAATTGTTCAAATTTTAGATATAGAAATTCGTTATTTAAACGTGACTTTTAAGACTGTTCACCATAGTCTGGCGAAATAAATTACCAATAATAAATTTTGTAACAACGAAACGTTGTACACTACAAATCGTATATTCTTTCAAATTAATTTTAGTTATAACAATTACATTGACTGGTGCAATTAATATAATATATGTAATAGGCAAAGTTACAAATTGCTAGCGATATTTAATAATAAATTCAGTTTGTGAGCTTGACACATTCATCATATTGTCAAATAGGCGCTTAAAACACCCACCCAATGTGGAGCTGACTTTACGTTACTAACTTTATTTTATGATAGTATAATTAAACTCAGCTACAAATTAGCGCCGTTTGCATAAATATCAATCAATCTAAAATGTCGATAAGTTACGATATTGAATACTAAGACAATTTTCAGTTTTCTCTTAACTCACAAAATACCCCTGAATACCCTGACTTTGTTTAAATTTTATTATAAGAATATAAAATAGAAAATTGAAATAAAATAGAGCACCTACCCGTGAATAATTAGTATATTGTATCATCTATATATAATATTGATTGATTACTCGAGCGTCATTATTGTAAATGCCGCATCTGTAATTGCGGGTAGACGAATATTTTAACAAAATGTACGTACGCTAGATAGTTTTCTGTGTACCTTAGGTTGATGAGCCTTGAATAAATAAATATAATACGTTTATATAAATAAAAATGTAAAAATAGGCATAATATATACAACATTACTTCAGTTGAAAATTTTGTGACTTTAATATGTGTAGACTTTAATATTTTGTAATAATGTTAAAAACCCACCATTCAACAAATAGTCTTAAAATTATTATCAAAATGCTTTCACCCACAACATTTTACCTCTCATATCAAATAATTATAACATCCATTTCATATAAAACGTTCAATGAACAGACAGATCATCGTACCAGCAATAAGCTTATATCAAAGACACCGTCAAAGCCACCCAAAACTATATTCAAACGAGATTCAAAATGGAAACTGATTTCATTAATTACAAATATAGATTCAAAACTTCATAACTTTGAATGTATTTAACTACCAAATACTCATTCTTGATCATCAAATTCCAAAGTTCCACTCTTAAAACTATTAAGTTTTGGTAATCATTATCTAAATCATGTTGCTCATTAATTCGACTGTCATGGTTTCCTAGTAGCGTCACTAATAAAAGCGCCGTCTATTATACCTTTAATATTTTTAACGCATTACGCATTGTTATTTATTAAAGTTATGTAATTGGTTTGAGATATATGATAATTGTATTCTAAAGTTATAGCTCTTTGACGGATACAGTGAACTTTTATAGGGCTCATGAAAATATATTTAACATGTTTGTTTTAGCTAAACTAGTTTTCGTGGACTTAACGTGGTATTCATTGGATTTAAAGGATTTGCAATTGTATCCGAAATGATTTTTGAATTGTTTTGTGGAAACATAGTCATTTACTAGTAAATAGTTTAAAAATGTTAGTACATTTCTAATACAAATTAGAATTGAGTGTAAAATAAAATGTTGATTTGCTAAAATATAAAATCGTGTGTATTAGCAAAGCATGTAATGAATTCGCTACAATTTAATTTTTTGTCACATGTAGTTAAATAAAAAATCTAAGTTTTTTTTTGTGTCGCTTTAATCGACATATTGACACATAGTTGTTGTCACCGTTCAATCAATATATTTTCTTTAAAAAATCTGACAGAGATTAAAAATACCTACAATAGATGATTCGGCACTACGTTTTAAATCAATATTTTTTTATGTCTAACAATGTTTTAAATGAGGCAAAAATCCTATTTTTTTTATCTGTTCGTCGTCTATAACCAAGTGGTTCGTCTGATAACTAAAACTAAATATTTGGAAAAATACGAAATAAAATATAGACAATTGGAAGGGAAAACGTACACAAATTATCGTATAGAGGTGATAAGACGTTACAAGGGTATGTAAGGATTTATAGGGAAGTGGAAGGCGTCGAAAGAAAAATATTGTTTAGACGTTTATATAAATATGTAGGAATAGAAGTAATCACACTGGTTAACTGGGGCGAGACTAACTTCTTAGTATTCGATAGATTTACCGTATGGGTGCCGGGTCCATCGTGCGGCAGAGGGAGAAACTCAGAGCAGTTCCCAGGACTTACGAAGTTACGACCTAGGTGTAGGTTTAAGGAAGCCTAAAAGGTTAAAGGTTTAAGAAGTTAAGATGCGCATCAACGTTCACCTTCACTTCTCGGGTTATCCGCCCTGCCTAGCCAAATTATAGATCGTAATATAATAGGTAACAATTAATTCGTTTGCACAAATTAATTATTGAAAGAGTCTTGGTTAAGCTACTAGCAAAATACAACAAGTGCACCGTGCCAAGCCAGAGCCAAGACTGCCTTAGCCGCGGTTGCACCGATCGTTTTATACACGTCAGAGTAACTCGAGTAATATAATGAGTGAGGGTAGTTGACTATCGAACGATGTGCTAGGTGGCATGATCGGTGCATCTGTTGTTTATAAATTCCTTGCTAATTTCCTACGACAGCGCAAGTGCTGACAAATACATTTAAGATGTTTTGATTTCATTTTGTTACTAATTGTATATCAGAAACTAATCATAAATATAACTAAACAAAGTAAGTCGTTTAGTACAAAGTAACATCGTTTAATTTACGAAGAAAATTCAATCTATACAGAAATACGTTAGTCTTTACACAAAGAAAAGCATTTCTCTTTTGATTAAATGGTAATGTTTTTTGTATAAGATAATTTTGTTCTGATTAGTTGTTGAATAACATAAGAACGACGTTGGAACCGCAAAGTATGATAATTGAGGCTTTATAAAGTTAAAACTTTTGTAAAAATTATAAAACGACTTTTTAATTGACTTTTCTAATGTAGAGTAGTATTTTATAATTATTTTTAAAATATTTTTTTTTATTTAAAAGATTTTTTTTTATTAATAAAAATATTACTAAATGAATAAAAAAAAGATTGAAATAGTGATTTTAGGTTAATTTCTGTGGTTTCAAATCAAAGAAATCGTGGTTTTGAAATGTTTTTATTTTTCTTTCAAGTTTAACTAAGAAAAGGCATATTATGAACTACATAAAATAGACCCATAATTGAAAGTTAATCTCTCAAAACGGAGAAGTAATGCCAGCGGCTAGACTTATTGTTCTGTTCATTGAATAAGTTTTTTTTTTTCATTTCAAGCGTAGACCATAATTTTAAAAAGAAAAAAATCATAGCTGAAAATATTTTTAATTTAATTGTGTCATGTAGCTTACTTTAATCCGTTTTTATTTGAATAATCCGTACACAAACATGACACAGTACAATTATTCAAAATTAAAATTTATATTTTTATTTGCAAGTCTTTTATAGTTGTTAACAATTTTTGACGTATCCAAGTGTTTATTTCAAAAAAAAATATATATATATATATATTATTTATTTTGTTGAATAATTAATACGGTAACATATAATGAGATAACTATGCACCTATTGGTCTATTCAGGTATTTCTTTAATAAAGAATAAGAGATAGAGCAAAGTACCTCCATAAATAAATAAATATCTACACAATACACACACGGTCGTCTGTTCCTAAAGTAAGCAACTTAATGCTTGTGTTATAGGTAACAGCCGACTGGTATAGCTACTTTTTTTTTCGATAAACATACTTATAAATAATACATATATAAATTCATAAATAAATATATATATTACACCCAGACTCGGGGTGGGAATCGAACCCACAACCCCCGGAGCAGAACGAGAAAGGTCACTAGAAACTGCGCCAAAGGGCTAGTCCTACATATTTTCTCAAAATTTAATATTATAATAAGTAATTGTAAAATATATTTAAGAAGTTCTTTTAATTCTTGTAGATTTCTTTTTCTATATATTAAGAAGATTTTTTTTTACCAGACAAAGAGTACTTACATCGTCTCTCTTATACTTTATTCATATATTAAAAAAAAGCTTTGTATTAGTATATCTATTTAAATAAAAATGAATCACCGAAATTAATGTACGCTCATAACTTCCGAATGACTGGATATTTCATTGTTTTATATTTTAATTATTGTCAGGGCAAGAAGGGTAGGAAAAAAAACAATACATTCTTAAGAGAAGTTAGCCGGGTACGCTAATTAAATATAAAAGCTTCATTTGAATAAACTTCAGGGAAATTAAATTGCTACATTATTTAATAAATTCTTAAACAATTATATTTTATAGTTTGAACTCGCTTCAGCCTGTTATATCCCACTGCTGGGTATATGCCGCTTTCCCCATGTAGAAGAAAGATCAGAGCTTAATCCACCACGCTGCTCCAATGCGGGTTGGTGGATATATTCCTTACTACGAGTAACGATCGCTATCAGGTGTATCTACAACAACAACAACATAATAACACATATTATGATAACAACCGGGACCGACAGCTTAACGAGCTCTCCGAGGGAGACCCATAAGGTCTAACAACCAGACCGGAAATAAGTATGTCTATAAACACAAATATCCACTCCGAGCGGGAATCGAACCAGCGACCGTCGATATTTAGGCGCCGCCAACACGGCATACGCACCATTACAACAGAGTGGTCGTAGCTTAGAACTATATATAATACAGAAAAGTAAACTATACTATATATATATGTACTAAAATATAAATGTTTCTTAGTTGAAAGGAGATGGTTTATAAGCGCTATGTTCAATCGGGTTACCTTTGATATATCGGTGTGAAATATACTCACAGCAGGTAGTGTTTGTTACACATAAGACCTTGTGCAGACTTTTGCCCTTTACCATATCGTGTTCATCAGTTTGATGCATAAGCTTGTATATTATTATATTGAGACTAACTTTATGACAACAATGAAAAAACTATAATTTTTAAATATAGTATAAAATGCAATAAAAATGGGTCAAACACAAAAACGTTAAAAAAAGTGTTCAGGCTACTTAAACTATAGACATTAATTATTTTATCGTGCAGGCATTTTTTAAATTCAAGGTAAAACTTTGGACGATTTGATTTCTAAAGTTTTTCAGATCTGATGACTAAAATATTAATTTAAGGATCTCTTTAGAGCGAAAATGTCCCCTTCTGTGGACTGTTCGGATAAGACGTACTTCAGTTTGACAGTGATTTAAAAATATTTAAGGATCGATTAGTATCTTATTTTAATTAAAGAAACATTTGGAAACTAAGCAATAATTTAAATATGTGTTCTTTAAAAAATCATCGTTCCTAAATTACGAATAAAAACATATAAACATGTTGTTCTGATATTTATAGTCTTCTTCTGTAGACACGTAAAATAGACAATGTTTAAAAAATTTGGAACCCATCCGATATTTATTTTTTTATCGTATTGGCATTACTGTCTTCTCCAGTAGTCATTTCTTCGTAACTCTGATAAACGATTTTGGTATCGATAAAGAATATTTATTTAAGGAGTTACACAAGATTTTGGTCGAGTTTGGTGAGTCTTTCCTGTACTGCGTGTATGTTAGTAAGTAGAGTCTTTAAAAATAAATGAGACCTAAGCTTCTATGCATATTAAGTAACTGATTGCAAAATCTAAATTGTTTTTATTCTAACTTCAATATGTAACACGCCATCTTTAATATATTTACAATTGTCTTTCCTGTAGACATATTTCCTGTAGATAAATTTTGCACATTTTAAGCGATGGTCCCTTAACTCCGCAACAAGTCTATGTTTTTTTAACTTGCTACATTATTAAGTAAAGAGTTTTCCGTTACAACTATTAATTGGCATTTTACTAAGCGAGGTCATGGAAAAGGTGCATCTGATGGTATTGGTGGGTGTATCAAGCGCATTTGTGACAGTCATTTTGCAAAAAGAAATGACGTATCGAATTTAGATGATTTGATGGCATGTTTAAGCTTAAATTGTAGAGGTATAGAAACTTATAAGATCGACGAGTCGAAGTTTCCTGAAATCGATTAGGTTTTGTATGAGATTGCTGCACGTCCTTTTAAAGGAACGCTCGAAATACACCAAGCTTTGTGCAGCAGAATTCAAATATTATCCGTGCTAGATGACTAAGCTGTTTAAACTGCACAGCCCATGAAGAATGTTCGCATTACGAACTAGGATAATTCAAATACAGTTTAAAGTCTCAAATTCCCTTACTAATTCTGTGTTATCTGAGCCTCATTTGGCCAATTTTTCGCCTGTTTCTTGTCAAGCAGGACCTTCTAATCATCACGATAGTCCTGCTGGAGCTCACTCTATTCAGTATTCTGGTAGCCCAGGAACTAGTGAAGCTACTACTGAGTCAATATCACCCGGTTACTTTGAAAGATTAACACCTGATAACTTAATTCAAAACTTAAATTTACCAAGCCAAAGACCCCTAAATAGAGTACGTCACTTCGTTTCAGAGACTTCCGATTCTTCCGTAGAAATAAAACCAAAGAAACGACGCCAGCCTATCATATCAGACGATTGTGACGATAAAAATATATATTTTTTCTTTAATTTTTACCGGAATTTGTCTTTTGTGATGACATGACATGTGATGATTATTCATTATTTTCTAATATATACCAATTTTATAATATTATTTTCTTTACTATAGGCAATGACTTTATTTTGAACATTTGTTTTCAAGCGCATGATAACATTATTATTATGTAACGTTTATGGCTTAATAATTCTGTAGAAAATTAGATTTTTCTGTATAATTTCGACAGGAAAGGTGTCCCCTTCTGTGGTTAACTTTTGATTATTTTTTAATATCTAAAATACACGTATTATCAAATGTTAACTATTTAGTGATGATAGCGAATATTGTTTTGAGCACATTTAATTAGACTTTTCAAATGAATCGTAATAATGTAAGTGCTTAAATAAGGTTTATGTTATCAACTGTAGACAAGTAAGTCTTTTCTGTGGACAGATAAAAATAAAAACTGTGATTCTTAGCGAAAGTGTGTAAGACTGATCTGTATCCATATTATTAACAACGATCAAAGAGTACAATGTAAATTAGGGCTGATTTTCAAAACGAAATTCGATGGTTTAATTTTAGGGAATTATGGGTTACGCAATTTGTGTTTGACCCAAATATATTATTTAACTTACATTATTTGAACGAAGTTCCTTACGGCAGGCTTTACATTTGGCTGGGCGAGCGAACTGAAAAACTGTGATACTACAACCGTAAGAAAAATATATAACGGAAGTGACGTAATATCAGTCACACGACTGTATAATATGACGTTTGTAAAATTAAAATATTAGTAGTAAACTTTTTTTATGTAATTTTATACTGTCAACAAAAATAAATAAAGCCATATGTTTTTTTGTTTCACTCAATAGTTTGAATTATTAGTATTATTATTATTTTATTTGATTTATTTTATTTTGCGGTATTTGTTATTTTCTAAAATACTAAATTTCCTAAATACTTTTATGTTCTTAATTAAAAACCAATCCAGCCAATTTTTTTTCATATGGTGTTGCTTCTATACTATCCGAAGGAACTTCATTCCTACCTGGTGTCCAATGACACCACATAATTTTTATAACTTTCGACGCCGCGTTGGCGCAACGGTCACATCCATGGATTGTGTCTGTTGCGCTGGCGGTTGCGGATTCGATCCCCGCACATGAGAAACATTTGTATTGGCCATACAGGTGTTTGCCGTTGTCTGGGTGTTTGTGCAGTCCTTATGGGTCTCCCCGCCGTGCCTCGGAGAGCACGTTAAGCCTTCGGTCCCGGTTGTTATCATGTACACCTAGCGATAGCGATCGTTACTCATAGTAGAGAATACATCCGCCAACCCGCATTGGAGCAGCGTGGTGGATTAAGCTCTGATCCCTTACCTACATGAGGAAAGAGGCCTATGCCCAGTAGTGGGATATTACAGGCTGAAGCAATTTATAACTTTCAATAATTTATACACAGCTATTGCTTATTGGAGGACATTTAGGATTATTTACTTTATAATAACTTTTAATGTGTTTTATACATGATACCGATATATTGTAAAAAAATTTGAGAATCAAGAGTTTGTAACTTGATAATTCAGTTTTTTATTAAGTCATTTTTCATAAACAAGTAGTATAAATATACGAAACGGTGTTCATACATTACTTCTGTTCTTACATACATAACAGTAACATGTAGTAATAATTTTATTAATGTGTTCTCTTATAATGCGCGTAAACTGTCTGAGAAAATGTTCGTTGTAATTACTTAAGTTTGAATTAAGTTTATATGTCTCACACACGTACAAAAACATAATAAATTGGGTAAGATGTAATTGTGTACACTATATGATACACATTTTACGAGTGTTGTAATTTAATATATCGTAATTTTATTTTTTATTTGTTAAATATTGGTTTTTTGATCTTTCTTAATTAATTTTCGCAAGCTGTCTAACATGGATGGGAAGGAAACTGTTATTTACGTTACTTTGTCATACCAGTTCTTAAATAAGTTTTTAAATATTTTTACTATATAACTAGATCGGCAAACAAGCGTACAGCTCAGCTGATTGTAAGCAATTACCGTTGCTTATAGATGCCTGCAACACCAGAAGCATAGTAAGCGCGTTGTCGACCCTACCCCCAATCCTTCCCAGGAGTTGTGGTCACTTTATTCACCACATTAATACAACAGTGCTTGAAAGCAGTATTATTTAGCTGTGACCTAAATGTCTCTACTATTGAACAAAGACAAATAAAGAGTTATGCTTTATTAATATTATTCTTTAAAATATATTATAAACAAAGTAATTGGAATGGTAAGCATTAACCTTTCTATTCAATATTAGAATGGCACAGCAGTCGTAAAATTACATACAAATTTTCTGTGTGCAATAAACTAGTCATTACTAAGTTTATAGGCACGTTTAAAGGTCTAAGTTGTTAGTAGGAAACGTATTTTCGCATATATTACTACTAAGAAACTATTTCATACGTAATTTTATTAGATTCATATATAATTTTTGAAAATTTAATTTTAAATTTTATGTTATATCTATGAAAGACTCAAAGATTATTTATCTTTAATATTCGTTCAAAATTGAAAGCTACGAAAATCGTATTCAGCTAACAGATTATCAGCTAAGTCTGAAGTTTTGAAGCCAGTCGCTTAATATAATCTGGAGGAAGTTCGCTAGATTCAAACGAAGCGACTTTATGAACGTTATATACTACACATTTTTTATTAATATGCTGCCCAATGTAGCCAATTTTATCATGTTTCTTAACTCTTAGGTATATGTAATATTTAAAAATTAGTTTTATAAATATGAAACAAATTTCTGATATTTAGATAAATTTTAGTCTTTCATACCAAAAGTGTGGATCTTAATGACTACTGTGTTCATTCATCCGTCTATTATATGGCTGTATCTTCGCAACTGTAGGTACCCTAAGCAAATAACTGTTATGAGCAGGACTATAAGTTGCGACTGCTTGCACAGCAGCAGAGATCTGTCATAAGATCACAGCACCAACCTCATATAAATCACGAAAAAAATGTACTCGTAACACAACACTCAACAATGAAATAATTTTAGTTTTAATGTCTCCCACGAGTGAAAGCAGATATGAAACATGAAATTCAATTGATTCCAAATTTTGATAGTTAACTAAATTTTGCCTTTTTGTATCATATTTTTGATTCATGATATTAATTGTATTTGAACAACATGCAATGCGTATTTTTACGTTTTATTATTTTTTTCTAAGAGGGACCATACTCGTAGTTGAAAGTAAAGTTTGAAATGTCCTTATTACACCTATGATCCGTACGCGTCTGGAATAGGAGTAAACTTTCCTTTGTCTACGGAACCCTATAAGCAAAAATTGTAACCGTTGTTGGAAAATCATTTCATGCTTGACAATAAAGGGCAATATCGTTAGTAAATCTTCATGTTTCGTTAAGTCTACTTTTAAGTAAATTAATTTATCATTACTTGAAACATTATTTGTAACTACATAGCTTAAAAAATATAAAGAATTTGATACTTATATTATTTTTAATGTTGTGTAACAGCTTGGGTTTTAAATTTATTAGATATAAGTTTTTAAAGTTTCACCGTCCACGTCACCATGAACTCTTTTAATGCTGTGGTAATTCGGACGCTGAATTATTGGGAGTTTCAAAATAATAATTGCGGTAAGTTTCATGTTATCAAATGTATAAAAATTTACCACTATCCCGTATAACTTTTTTTATATAACTAGGTCGGCAAACAAGCGTATAGCTCACCTAATGGTAAGCGATAACCGTAGCTTATAGATGTCTACAACACCAGAAGCATCGCAAGCGAGGTACTACAAACGAAGTAACTATAGGTACCATTTATTAATATATAATAAGTACATAAATACGTCTCTATTAACTGCCTGAGTTCAAAATTTGGTCTCTAAATTGGCAACTCGAGACCACGAAGGAAATAATGTTACTCCGAACTCCTCATTAAAAAGACAACCACCCACAAAGATTGTTGGATATTGTTTAGTATCTGTATGTAATATTAGACGAAAATTGTAATGAAGGCCGAGGGACTCCCGCAAGACGATAGATAACAAGCTCCAGAGGCAAAATAAGGACACAGCGTAATACACAAAATGTAGCGAACGTCTTGGATAATTTAATTTACTTGTTCAAAAAATGAACGTGATTAGGTATACTCAAACTACAAATATATATATATATATATATATATATATATAAATTGTAGACTGAATCGATCGATCACAATTTTATACCTTTTTAAATTTTATTTAGGTGTAAACATATTTACTTTCTTACACTTATATAAATAGTAGTCATAAAAACGTAAATTATTTAAATTTAATTCTTAATTCATAAACATAAAATGATTTTTGCTTATGAATCGTTCCGCCCCTTATCCTGGTGCCGAGTTGATTTATGCAAATAGACAGTTCATATGTTTCGCATTCTATATAACTGTTTCTGACCTCAACGTCTCATCAACATACGTTAATCCCGCAGGATACAAACTTCCCTCTGATACCCAAAATGTTGAGAAACTTTATAGATATAATCCAAATAATGGCTATTTCATATATTTAATTACAAGTATTTCCAAGTGTAACTAGTAATATCTAATTTCGTTTCAAATGATAATTTAAATTTAAGTTAAATTTGTTAATATTAGAATGTAAGGAATGTGTGATATTTACGCTACAACATTATTGCGAAAACACTTAAAATATCATTACCATGCATTCGAACGTTGATATTCACATCGGAATATAAAATGCGTGAATTTTTGCATTTTAAAATGCACTATAAAAAGGTATAATAAGAGCAAGTGTCGGGATGGGCGTAGACGGGTAAATGGTGTTGCAGACTGCAATCTTATCTTCATTTATAGAACAGTAAAATTACACTCCACCGTCTCAGCATAAAGAGCCCTTTATCATCATACTATCTCTTGGTAGTTATGGTGTAAAGTATTCAAGATTGATATACTTTAAACCTATAATGTTATATAAAGCGATAATTCTAAATTTTTTGCATAGTAGGTGCTTTATGTTCACTATGGTAGGTATATCAAAAAAATATCAATTTGTAATCCATATAACTAAAATCGAATTACAAAGAGATACGTGAAGTTTAAATACCCAAATACGTGACTTCGATATCATAATATTATATTGTAAAACCTTACAACATACGCACAAATACCTGAGCTACAACAATCACAAATTAGTTACAAAGTTATAAATGTATGTTGTGAATATAATTTGTAACGTTTTCTTAGAACATAAATAAACATGACCATTTAATCAAAACAGTCGCTTTGAAACACCGGAATTAATCGGAATATCTGCCGCAGTTTAACAACGCGTCAATGTAAAATGTATTGTATTGTTACTCTCTATGTCGGATGTAAATGAGGTTAAAAGCTGGCGAGGAATAATGTTTTGTGAACATGTCGATCAAATGTCAATCTTTGACATACAGCTATGAAAAAGTTACAGTAACCATTTTGTTAAAGTTAAAATTTATGCATACAATAAATTTAACGAGTTCAAACATGATTGTTAACGGTGAAACATCAATTTCTTTCAGACAACATTTGATACAGAAAGAGCAATATAAAAATATATCTACCGCTTTTATGAAGATAAATAAATATACTGGGTTGACTGAAACGAACACGGTCTGTTCTGTCACCTGTTCCTCCGCTGGACAAGCGCCTCGCTGTCCTATATAGGAGATAGATTGCAATTGGAGTAAATGCACTGTTTGTGATAACAGCCGGGATCTGTTGGTTTACATTGCTATTTTAAATCGAAATGGATTATTATACCAGAATAATTACCATATAATAATAAACATCATCAACATAATATAAACAAGCCAATATTTAAAAATATATTACAATAACATCCATAATTTTATTATTAAAGTTACTTTTTTTTAAAGTTTTCAGTAGTATCGTAAGAATTTTTTTCATGGACCTAGGATATACTACACTATGATATAATACACTATAAACCATAATCAAAGAGATGAGAAATAAAAATGTCGCTATTGAATTCTAAATTTTTTATATTTTCTAAAATAAGAACATATCATTTTTGTATTAGACAAACAAAACTTTTTTTGGACCTGCAAATGAAAGTGGCAGTGGTCTGGTCACGATTACCTTAGGAATGATGGTCATTGGAGTAGACCTATCCTGGTACGGAGACAATGTGTCTTGATAAAAGCGGTGTGAGGCATTCTTTGACTCGCTGGAACAATTATCTACTAATCTACTCAATATTGCCAGCAGTAGCTAGATGAGGAATACAGGCAGCCAGAAAATTTTGTTGGCACTCTGAGAGGCAATGACCAGCTGTCAATTGTGACAAGCAGAAACTAAATAAATCAAAGCTGAAACCATTTAATGTTTAGATCAATAAAATAGTCGAGTGATGTTTTAGTACTGTTTAATTGATTACAGTTGGTATGTTTCATACTGGAAATTAAATAATTAAAAAAAAAAACTTTGTCGGTCTGTTATATTAGTATTTATGTTTGTAGTTATGTATTTATGTATTGTGTTTGTATGTATATAAGTAAATACGTATTATATTTCAAACAGACCTCTTATTAATTTCTTGGGCTATTGTTTTTATTTTTGTTATAAATTCCGTTTGTTTACTCGGTTTTTTATGATTGTATAAACCTACCTCAAAATTTTTTTGATTTTGTTTTTGTGAGTCTTAAGGTTGACTGGTAGATAAGGCTGTGAGGGTTAAAGTCTACCTTTTGCGCAACATATTATGTTGTGTAATAAAGTTTAAATAAATAAATAAATTAGTGTACTACATTATACAGAGACACATACATTTAATACGTTTGAAAAAATCAAAGCAAAAGTTAAGAGGATAATTTGACTTCAGTAACTTTTAAATAAAAAAAAATTGAAAGATTTATTTTGAATTACATTTAGAACTATTAAAAGACAAACTATTTTTAATTTATTTACTGTCTTTTAAATAGAAAAAGGCTTGAAACAATTCACCGGAAAATAGAAAAACAGTCACGTAATATTTGCTTTAAAATATTTTGCGGAATACCGAATAGCGCAGATTTTAATTCGATTATCGTGAATAAATGGTATTTAAAAGTAAAATGTTACAAAATCAAAGAAAAGAATTTCATCAGAGCTTTGTTTTGAAACATATTTTAATTTTAAAGAATAAGAGAATGGAAATGCCTTTTCCTAACAAAATTAAGTGTTGTACATTTAAAACAAACGACCAGATTTCGATATTGTACTTTTCATTGGCCAATTAAGCGGTAAAATACGACAACATGTATCAATCCAATCTCAGTCTCATATTTATTAACCGATAATTAATAGGGTTGACATTTCAATTTATTATCTTTTATAGTTCAATGTTTATACATCAATCGTCTTGAAAATTTAACGAGCGCCTGTTTGGTGAACTTAATAAATTTTGTAAGACATATATTACATGTTTTCGAAGGAAACGCCAAACAAACGAATATAATCAAAGTAACCTAGTTTTAAACGAGGTTTTCAAACCAAGGTTTCGGTTAGATCTTACACATGTCGTTTCACGAACATAAAAGTTTATTTTGATATTCTTATTCTTTATTTTATTTTGATATTTTAATATCGCGAATTCAACGAATCTGAGTTTCTTTCTAGTCTTATTCATTTTGTACATCAAAGTATTTCCCAGGGCTACGCTACAAAAATCAATAGGTTTTCTATCACGTAGCTTATTACACATTTCGACACAACTGGCTAGCATTTTTAAGTTTGCCGGATAAACATCGCGTCGTGAGCGAATGTGGCTGTTAACACATAACGAGGTGTGGAGTATAAGCCCACCAGTCATGATCATGTCTTAGCAAGCTATTCGCCGAACACTGACCTTAATATTAAATTATAAACAGCCTTATATCACGTGAATCACATTCCAATATCGATCTTATTATTAAAATAATAAATTTCAATTTTTACTGTGGGGGTAATACTATTAGATACTTTGATATAAACAGCGGCAAAAGTAAGCACAAGCGATAATTTGTATGGTTCATTGTAGAATTATCCGTACGTGAGCAACGTAACGAGTATAAAAATACCAATGCCAGAACAAATGAAATCGTGGATTATATTCACAAAAAAAAAACAATTGTATTGCATTCTTTATAAAATGATTTGTTGATTTAAAAGTATAATCTCATGATATAGTATAATCTCATAAGGAAAAATGATAGTCTTATTAGATGTTATACACTTTTAAAGTTCTAGAAAAATAATGATTATCCAGCCATACGTTTAAGCTAACAAAATGATTCTTAAAAGTTAAAGCCGCGTTAAAAGGCCGATGAAAACCAGATTCGCCTTAAGCATTTACTGGCTACCTCTGATTGACGGACAGGATAATAGGGAACCCATGTTTATAGTCGATTTATAACTTACAGGTGACAGGATTCATGAGGTGCAATATAGTGGCGTAACTAATAGACCGTGTTCGACAAGCCACTAGAATGTTTGAAAACGTTTTACTTATAACGTAATCACATTTTAATCAAACGAGGAAAGTGTGAGATTACTTTGTACATGCATTTATGAAATTAATTGTATCAGATGAAAATTTTTAAATGATTTCGACTATCATGTAAAAATTCGCAACTTATAAAAAAAACGTTTTTCTGTGATTTTTTTTTTTATAAAGTTTGTCGGATACGTATTATCAAAAGCCTCAACGTAATAATTGTGATATGTAACAATATGTAATAATATGTGATATGTAAACTTTTATTTTCGCTATGCGAGTGATAACAAAACGTTTGTCTTTATTTTACACCGCTTTCAGTTTAGAAAAAAAAATAAGGAAATATTTTTTGGCTTTTTTTGTTTCGTGGGTGTCAATAGAACTCTATCGATAAGACTCTTCTGTTCTTTCTAGCATCCGTCTGTCACAACTTAAAGGGTTGGGTTACTAATGTTTATTAAACAAAAGCGCACTCATACGCATACTCTTAAAATTCTCGCAAAATATGCTTCTAAGAAATTTAACTTCTTGTATTTATATTGGTATAAAAATTTTCAAATACGGGTCTGACTCATACATAACTGGTATTCATTTTAAGCTCATGATGTATTACTACTGATGACTATGTATTTCCATAAAATATAAATAAACACATTTTATTGTTATCTCTACTAAAATAAATACCTATTTCAATACAAGTGTAAAACTACGAAAATATTCTTGGTCGAGTCGAAAGTTTCGTCACTATTAAAACGAATAGAAATGAAGTCTGAAACCTATATATACCAAAAAACAAGTAAAATTTGCTAAACTCATAATATCTTCTGTGTTTTGACATATATTATATAATAATTATAACGACCAAACTATGAGCTAGACACATTAAATAATGGATATCACACACAAACTTATGTCCTTAGTCCTGTTAATCGCAGTAGTCACGTCAGCTACGTCGTAAACAAATGGGAAGTCAGCAAAGCATATTCTAACGCTTCGTCTACCAGCCAGAGTTGTATCCAACCCTGCAACGGAAACAACAAACTTTGTGGACACCAAGTTATGAGACATGGCGGCTCAATACAAAATGTATAATTGTAATATAGTTTTAGAAACGATTATTTATCTAGAGGTTTGATCAAGGGATATTAGTAGTTACTGATACATAGTTACGGGATAATGCGTGGCTTCAACTTTATCGAGTACTTGCAGATACATAGATATAGGTAGTGTATGCTCGTAGGTAGGTGTGGATAGATAGTGGTAAGTAGTAGTTGGAAGAAATCTGCATGACACAAAACGAATCATGAGACACATTGATAACGAATATTCGTCAAGTCAAATGGAGTAAATATTTTTTGAATCTAAAGGAGACAACTTAGCGAGAAATTAGAGAACGCACATTGTTCGGTAAATATTTTTATTTTCTTTAATTCTGAAGTTCGATGGAACTTTGATTAATGCACTATTTATTTCAATAAAATATTATACACAATACAAGCAGCGTAGTATCGATAAATAACGTGGATTATTCTGGCTCTTATAAAATACTTATTAATATAAATCAAAATTAAATGTAATTATTAGATACATAACTATATAAAGCGCTGGACCAATTTGGCTCCTTTTTGTTTAAAAATGTTTCAAGATGGTTATTAGGGAAAGTAAAATCAGGCAAATTGTCAGGAAAATGGAATATTCGGTTGAAATTGGAATAAGAATGACATGGCGTTTTTTCGTGGAATATCTTTGTCAATTTTTTAAACTTGAATAGGACAACGTTTATCGGGCCGTGCCGTTAAATTATTTTTACAATTTATTTTATAGTAAAAACTAACTTGTTACTCGCTTTGTTTTCTTTCTGTATAATTTTTCTTGCTAAAAGACTTTAGTCGACTGAGGAATTATTTCAAAATCACAATAAATTATATCCCAATAGTACTCCTCTCAATTAGTGTTATGTTTCTGATGTCAGAAAAATAACCAGAGTTCCAGAATTATGTTATGATGACAGCAAGTGTAGGATCGACAGCGCTGAGAATATTAGTCACCTGGCTGAAAGACCTAATCTAGCTAAAAAAAGGAAAAGCAACAAAAAATTACAACATAATCTTGCGAAATCGAATGCGAATCCACATCACAAATAGGAAAGTAAGAAGGTAAATAGATTACAATTAAAAAACGTTTAGAATACTAAAGTCAAAATAAGTGCATATCATAAGAATATAAGACAATATATCAAAGAAATTACTGGGCTGGAATGTACTGCTCAAAGAATACTTAAAACACAGGCCGTTTGTGCCCTTCCGTTACCGCACTGCGTGTCCTCTTGCCATGTAACGACTCAACTTAGATGCGAGAGATTATGAGCTTGCCGGTGCACTAAGCACTGTTACACGAAACTTCATTTGCGTTGCATTTTGAGAGCTATTTTAATTTTAATGTTGGTATTTGTAGAAGGCTTACTTTGAATATACTCGAATTTTAGTTCTACTTTTAATGTTACTTATGTTTTATTTGTTTAATAAAATAAATTGTGGTTATAACAAAAATGAGTTTATTTTCTATAACAATTTTTGTTGCTTAAGTCTAATTGACACATGAGCTCATGCCATTTTTTGGCGCAAATTTGTGGAGGCCTGTCCAGCAGTGGACTGCGATAGGCTTGTAGTGGTGTAATCGTATATAAGATAGTATTCTAATACAATAAAGACAGTCTAATATTGAACGTCATTCGTTTCACTTGCCCCTCGTACCTCCGACACTACAGGCTGATGTGTGTGGGTGTGTGTGTGTGTGTGTGTAAGTCTAATTGATATGTCAATTCTTACACTATCACAAATCCGTTCAGCTATTACTGTCAACCTCAAGGTTAAATTAAAGTTTTAACTGAGCTAGGGTATAGCGGGAAATTTCCTGCTAAAAATTCGGATCAGCCTGACTGGGGTAGTACCTCAAACTCACAGAAGATCATAGCTAAACAATACTGTTTTGAAACAGTGTTGTATTTCTGTTGGTGAGTAAGGTGACCAATGCCCCTGGGAGGAATTGGGAGTAGGGTCGGCAATGCGTTTGCAATGCTTCTAGTGTTGCAGGCGTCTATAAGCTACGGTAATCGCTTACCATCAGGTGAGCCGTAAGCTTGTTTGCCGACTAAGTTGTATAAAAAGAGTTTGGAAAACAAAACCTTTTACGTTCTCAGACAAAAAAATTTGCGTATCTAATGTAAAATATCGGTGACAACAATAATTATAAGATTAAAAATTACTATCACTAAATGTGCTAATAATATAACAATATCAAACAAAAAAATATCCAAATTTATTTAGCCATTTTTTTTTGTTCTACAGAAAAAAAAAATAGAATAACATTTTGACTAAACCTTACACGCCTAAGTATACCATTATGTTACCAGATCACAGCCCGTTGTCTTTATGCGGTGTTATGCTCATTAAATGCAAAATCCTCGTCTGCAAGTGAAACGGCTTATGCACAGGTAAGCAGTTAATTTTTACGATTATCACGTCTGCATGTAGCAGGCGGAAACATCGGTAGTCATACAAGAAAATTTACGCTCTGCTAATCCGAGAATATTTGTGCTTGTATTTTTAGTGTTCCCTGAAAAACATGGGACATTTTTGCACTTTTCTGTCTACTAGGTTTAAATTAAATATTTAATTAATCTATAAATTTAAACATGCGGTCCAAGTTAAAGCTAATTTAAACGATCTAATATCATAATTTAAAAAAAAAACGCAAATCAACAGAGGGGGATTAATAAGAAGTATTTCATTTATAACATTATTTTCAATTATAATATTTGACTATAAATGTACATAAGTTAAAAATAAAGTTAACAAATAAAATATGGTATTAGTAAATAAATTAGTTAATACGGAACACAATTTGTACAAGTGCTTACTTGCACTTGGCATTTTTCACAATAAAAATGAAGACAAGCAGATGGACTTAAAAAATTATAAGACTCTGCGCATAGACAATGAGCTTAAGGTATTTTCTTTTTCTTACTATCAATTTTGTGATCGCAGATTAAAATCTCAAGAAAATAATTCCATTGGTGGGTAGGTTTCTCTCACTTATTATAAAACTCTGGTGCTACTTTGTACGTATAGATTTATCCGTATTTCCCATGCGTAATGTATGATATAATCTGATACACACTTCTGACATAAAACTGCCTTTGTCTTAAAATTTGTCCCAATCAGTTCACATCGATTAAACGATCAGCACATCCTGATATCCTATTTACAAGTGGGACTTCAAAAGACATTTAGGGGCTTCACGAGCATACCAGAATTGCAACGGTTTTTACTACCGTTTATAATCAGAATGCATTTTTTAAATGAAGCCTTATCTTGGACAAACTAAATAGGATAAAAACTGGTATGATACAATATACATGTTTTCCGCAGTTTTTTTATACTGAAGTAAGTAGAGAAGGCGTTAAAATAGAGAAATAGATCTTATATAGATTTTTAAATCTATGTAAATATAGATGATTTATGAAGAGATTTTTAAATCTATATAATATAAACTAAAATTATAAAAACATGATTCTGGAGAAACAGAAATAAAAAGGTTCCTCGTCTTTAAGGATAATTTACTTAAAATGTAGCAGAATTATTCAAGGTTTGTAATACTACCTTTGAGTCGTTAATTTATATACAGCATTTACAATTTTATAATTAGTAGGAAGCAACTTCTGCTTCGGAATGCTAATTTTTCTGAAAAGAGACGAAGAAACTTGGCTGTTAATGGTTTTTAAACTAGATCAAATAATTTATGTTAAATTTGAGTCGTATTAAAAAATATCAAGAAAGATAGCTATTTTTCTTTTTCTACATCAAGTTATAACTGATAGATGAGTTTTCACCACGTACACAAACGGACACACGTACGCAGGCATATATTTAGGGGTACCCATGTGCAGACACGCACACACCCATACATACACACACAAAAAAATACACGCACACAAACACACACACACACGCACACCCACAAAAAACAGAGAAGTGTTCACACAAACATATATGCTTACTATTTGGATTATCTTCAAACTTTTTATTCTTGGAATTCACTTAAAGAGTCTGCACTTAAAGCTAGCGTATGTTCTCATAGTGCACTGGACCGTCGGGAATACAAAGCGTTTATAAAGTGTAGATAACGTTCAGGTAAATGAAAAGACGGAGGAAAGCAATTTCACATCTACATAACATCATGTCTGAAAAGAAAAAGAAAAATTGAAAATTTCTTCTATCAGCGAGTAAAAAGCGAGTACAATAGAAATCAAATATTAGGTAGTTTCTTTTCTAATTTTGTTTTGGTACGTTTTATTTTGGATTTCAAAGTAAAAACGGCATATAATTACCTACTAAAAAAGTTTACATTTCATGAATAGTCATCGTTATTGTTTTATAAAACGGGTAAATATTGTTTTTTTATATACATACTAGCTGATCCCGCAAATGTTCTTTTGCCATATATGCTATTAACCCCCTTAATCTCCCCCCTTTAATAACTTAACTACATACTTTATAAATATGTACTTAATTCTTCTCACCGTAATTTATACTAACATATTTGTAATGTTACATTATCTGGGACAAGTTAACAATTTCAAATGAACTTATTAAGCCGTGTCAACTGTAATCCAGTTCAAAATAATTAAAACCCAATGATCCGAAACGACACTTTGATCTCTATGCCACATTAATGTCAAATCCCTAATTTGCAACAATGGTCTGAAAGCGTGCAAATGAATTTCGAATTTAGCGGATCTAAAAAAAATTCGACGAATGGACTCACCACTCACAATGGTGGACCTAACAAACCTTTGGTGATCCAGCGATTGATTACATAGGAATTCAATCTACACGAAATGAGTAACTTTGACCCTTTTCATTCATTAATTAATCCGAAATGCGCCGAACTCAAATAATAGTCTCTTAAACCGATTACTCGCATGGTAGTGTCAATCGAACTCTTAACGGATGTCAATTAACCTCGCTGTTTATACGTCTCGATATAATTTATGTATATTTTTTATAATTAAATATTATTTCGTATAATAAATTACCTTAATAATTGTTCAATAAAATTATTTTGACGTTGAAATGTCAATTCTTTAGTAAAATATCGAAAATCAAAAGCCGGTACGATAAGGAAGAATAATTTTAAAAATAAGTCATTTAAAAATGAAAAAAAAAATACATTTTGTATGAAGTGTGGATGTGTTTTATATTGAAAAACGGTTTTTTTATAAATAAAGTGGGAATCAAATAACACATACCTTATTTAAAAAAAAAAATATTTTCATTACGATATATGTGCTGTGTGGCTACGGCACTAAAGAATGTAGCCACCCCCTCTCTTCTCGTGGGTGTCGTAAGAGGCGACTAAGGGATAACAACGTTCCACAACCATCTTGGACCTTAAGAAGCCAACCAATGGCGGGATAACCATCCAACTGCTGGCTTTGAAATACACAGGCCGAAGACGGGCAGCAACGTCTTTGGTGCGACAAAGCCAGTACTGCGGTCACCAACCCGCCTGCCCAGCGTGGTGACTATGGGCAAAACACATGAGTTCACGTTATTTTTGACGTAAACTTGTGGAGGCCTATGTCCAGCAGTGGACTGTATAGGCTGTAATGATATCGTAATGGCATATACTCGTATTTTATTATTTATGATTGATTTTATAATTGATTGTAAAAATTACTGCACAGAAAGTATATCTGTAGACAGTTAAGTCGATTTCTAACATTTTTAAATATTAGACAAATACAGAAAGGCTTACATTCAAATTGTTAACAAAGGTAAAATAACGAATCTAATATTAATTCATGCATTTGCAACAGCATTAAGCACAGATCAGTAAAATAATATCGAAAATTAACAAAACTGAAATAGCGTTTGAACTGATAAGATTCTAGAGCTTTTAATATCGTCCATTAATATAAAATGCAATCACTTATCAGTACCATAACAATACAAAGTACAATCATTAACTGATTGGCAATTCCGTCCGGTTAGTGGCGTTGCCTGATGCGGTTAATTGTAGAGGTAAAATCGGAAAGACAATTAGTGAAGCGTTGCATTTGATTGCGTGAGACTGGCTCGCTTTAAAGTGGAATTCTTGTTGATTATACCACTGGATATGTGTATTTTATATATGTACATATATTTTCTGGCGCGAAATTAGCCACTGATTATGTAGTTTGCGGAGCGGATTAAAAATGATGTGATCGGTCGTGTGATCAGAAGTGTGATGTCTAGGAATCGTTTGTATGTATTAAAAGGTAAAAAGAAATGAGATTTATTTTTAAAACTATACAAAAACGAGAAATAATATTAATTATACACAATTTTTAATGGAATTAACCTAAATGACTTAAGTACACAATATATAAAATATAGTCACACAGAAATATACAAAAGAGAAAATATAAAGTCAAAGCATTGGGCTTATTTGATAATTTAAAAATAAACTAAAGAGATACACGAATTAAATGTATTCGCTGTTACGTAAAAGTTAGATAAAATAGAAAATTAAACTAGATATAAGTATTATCGAAATCCGAAGAACACACAAACACAAAAGCCTAGGTTCATTTTAAATCGAATTTAAAATTATTATTTTAATAAAAAACGAGTTCAAAGTATTTTTTTACTTGCGTCGGCAATATGTCAGCCATAAAATTTCGGTATTGTAAGCCATTACAATAACGAAATTTTTAGCAGTTTTACGCTACATTTGCTTTACAAAAGGAATTTAAAAAATACCAAACTCGATCCCTTCTATTTATGAAAATTGTAACAATATGACATGAATATTTTTCATATCGAAATTTTCCCAATTTTTATGATATCCCTTAATGAAAAAAAAACTTGATTGTAAATCGAGGTATTAAATAAAATTAAAATATTTAATAAATTTGTAAATGTTCATTAATGTTGTAATTAACATTTTAAGATTTGATTACATTATACCGACTCCATAGCGATGTTCATGCGATGGCCGAGCATGTTGAAATCATGGGAAACAAGTGGAGCGGGTTAAGACGCAATGGGCTGTGGAAGCTGACCATGAGCTATTGTGTTACACGGCGCGGTGTAAAAAATTACCACAGAACTTTTAATATTTAGATAGAGCAATGTAATTGTTTTCGTATCATCATCATCATTTCAGCCTATTGCAGTCCACTGCTGGACATAGTTCTCCACAAGTTCGCGCTAAAAATGGCATGAACTCATGTGTGTTGCCGATAGGCACAACGCTGGGCAGGCGGGTTGGTAACCGAAGAACTGGCTTTGTCGCACCTAAAACGCTGCTGCCCGTCTTTGGCCTGTGTATTTCAAAGCCAGCAGTGTTTTCGTATAATATGTAGGTTTTGTCTGTCACTGTCAAATAGTCCATATAAGAAGGTTGTCAGCCTACGTTCTAGTGTAGTGGTCGACCGAAAGCAGTCACCAGTTATGGTGGTTATCATAAAGTCTAAAGGCAGTCGTTACTCATCATAAAAAAAAAATTACCTGCTAAGCGGCAGTGGAAAAAGCATGACTAATTAGGCGCCAATCAATATCCTACATTGAGAATTGTTCTTTGCTAAGCAATGGAACGTTTACAGGGTTATTGAGCTCAATGAAATTCGTAGTAAATAATAGATTATTTCTGTACCTACACTCATCGAAAATCTTTACTTTAAGAAAACTTCGTTTTAAGTTAGGTATGTAGTTTTAAATCATTTCCATCTTTTTTCTACTTTAAATTTATTACTACACTAATTTTATATTTTTAATTTATCCTTTTTCATAGTGTGTATAATTCTATGGTTTATTGAAGTAAATTCTTAAAGAGTAACCCTATCGGTGCCTACAGTGGCGATCTCCATTGCAACGGGATTCGCTGGCCATCGACTTGGAAACTACCTCACATGACTCACACGAAGTCTTTCAAAAAATTCTCTTGGAAAAAAAGTCTTGGAAAAATAAATTACGGGCTGTAATTATTTGAGGTAAAAAACAGTTTATCTCGATTTCCGGCTAAACTACAAGTCAAATGGAAAAAAGTTAAATGGAAAAGTTGTAGTATTAAAAAGATCTACAACTTTTTGATATACACTTTTTTCAAATAGCCTCAGTTATGTGAAAAATTCAAAAAACCAACTTTTTTTATCTTTTCATTTCAGCCTGTTGTAGTCCACTGCTGGACAGAGGCCTCCACAAGTTCGCGCCATTAATGGCGTGAACTCATGTGTGTAGTCACCACGCTGGGCGGGTTGGGGGCGGTTGAAGACGCTGCTACCTGTCTTCGGCCTGTTTATTTCAAAACCAGCAGTTGGATGGTTATCCCACCATCGGTCGGCTTTATAAGTTGTTAAGGCTGTTACTTATAACACAAGCATTAAGTTGCTTATCTTAGGAACAGATGACTATGTGTGAATGTTATAAGATATTTATTTATTTATTTACTTACCTATAAAAAAAAAAATTTAAAAAAATGTGTACTACTAAATTTATTACACAATAAGATTTACATAGAATTCTGGTAGACATTAATTCTAATAGTTATACTAGAATTTCCATCTGCGAACTATTCAGCCATGCGTAATACAAGCCTCATCAAATTAATTGCGTATTCAAGTGCCTACTGTTATAATTGGACAATGATAAACTAATAGCTTCCTTGTAATTATCGACGACTGTGGTTTAATTAGACGAAAATACGGATAGGTATATCTTGTTG
Source organism: Melitaea cinxia (assembly GCF_905220565.1). Classification (NCBI taxonomy): domain Eukaryota; kingdom Metazoa; phylum Arthropoda; class Insecta; order Lepidoptera; family Nymphalidae; genus Melitaea; species Melitaea cinxia. Next base: position 6,525,004 of record NC_059405.1, on the reverse strand, counting down.
GGTAATATTATAACTATTATAACATCGTATTATCTAACCGCGTCTTGAGACAAATGCGACGGCTTTGACAACTTATGAGAAATCCTTGCATAGGCTATACGGCGCTGGAAGTCGTTAATTGTATGAGTATTTTCAAATTCCTGCTATTAGTTTAGACTCTCCCTATATTATATTGATTGTTTTTGTATAGTGGATTATGCTTGATAAAAATAATACATAAGTGACAAATGGAAAATTTTATTTATATACATCGCTATGTACTATTTATATGTGTAGTTACATACAAAAAATATAGTAGGGGATACGGGTAACACAAAATATGTAACTATATCAGTCAACTCTTACCTATAGACAAAAAATAAATCGCTTATTACCTTAGGAACAGACAACCGTGTGCGTGTTATAAGTTATTTATAAAACACGCAAATAGAACTCTAAAAGTACACATTTAATAGAATTATTTGGTTTTAATACATATAACAATTGACATTGCCACATTGTAAACTATAAAATCTAATTAAAGTTATTGAACCAAATAGCGGATGGGTAAAATTACATACACATACATACTAATATTTTATTAAGCTTAGATAATTTATATATTTATTTATTCAATTATTATATTATTTATTGCTTATTACTTTCAAATAAAATGGATTATAATTTTTATACAAATGTAAAATTCTTTTTCTTCTTGAAAACTTTCTTTTTTAAATATTTTTAATTGAAATATGATGAACAGCTTATTACAAATTTTAATAAAATTATTAAAAGTCAACGATTTTCACTAATATTTATCAAATTTTAAAAATTTACTATAAAAAGACATTTTGGCAACACTTGATTCAGTAAATGCAAATGAAGCCATCTCCTTTATAAGCTTTAGTCTAGACGGAATGTCATTTTTCTAAACTTCAATTAACATTTTCAAATACCTTGTCCCTGTTGATACAAAACAAGCAAAAATTTTTACTCATTCATTATAATAGAAACATATACACCTACATAAGTAGCTTATAATTCCTTCAGTTACAAAATTAACTTGATATTAATCAAAAAACTTAACAATTGGGTTTTAGATTTAAAAAAATAGTGCTATTACTTTTTTATAAATGTGATGCTATGACAAGATTATTCAAATCCGACAGATAGCTTCTGAGAAATATAAAACCAGAACATTTAAATATGATTACATGACAAAAGTTTTCATTACAAACTATCAAGAGCCTATGCTTATAGGTATTAAAAAATATGAAAAAAAAAGATAAATCGTTCACCGACAAATAACACGACTCTTCGCCACACACAAAATAATATCCACCTAATCATCATTACGCAATTTATGCAGAGTGTTGGCAATTTTTGTGAAACCATAAACTGCAGCGTATTGTACGGCAATTCGGTAATTTCATTAAATTACATGTAATATTTTATAGTCCGACTCGGGAAGTACCTCCTTACTGAAGATCACAGCTAAATAATACTGCTTTCAAGCAGTGTTGTGTTCCTGTAATAGGTTACGTCACCAGAGCTCCTGAGGGAGATTGGGAGTAGGGTCGAAAACGCGCTTACAATGCTTGTGGTGTTGCAGGCGTCTATAAGCTACGGTAATCGCCAACCTAGTTGTATAAAATCTTATATATAAAACTTTGATGAGTTAAGGGCGGAAATATCTACACTGCGCGGTTCTATGCAGTTTCTTAGTGATAAATATGATCATGTCACCAAAAAGATAGAATCTGTTGAAGCGAAAATTAAACCTTTACAAGCTGTTAAGTCTGACTGCTTGGACCTACAAAGTGTCGTCACTTCGCTTCAGGTAGAAATAAATAAAAAGGAACAATGGGCACGTCGTTCAAATATCGAGATTGTTGGAGTCCCGGAAACAAAGAATGAAAACTTACTGAATGTTATTAGCAACATTTCGAAGATCGTAGATATTAACACTTATGCCGAAGCGGATATTGATTTTGTCACCAGAGTTAGTCCTAAGAATAACGATTCGAAAAAACCTAGACCGATCGTTATTCGCTTTTTGTGTCGTTATAAAAAAGATGACTTTTTGGCGAGGTTGAGAGAAAAAAAGAACATAATATGCAGTGACATAGGTTTTGTGGGTAACAGCAATCGCATATACTTTAATGACCACCTAACTAGTTCCAATAAAATGCTTCTTCGCAAAACAAAGGAGCTAGCTCGAGATAAAAACTATCGATATGTATGGATTAAGAACTGTTCGATAATGGCACGTAAAAATGACACGAGTTCTGTACTGCATATTCAAACCGAAAAGGATTTAAAAAAGATGTAATAGGTATTGATAATGTATACATTTATGTTATTTTATATTACTGTATTTTTTGTTGTTCGATAAGTATTATTGATATATGTTTTAATTTTTTATTCATTTATTTTGAGAGAGAGAGGAAGAATTTATTTAATTTTATTATTTATTTAACTTTGTCTGTTGATTGTTCCTACACAGGGCTGGATTTGCATAAAAGATATTTTTTAGTCTTTTTACTCGATTTTCATATTTGTTCACTTAATAATTGGGAAGTACTATTTTACTTTAGGACCAATGGGATGTATTTTACTACTAAATTTTGTAATATATTACTATTTTTAATGAATAATTTACTGGTCAATATTTTAATAAAGAAAAATTGTAGTTTTGATGCATATACATTATTTTTCATTTTATTTTTTATTTCTTTATAGTTATTAATTGTTCTAATGGATTCCAAATTTTTTGTTTATTACCAAAATGTTCGTGGACTTCGTTCAAAAACCAGTTACTTTTTTTCCCATGTGCTTAATGTCGAATACGATGTTATTTGCCTGACTGAAACATGGTTGATGCCCAGTGTATTTGATTCCGAGCTCTTTGACTCCAGATATTCAGTGTACCGTTGTGATCGCGATTATGAATCTCGAAATGAAAAACTGGGAGGTGGTGTACTGATTGCTGTGCGAAAGGGATTGACTGTTAAGGATGTTGTTGTCCAACCGTCTACTAAAACTTGTTCATCGGATGTAATTTCCATTTGTATTGGCGATAAATCTAATAATAAGCCTACAGACTTTCGAGTATATTGCTGCTACTTCCCCCAGTGCTTGTTACAACGCGATGACCAATTTAAGTTTTACGAACAGGTGTCTGAATCAATCATTTTGCACCCTAAAGATCTTTATCTTTTGGTCGGTGATTTTAATATTTCAACCGCTAATTGGTCTGTTGATGATACAGGCGCTACTAAACTATCTCATTTGCAACAAGGTTCACATGTTCAGGTAAACTCGCTATCGACTTTTTTGCACATAAATAATCTTAACCAATTTAACATAGTTCCTAATTCTAATAATCGATATCTGGATTTGGTAATAAGTAATGCTAACAGTGTTTTAGTGAAACAGTGTGAGTTTCCACTAGTTAAAGAAGATTCACATCACCCGGCTCTGGATATTGATTTTACTTATTTAAGGTCTAACTATCTTACGGGTGTTCCGAGGGTTGTTAAGCTTTTTAACAAAGCTGACTACAGTATTATTAATAAAGAGTTGTCTGAGGTTAATTGGCTGGAATGTTTGAATTGCTTGGATATGGAAAGTGCTGTTGAAGTTTTTTATAATATTATCAATAAAGTTATTGATACGTTTGTTCCTACTAAGGTTGTACTTGAGCATAGAAAATATCCTATCTGGTATTCTTCTTCTCTCGTCAAGGTTATAAAGGAAAAGTTAAAGTTTTATAAAAAATGGAAAATTTACGGTAACTATAGGGACTATTGTACGTTTAGGATGCTGCGTAAGAGACAAAAAACGGTTGAAAACGATTGCTATAAGAAATACATAGATCATGCTGAGAATACCATTGCTAAAAATTCTAAATATTTTTGGACATTTGTAAAATCTAAACGTCAAAATACTGAATTGCCTGATATGTTTTATCTGGATAATTTTTTTACAAGTGATGGACAAGAGATTACTAATCTCTTTAACAGCTATTTTTATTCATCCTTTGAGTCAACTTCCGGTATTTCTTCGTCTAATAGTAACGACTACGATATTCATACTTGCAACAACAGTTTAAACCTGTTTTCTGTTGATATTTCTTTGTCGATGGTGGACAAATATTTAAAATCTTTAAGTCTAAATAAAGGCAGTGGCCCTGATGGGATACCTGCTATATTTTTGAAGAGCTGTTCTGACAGCATAAGGTTTCCCATATATTGTCTTTTTTCTAAATCTTTGCGAACATCTGTAATGCCTTCTCAATGGAAAAGATCTTATGTCATACCAATCCTTAAAAGCGGTGATAAACATAACATAAAAAATTACCGCCCTATTTCAAAGTTAAGCTGCATTCCGAAGATGTTTGAAAAGATTATATACGACATTATACTACCTATAATAAGACCTACGATCATTACCCAGCAGCATGGATTTATTAATAGAAAATCAACGGAGACAAATCTTTTGGAATACGTTGATTTTATTTCATGTGCAATGGACAAAGGTTTTCAGGTTGACGCCGTGTACACAGATTTTTCTAAGGCTTTCGATAAAATATCTCATTCGATTCTTCTTGATAAATTGAAATACATCGGTGTGCACGGTGACCTTCTGCGTTGGATTGAGTCGTACCTTGCTAACCGTAGTCAAGCAGTTACTATAAAAGGATTTACTTCATCTTTTATTCCAGTGCCATCCGGGGTACCTCAAGGATCCCATCTTGGGCCTTTATTATTTAACATATATATAAATGACATTACTTCAGCTTTTAAGTGCTCCAATTTCTTATTATACGCGGATGACAATAAAATTTTCAAAATTATTAAAGACAACAATGACTGTATAGACCTTCAGAATGACCTAGTTCGGTTTAGTAATTATTGTTCAGTGAACTCTTTGTTTATAAATTTGAAAAAATGCAATGTAATAACTTTTAGTAGGAAGCGTTTTTGTATAAATTATTGCTATAAACTGAATGGCGAAGTGATATCGAGGGTTGATGTGGTAAGAGATCTTGGAGTTATTATTGACTCCAAATTACTCTTTGATGAGCACGTCGATTATGTAGCTAGCAAAGCCTATCGTATGTTGGGATTTGTGCTCAGGATATCCAAGGAGTTCAAGCATGCTTCCACCCACACACTTTTGTATAATGCATTTGTTAGACCTATTCTAGAGTATGCTTCTACTGTTTGGAGTCCTCAGTACGGGTGTCATATTTATAAAATCGACCGTATACACAACAGGTACCTAAAGACTATAACAGCAATCTCTTCGGAAAATTTGAATGTTATGATAAAACCTATGTCAGCCGTTGACCGGCGTGTTCAGCGGGATCAAGTTCTGTTGTATAATATTGTGAACCAAATAATTGACTCGTCATATTTGGTTTCAAAATTAAATTTTAAGTGTCCACGTTTAAATTCTAGACATAAAATTACATTTGACATCCCAGCTACAAGAACAAAATTTTATAAAAACGCGTTTATTAACAGAAGTTGTGCCCAGTACAATAATTTGTTTATAAATATTGACATTTTTCATCTCTCTCTCAATCAATTTAAATTGCATGTGATGAATGCTTTGATTTAATGTATCTTTGACAGATGTTATGATATTCGTGATGTTCTTCTTAATTTGATTTTATTTTTTGATTTTAATTTAATTATGATTTTAATTGTAGCTTGATCCTTAATTATTTGATTTGTGATTTTTTAAACTGTTTTTTTTTTAATTTATTTGTTTCATAATGCCCGTAATGATTTTTGAATTTCTTTATTGATTACTTTTTTTTCTCTCAATGATTGTTAATCAATTTATAGTAATGTTTTTAGTATTATTATTAAGTTTTTTGATATTGAACTATTGTTGTGAAGCATCTCTTCTGAACTTTGTCATATGTTCTTTTTTAATATCGGAAACTATTTTTGGTTAAGTGATACTATTGTGTTGTGTTTTCCTGTATATTTATGTAATACCGTTTGTTTCCAAAATAAAGTAAAAAAAAAAAAAAAAAAAAAAAAAAAAAAAAAAAAAAAAAAAAAAAAAAAATTCTCGTGTCACAATGCTAGTACATTTAATTTAATATAAATATATAAGGCATTAACTATTTAATAAGTTGTTACAGAAAATACTTGACATATATAATTTGACGACCGCTCTGGTGTAATGGTGCGTGTGAACACTGACGGTCGCGGGTTCGATTCCCGCTTGGAGTGGATATTTGTGTTTATACAAATACTTATTTCCGGTCTGGCTGTTAGTCCTTGTGGGTCTTCCCACCGTGCCTCAGAGAGAACACTAAGCTGTCGGTCGCGTTTGTTATCATGTACACATAATAGATATCATTTCTCATAGTAGGGAATATATCCGCTAACTCGCATTGGAGCAGCGTGGTGGATTAAGCTCAGATCCTTCTCCTACGTGGGGGAAGAGGCCTATTCCCAGCAATTGGATATTATAGGCCGAAACTTTACAAAAATTAAATTTTATTTAGTTTCTGTAGCAACTATGTGTGGTAGGTAATAAATTAATTACGAACATAGGAAGAAATATCGTTATCAAATCATTATATAAACTTTTCCATTTCTTACATTATGGTCAAAGGTAAAAGAGTACCTAATGAACTTTGCTCAAAATTTTTGTGCCTTTACAATGATAAAAATAAAAGTAACGAAACCTTAGATGTATATCCAAAGTTAGTACTTACAAAATTTTCTTTTTCTGTACTCTTGTGGAACAATAAAAAAGAAATTAATTACAACTTGGTTGCGTTACAGAGGCTGAAATTTATTGTATGAATTATTTTTACCGCAAGATGACCCATGGCTTTACCCAAATTAAGTTTATGTGCTTTTCCGATTGTTACACAATTTTGTTTATCACTTAGCCCTTACAAGTCATAGTACATTATGTTGTAATCCTAACCTTTATAATTTCCGAAACCTCAAGTAAACTTTCTAGCAGACAAAAATAATATTGTTTTAAATCAGCCTTGTTATCCCGCGTAACAATTAATCATAAGTAATTTGTAGAATTTGTAGCAATTCATAACAATGTAGGTAATAATGCCATAAATGTTAAAAAAATCTAGAAAAAATATTTTTTTTAACCTAGTAATTAATATATTTATAGTATATATAAATAAATATTAAAAAAATTATAAATAAAAATAATAAATATAAAGATATAACTTGTTTTAAATTAATGAATGTAATAAATATGTTACGAACTGTTCTGTATTAATTTGCTTCTATTATCTGTAAAAGAAATAAAAATAATGACAGCATCAATAGATTTAAACAAATATTATACAAAAATTTTGAGATATCATCGTGATGAATGTAAATGTATTAAATCTTTTATATTTCTTTTTATTAACAGAATTCGTCTACAGAAGTAAAGTAGCCTCTGTTTATAATGACAAACAAAGGAAAATTGAAATGAATCTACGGCGTAAATATAATTCTAGTGAAATTCTTGAACCCGTAATGAGACCCATCTTTACGATGTCAGAAGGAAAAATGCTTAGTAGTGAATTTGGCCATCCCAACCAGCTTAGTTTCAAATTTCGAGAAAAATTACTAACGTATGCCGTCGAAACGAGAAATCACAACATTTTTCAAAGAAAGATAAGAAATTTAGTAAATACGAGTACAATCTTAGATTGTGTTTCTTGTTTTGGTAACGGTTCATCTAAAGCAGACAATGATTGTTATCTGGGACTTTCGTGAGTGATTTTACTTTAACTATACGAAGTTTAATGAATGTTCTTTACGATATATCTGTTTTAATCACATCATTACACGTCACTTATCGACTTATCATTAAAAATATAACCACCACTATAAATAGTTGTTATACTACTTTCATTTTTTGGTATTTAAGCACTACTATAGAAACGTGTGGTAATTCACAAGAATGCTATGTAGAAGTTCATCCAAATTATATAAAGCGAGGCTGTATTTCAAGAAATAAATTACACAGAACATTTGTATGTAACTGTCCTTTATGTAATGATAAACCTTCTGATGATACTTCATACTATGAATACGATACTATAAGAGATTGGGAATATGATAATAAACGTTTACAAACTTCACTTATTGGAATGGACCTTGTTTGTAAGCTATGTGAAACGAAAGGGACTGATGCAGCATCAGATAGAATTTGCAGACTAGGTAAAGAGTAAGTATATGATAGACTAAGTTTTTTTTTGGAACGAAGTTCCTTATGGGCGTTGCGGAGGGGTACTCTAGCCGGCAAAAACGTAACGTTAACAAAAAAGCGTAAGATTTTTATGTATAGTCTTATGATGGCTATACAGTGTCTAATGTATAGTCAACGTGATGACTGTTATTATTATATATTTCTTATTGTGGTGTGCTAATATTGTTACATCATTCGATAATTAATACATATTTTTATAAATCATTGTAAATAAAATAAAGGTGTTAAGATAATTTTGTAAAGTAGTTTTTATTTTTATTTTTATCGATAAAAGTATATATACCCGAATAATTATTTTCTTTATACGTTGAATATAACTTGAATTAATATTTTATAATAAGGAACTTCGTTCCTATCTGGTGTCCCACGATACCACATGGCTTTTTTAATTTACTAGTCTCAATACATTTTTTTCTTATTTTAGTGCCAATTATATGGTTTGTGGTCAAAACCAAATATGTTATGTAAAATTTGATGCAAATTCAGCTTTTGTATCCAGAGGATGTATCGACAAACCTTCTTACAATACTTTTTATAAATTTTGTAATACGACATTATGCAATCTAAGTTTGTATAAAAATCCTAAAATGCCACCTACACAAGAACTAACAATAAATACTCCGAAATCAATGGTAATTCTATCTCAGGCATGTAAGAAATATAAAAAATTCCAAGATTTTCTTTTAATCTGTTCACTTTTGACAAGTATCCAACGCCCTAACTAAACTTCTTGATTCGTGTCAAAAATTTTATACAAATATCGCTAAAATAAACAGCAATGGCGACATATGTTTATAAGATCGTCTTGTGTATTCTTACGGCTAATTTTATTCAGTGTAAAGACAGAAACAAAAGAATTGAATCTTTACCAAGTTTTAGAAAACAAGTAGAAGAAATTTCACAAGAAAAATCTGTAGATCAAGAAGACGATTCAAGTCAAAATTTAGTGTCATTGTTAGTAAACAACGCAAAACAGATATTTACTGATACTGAGGAACCGACTATTATTCTTGAACCTGATCTTAATACTAAAAATAACAAAAACATTGAAAAATCAACTACTTACCTTAGTTCAACACATAATTCTACAGCTACTGAATACAATGGAATTGCTACAAACCCCAATGACATACAAGATGTAAATAGCACTATAAATGTAAAAAATGAGGATATTGAAAACCTTGCTTATGTGAAATCTGTTACTAATTCATCTCAGAAAGAAGATATATCTAAGAGACAGTTAAATTTACCGAAAGATGTTCTCATTCAAGAGTCACAGCATGAAAGTAAAGACAGTCGAAAGAGTAAGACTAGAAGCTCTATGGTATTAAATATGACACTACCAGAAAAAGATAATAGCGTACTAAGACGTTCCTGTATTGAATGTAATAATGTACTTTCGATAGAATGTAACGATCCGAAAAATAAATTGTAAGTATCACGAAATAATAACGAACAATATTTTAGTTCCAACTCAACACTATAAAATTATGTACCTCTATGGGGAACACGTTATTTTTGACAATTAAAGCAACAATAATCTTGAATTTTTTACACCAGAAGTTTTTGTCTTTCGTTTTTGTTTTTAATTTTAAATTTTTTTTATTTCTAAGATTAAAAATAAATGATTCTATGGGTTAGATTGGTAAAAATTACTCAGAAGTTATACAATGTTAACATTTAGGTCATTACTATATATTTTTAAGTATTTATAAATTTAAAACATCTTTAAAAAAATCTAAGTCGCATTCTTTGATTGGTACAAAATATCACTAAGCTGCAGCGGAGTAGTATGAAAGACGAAACTTAAATTCCTGGCCAGCCTCTTTACAGACTAGTAACCAATTACTCTAACAAGGTTGTTTTAATATCTCAATAAAGTTTGAGATATCTCACTATTTTGCCTTAAGCTTCATATTCATTTTTAACTAGAGAATGTGCTTTTGCTATTGTTGGAAAAGTTAAATAATTAAAAACTTGTAAACTTTTATAATTCTATATTGATGTACACCACTTTACCATTACATTTTTATAACACACAGAGAATAGACAGGAGGAGGACAATCGAACAAAGACAATGGACAAACCTTGACTTATTTAAAAGATTATAATATTTGCTTAATACAACAGCTACAAACATGTTCCTATATTTTATGTATACAAGAGATTTGTGATTTCATTTTGAATTAATTTATAGAATTTCTTCAACGATTTGTACGAAAAATGACGATGTGTGTTATTCACAACATACACCATTTGGAATAGTTAGTCGTGGATGTTTCAACGTATACAGTAATTTAACTATGTATGTCTGTTCCTGTAATCTTTGTAATTACATTTCGATTTCGGAAATGCCTCACATATTTTCAACGAAAAGAGATTGGATTGAAAATGTTATAGAGCTATCCCGTACGAAAAGTTTCAGAAAGTCCGTATTCAAAGATATGTCTTGCTTAACATGTGAAGTAAATGCTGCTGTAACAGGAACTTTAATTAATAATACCGATTGTTTAGAAGGTAACATGTGAGTATTTTTAAGAATTTTTACAAAAAATCGACAAGCTTAAACAACTAATTATTATAATTAGATATTTGAAATATAGTATTTTAATGTTAGCCATTTCATATTTCAGCCGCACACTTCCTGTACAAGAGTGCGATGAAAACGAAATTTGTGGTGTAAAAGCCATTAGAAGCGCCGGCTATATCTGGCGAGGATGTTTGACCAGTCCCTTGTATAATTACTGGTGGACATTTTGTGATAGCGATTTATGTAACTACGACACTCTTGTATCAATTTATGGAGAACTTTTATAATAATTTCGTGTTGTCTGTTTTGCCAACTAAACGTATCTGGAGTGTTATTTGTTACGAAAATTTGTATATACCCACAATTTTTTTATAACTTTAGAAGAAAATCTTATAGTGTTATGAATAAAACGTTAAATTCAAATTTCTGTTCTATTTTAAATCTATAAAAAATCTCTTTTAAAATATCGCATCATAGAAACATGCTATGAAAGCTCAAGTGGCCGCCGCTTTCTTACACGTTATTCTTTCCTAGTTAAAGAATTTTCCGGATATTACAAGCTTGTCTAGAGCAAGGAGAGAATGTTTCAGATATTTCACGAAAAGTATTACCACAGCTGAACTCTTTTATATGCAAATAAGATTATCTCGTACGTTTTTGACTGCAGTTTACTTTATGATGTTATGAATTTTAAAGGTGAAATATGTTGTTGAGTCGAATACGACTATAAAATAATGTGTAGTATTGCTTTAACTATAATAAAAATACGCTTAGAAAAAATGGAAATTTTGAAATATTTTCAGACCGCTGATTTCGCAAATGTTTTAAAAGGACTACCTTACATTACCTGGCTCGATGCCGAGATCTCTGTCTGGCGGCACTTTGCCAAAATTAATTTTAGTTAGCTTAAGCCTTGACCCTTACTTTTTTCTCATTGAGGTTTAACTTAAAAAAGACTGTTTAAAACAATCCTGTGCAATGTATAATCGAAAAAAAAAAACTGTACATACAACTTTTCCGTTAAAAATAAAACTTTAAAAAAACTTGAGATAATAATTTAAGTAAGTAAGAGTTTATTTCTTACGATTTCTTTTGCTATCAATTATAAATCAAGAAATACATACATACACTACTATATAAAAAGAATAAAATAATTCAAAAGTTTATTTTTATTGTTTTTAAAAACTTTGTTGATTTTAATTAATTTTCAGAACAAATTACTTCAACAAAACACAACAACATCGGTGTTACGTTATACTCTAAATGTCCTCGTAATGACCGTATATATCTTTTTAATGAACTACTAGCCTGCTATTGCTATGCGAAAATGGGCTTCCGCGGCAGCTCAAATATATACTCGTAGTTCGTCTTATAAATACTGGAGTCTACTTCACAGAATATAATTTAAACGAATTTTAAAATTTAGTCTTGTTGAGAAAACAATTTCGAAACTTTTATTCGAATTTTTTTCGTTGTGAAATATAGAAACAAATTTCTTCTATTATATTATTGTATTAAGAACAGAGCAATTGATACATGAACGAATAAATACGTGTGTTACTTTCAAAAAGTTCGATTACTACGGAGGATAACCTCTTCTTATGGAAAAATCATATAGAAGAATTTTAAAGAACACTCGAATTTCATAGCCGTTTCATCATCTTTACAACATAATTTTCAAAAATTTTTCCTTCTAATACTTTTAGTTTTGAAGAGTTCTTGCTGACTAACTTTTATACATGTAGTATCAATACACTCGGTGATAATGAATAAAAACATTTCATAAGCATAGAAACGTATGAAAAACTTGCAAATAGTTTTATTGGTTTCAAAGAAAATCTACAAAATTTCATCCATCAGAATCTTCTGAAACATTTATATATAGTTCCAATTAACGTTGTTCATTTAGAAACAATATACAAACAACAGTCAAAACAAATAAAACAAAGTTTTAATCATATATCAAAGTAGAAGTGATTCTGCGCCTTTACCGGTGTATAATAACAGGGTAGCTTCGAACAGACGAAATGATAATGAGCGGTGTGGTGCGGCAGGAGGCACGATGGCATGCAACTCAGAACACACAATACAGTAAAAATGCTTACGAGTGGTTCTTATACAAATAAAACGATTGATATTTCAGGTTTACCATTTTGCATGATCGAAAAGAATCAAAACATTATTTTAAACATTAATGTAGTCATTCGTGAAGATCGTAAATTGGATTAGTTCATCACTTGTACATACCGCGACTGTCATTTTCAATCTCCTAGTATTTCAACGAAGTTATAGATGCATAGTCACGATAGTTAAAGAGGTAAATACGAAAAAAAATTATTTTGAATAAATATTCATAGAGCTTATGATAAGAGAAAGAGATTTTTTAAAAATATTATAAGCATATGTATGCGTGCATATCTCATACTTATAACACTACCTGTGTTCTAAGGATTGAAATGCCCGAGGCAACAGTTTCTTTCAACACGTAGCAAATTGTATTTAATACTCCTTTAACGCTTGCCATCAAAGGCGTCAGTTTGGGCCAGAAGGGATTTCAGGTTCGCAAGTATGTAACTAAATACCGTTTATCCAAAGATAAATACACTCGTGAGGAATATATTGACCCATAGAAATTTTGGTATTAAATAATTTAAACGAAATTAAGTTTACGTGATGCATCACGTCATACTTGTGAAGTATTCTGAGCAATTGGATGTTACGTTAATGAAGATTTTAATTAATTAAATTAATTTAATATATTGTAATTCTTAGACTCTTGTACTTACAAATAAAATGATAAGCCAGCATAACGATAAAATAAAACGGATATTCGAGAACTACGTTTAAAACAAAAAGAAAAACGATCACGTAAAAAGTGAACACTATTGTGCCAGTGGTATAAGGTTAAATCTTCAAAAGGTTTTGGCGTCACGTGCGTCAAAGTGCATTCGTAAAAAAAAGTATCGCACTAACGAGCCGCCTCGCAACCTTTGCATACCGATAAATAACCGTTTACTGACCAATTCAGGCGTAGCACTGAAAAATTGAACGATGTATCTTCACCATTTAGTCCTTAAATTTACTGAAACAGCTCTTCTAACGAGACCGTATTTTTATTTTGCATTCGTTACATTTATTTCATATCATCTGAAAAAGTAAGGAAACGTCTACAACGTATCTAAAAATAACGATTTAAGCCTTTCAGTAATAAATAAAAATAAAAAAAGTATTTGAAGTTATTTCAATATGTTAGCTCAAGTATCGGGATAAATTGTGAACCGCAAATGTTTATAACCCCCTATACATAAAATTAATTTGTAGTGATAAATACGCGTGTATACGATGGCACCGGTGCTCGGTCGGTCCTATATTATATACTATATAAAATAATATTAAAATTATAATATAGTAAATAATATAATACTCTTAAAATATATACATCTCTCTATAAATATTTACATCCCTCAATAAAATTTAATAAACACTATAATATTATTATACTAAGATTAATTGTACGACAGAGATGACATATACATGTTTATAAATACTGAGATGATAGGAAATTATTATGCTCTGATAGATAGTTTATTAATTACTTTTGACGGTTTGATAGTAGCCGTCTAATAAAGATATAATTATATGCATGTAAGTAATTGTGTGTGATGGAGCAAAACGGTACGGTGTAACGGTAATAATCTTAACTAAAAGTTATTGATAACAAAATATATTGATCACATGAGCTACTTAGCTTATATATTTAAAATATATATAACTTAGTTACAAATGATTTGTCCTTTTTCAGGTATTATGTAGTTGATTTTGTATGTATAAATAAATATTCGTTTAAAATGATATCAATTCTGATGTAGATACTTTAACGCCGGGGTCGGGGTTTTATTCCAGTTTAGTTCAGGCGTGAACTTAGAGAGGCCATGTCCAGCAGTGGACTGCGATAGGCTGAAGTGATAAATATTAAAAAAAAAAACATTGTAATAGTATAAAAGCTAAATCTTAAAGGGAAGATAGAATAAAAATATTTTCTTATATGTTTGTAAAACCGTTGTTATTTATATTTTACGAATTAAGTAACCATCTAATATTTTTTAATACATATTTGCAGGACAATTTTGTGAAATTTAATACTTTGATATGATCTCTTATGACAAATGCCTTATAGCTAACGGCCCCCACTAGAATTTACCTCTGTCTTGGAGGCTTAGAGACACAAAAAAATCACCAGAAGCACAAACTTTAAGACAGTTATCATGCAAATATTTCTGATCGTTACCCTAAATTTTAGATTATAATAAAAGGTATTATTTATATGATTACCATGACTATGTTAGCTATATTATATTCTTAGTAATTAGATTATTCTAATTGTGTTTTACTTATCACAAAATAACATTTTTAAAAATTAATAACACTGTGTTAAGATTTGTGTAAATTTGTATTTAAATAAATCTAAATTTTATGTAAACCGTAATGTCGTGATTTCTAATAAAACGGACGCTTACACGATGTTAGAACGATAAAAAGAATACCGATCGATATCGCATGTAATTAACGCGATATTTTTAACGAAAATCCTATCATTTTATACAAGTCTAATATGTCAGCGACGACAGTTATGTATTACTGGCATAAAGTTCAGAGATTTGGGTAGATATCATGCGTTGAATTTTTGATTTCCGTTTAGGATTTTTTCTAAGTCAGACCTCGTAAAAATGTGGAGAAAAAATTACAAGATAACATAATGAGATCAATCAATGCCAGCTTCGAAACACTTGTATTTGAATGTATAATTTGTTACTAAATTTTTGAGGAATTTTTGTACCAGCATACATAATTGTGTATTTAGATTATAAATATGGCTACATTTTTGTGTCTTAAACTTTTAATAATAGTTTAGTTTAGGTAAAGGAAATGTATATCAATTAATATAGTTTCTAATATTTTAGATCAAATTTTCACAAAGATATATATATCTCTACGCTCTTACAAGTTCCAAGTAACTCTGCTTGTGGGTTCTTACGCAAATTACTTTATAACTAGGACACAGAAAAACTAAAATATATAACGAATTTTATACTACATATATATGTATCTAATACTTAGTGATGTCACAACCTAATTGTTAGGTCTCTTGGGTATATAGAAGCTTTTTAGTAAGGTACTTTGAGCAGATAAATATTCTCTTCAGATGCTCTAAAATTGGGTAAAAACCACATTTGGATTCAATGGCTTCCTAATAGCTATCATTTTCTCTAGAATTTATTAACATACTTCATGTAAAGTTACTAAATATTAATAAAATTCAAATTTCTGTCATGTCATAAGATTAAATAATTTACGGAGCGATTTAGGAAACTTCATTCACTGCATATATTATTCAAAAGCCATCGAACGAGATAAGATAGCTGGGTTTTATGAGAGCATCGAAGAAAATAACATGTGTCAATAAGCTACGCGATGGTATTTTTCTTGTAGGTACTGCTTTTATACCTTTTCATATATTCTTTCGACCGTCCTGTTAAAATTTTATTAGTAACAAAATCCTTGAAATGTTTTCTGCTAGATAAAACAAAAGTCTCATTTGTGATTTATACTTTGCTCGATTTTCTTACGTATAAAGAATTTAGTGAAGGTTCACTTGCAATAAGATCAGAGCCGTCTTATGGCATGTCGGGGCCTTTGAATACATACAAATTTGGGGCCCTAATGGAAAATACTAAGTAGTCCATTGTAACCGACTACGTCGTATTTGTTTTCGAATAAAAATTTAATTAGTAGAGCATCCTATTTATATTACGTTTCAGTGAAAATATAATCATTATGTGATAAATTTTCTATGAAACTTCTTTCGCAGTAATCCATTTACTATTTTCGTAAGTATGGTATTTAATTATTGAATTTTTAGTATCGATGCCTTTATGTATGATGCCAATATAATTGCAATAAGTCCTCATTAAACTTGAAGTAAAAAAAAACAACGAAAAGATTTAAAAAAAAGTTTTGTTAACATTTTGAATAAAATGAAATTAGTCGGTATAAAAATAAATTTTGTCAGATATTTGGGGCCCCATAATGTCGAGGGCCTTGGGCAAGGGCCCCGTGTACTTTTGTGGTATAGACGGAATTGCAAGAGATTGAGAATTCTTAAATTTAGGACGGTACAACTAAGAAAAAGGTTAGAAATGATTAATTAATTCTTTGTTTTCATAATATTATTTAAAACTTATCTGAAATATCCATTACAAAGCCTATTAAAAGTAATAATAAAGTAATATTTGATTCTAAATGACAACTTTTACGTTATAAGGAAAAAAGAAAAAATGATAATTAGGCACTTGTTTATGAAATTCATAACACTTTATATAATATTATAATTAGGTAATTCATTAAAAATAATTTTTAGTAGTCAAATAAAAATGCTTTAACTTTATTATAAACTAAATAATATTGTTAAAAGTACAATATGTGAAAGAATAAATAGATCAAATTATACGAGTCTACGTTAAGCCAAGTTTTATGGTAAAGGTAAAAAAATTGCATATAATAAAGATGACTTCCATTGCACCGCTGTATGATTAAATTTTATGATAAAAATTTTAAATACACTTAAGCGCCTTTTTATACAGCTACATTTACTTTACACTTCGTAGCACATTAATTAACTTTTCTATGTAAGTCTAGTACTCACTTGGGCGTTACAGTTTCATTTTTTAATTACCTACCAACTTTTGAACTTCAATATATTTTAGTGCTTTGTAAAAATTTTGAATTTTGATTATAGTCTGAGTCTGTATTGTGTAAGGAATGTTTAGTTTTTGCCTCAATTTGAAACATTCCATGTTCAAATACGTCTTGTTGAGTCGAGTTTTTGAATTGCAGCAGCAGGTTTTCTCGTAAGGAATACATTCAATATTTGCTGTTGATACAATGTTGCTAATGTCATTCAACGAAATTGAACAACGATTTATAAGTGATTATTGATGTTGAATAGCTCGTTTCTTTTTATCTTAAATAGTTCTTATTTTAAAGAATATTTGTGTAGATTGTATAGTTATTTTTTTTACTTATATATAAAACCTTATATTCTGTTATAAATTTAAACAATAACTTAAAGTGTAGAACTTAGTAGAGTTAGGTTAACTTTAAATTTATTGTTAGTGCTGCCAGCAATAATATGATCGAGAGTTTACGATCAAGCAAAAGCGATTTCCGTATGCAAGAGCACGCATTGTTTCGAATTTCAAATCAATTAATCAATCACAATATATGTGCGTAGTTGGTAGTTCATAAGATATTCATAATTTATATTCATTGATGTACTATTTCATAGTATGATTATTATCTATAGATATAAATAAAATTGAAGTGTCTGTCAGTGATTAAAAAATAACTGTGTTTTTTCTAGTGCATACAGTTATATAAACAATATTAAAATACAAACAAACGATTTTAAATTTTTAGCCTGTCTCTCTATTTGTCCGGGCCAAGTTCCGGAACGGCTGAGCCGATTTCTATGAAATGATCACTGTAATATAGAAGATGCTGTAAAGCCAAATATAGCCTAATTTTTGTTCCGGAATTTCTCCGTTTTTCTCAATTCTCACGACATCGGCATTTACGCGTGAAAAAACCTATATCGTTTTTGATAAAAGCGTTTTTAAATGTTTGTCTATATGTCTGTACATCTGTATTTGGAATGGCTGAAATAAAATGAAGAAGGTCATATGGCAACATATACTTTTCATGCTATGATTCCCACGGAATCAAGATCACGCTGTTAAAAAAATAGTGTGTATCCAGATGAAATTTGAGACGTGAACGAAGTCGAAGGTACAGCTAGTATTAAACAAAAAAAAAATATTTTGCCGATTGATGATTTTACATTTTTACCACCTGTAATTAGTTTCAAGGAAAAATCTTAAATTTCGTAATGAAATAAGTCTAATTTATTAATTTTAATTTTTTTATAACATGAAGTCTGCACAGTAGATTATATTAAAAAAGTATGTTTAGTATCTCATGTTTCGTCATGTAAATTACGCAACAGTTGAGGCTTAATTGTTACAATGTGGACAAGTCGCTTAATCCCTCACAAACTTAGGTATTTGTAACATTAGTTTGATATGCCTACACATTTACAGTTAATACTGCTTTAAATTATTAATTCATGAATGTTTTATGTCTGAAATTAGTTGACCTACGTAATTAATGTATTATTACTGAGAGAATGCCTCCTCCGTTAAGGAGGGTTTGAAATTTAATTTTCTACGTTATTGCATTTCGCATTGTCGGATAAGTATGTTTAATTTCGCCGTCACAGGGTGACCTTGATGGTAACACAGATTTATACTATACATAAAAAGTATAACATTTTGAAATTTGAATAAATGGTATTAAAAATTAAATAAAAATAAAATGTATTAAGTAGAGTGGTGAGAACGTCAGCGTTGACATCAAAAGTGTTAACATTGAAGTAACTTGGAAAATAAGGTCAATCTGTCATCTAAATAGGCTTCGTGAATTGAGCCAAATAGTTCTCTATCCCTGCAATACGACTGCAGTAGTATAAGCTGTCCCAATAAGAACTACTGTAGTCACCTGTAAAAAGAAATTAAAGGCTTTTATTTGAACTTGAAAAGTTCGCATATGTAGAGTAGAGCCACTTTAAACAATCATTTTTGTATCATACTTAAATCGATTTGCGAAGTTGATAGCTAAAATAAAGGAGACTCTTCAATCAATCAAAAGTGATTCATTGACAGACACATGTATGATCTAATATATAAAATTCTCGTGTCGCGGTGTTTGTAGTTAAACTCCTCCGAAATGGGTTGAGCGATTCTAATGAACCTTTGTGTGCATGTTGGGTAGGTCTAAGAATCGAACAACATCTATTTTTTCATCCCCCTAAACGGTAGTCCACCCCAATTTTTTTTTAATTTTTAGATAAATTATTTATTTTATTATGATTTGACGTTGAAAAATACATACAACCCTAAATTTTCACCCTTCTATCACCTATTATCACCTTCTACCACTAACCCCTATTTTTAAATAGCGTTTAGTGGCATGACAACGTTTGCCGAGTCATCTAGTAAGTATTATAATATATTATGTTATTGAAACTTTTCACTTATAATCAGAACATTTTATAATTTCTAATCACGTAACTAATGAACAACATTATGTTAATCATTATACTATGTATACAAACTGCATTTGATTATTTACGTTAAACTGAATTTTTCAGTTGTTAATTACAACAATTTCAGCAGTTTGTGCCAGGAACAATATAACAGACAAAATGACTTGGCGGCGTAATTTGTAACGTTATCAGTATAGTAATATATTATTAATTATATCTCTCAATGGTTCTATCCTTATATTTCTAAACATGAATGAAATTGATTTTGCAAATCTACGATCCTGTATTATTCCAGTCGGAGTTTTTTACAAATTAAGTATTGGTAGTTGTAGTAAACTATATATGTATAAATTTTATTATTTTCCTCCCTTATAACCAAAAGTTTATATTAAAATCATACTTTTTGTTACTAAGCGACACGTTGCGAAAGGACTCGTAGCTACTGGCTCAAACGGTCGTGGGTTTGATCACCGCTCACGACGAAGGCTTCTCGCTTCAGCCTGTAATATTCCACAACTGGGCATAGGCCTCTTTCCCCATGTAGGAGAAGGATCAGAGCTTAATCCACCACGCTACTCCAATGCGGGTTGGCGGATATATTTCCTACTATGAGTAACGATCGCTATCAGGTGTACATGATAACAACCAGGACCAACGGCTTAACGTGCTTTCCGAGGCATGGTGGGGAGACCCACAAGGACTGCACAAACACCCAGACCACGGCAAACACCTGTATGGTCAATACAAATGTTTGTCATGTTTGTGACGAAGGGTTATATACTCTATATAGTTGTTAATCTATACGTGTTTGTGTTTTATGTATATTATTTATTTATACCTCCCAAGACTTTTGCTTCACTATGCCTGCATATGATTTTAAAAGCAACAAAAAAATTCTGCAAATTACAAAATACAAACATATTAAGTGACTTACGAGTATGTTATGACGTAAAGAAAAAAAAATACAATTAAGAAGCATCTTGTTATTATCAATATGTTAAAACATAAGCAGACAATGGTCCAACGCCTTTGAAGTTGTTGTTGAAAATGGTGCTTTAAGTTTATTAACATTTCCTGTTCTAAATTTGTCTATCCTTATTTTTTTGTTAAAGCCTGTGTTTAGGATATTAAAAATATTTATTACTTATCTTAATATATATAAATCTCGTGTCACAATGTTTGTCCTCAATGGACTCCTAAACCACTTAACCGATTATAATAAAATTCGCACACCATGTGCAGTTCGATCCAACTTGAAAGATAGGCTATATTTTATTTTGATATATTAATTATTATATTTAAGAAAAGAATAAAGAAGGCGGTACAAAGTTCGCCAGGTCAGCTAGTATATTATAATTTAACAATACTCATCATCATCTTTGCAGCCTATACAGTCCACTGCTGGAGATAGGCCTCCACAAGTTTACGCCAAAAATAACGTGAACTTTTGTGTTTTGCCCATAGTCACCACGCTGGGCAGGCGGGTTGGTGACCGGTATTTAACAATACTATAATCCTTGATATGAACACATGAAACCAAACGTTTACAAAGTTATAAAATTATTTTAAAACAAATTATAGCTCTAGTACAGTATATTCAAGAAGCAGTACCCGCGACTTCGCCCGCTTGGAATTTAACAAAAAAGTTATTGTTCCGTTCGAAGATTTATAAAATAAATAAATTTCTAAAACAAAAGTAGTCTAAGTTACTTCTTACTACATCATCTATCTGCCAGTGAAAGTCCCGTCAAATCGAATCAGCGGTTTCAGAGATTAGTCGGAACAAAAAGACAGAAAAAAATTGTAAAAAAAAATATTTTAGAATATGTACTGTGTAAACATCCATATGCATTTAGTAAAAAGTGGTTATTTTAATATTACAAACAGACACTCCAATTTTATTTATTTGTTTAGATAATTAATTTAAAATAAAAGCAGATTCTTTCACACATTTCAATTTGCTTGTTTTATTTCATTCGATGTAACATTTATAACAATATAGCAGAGTGCCCATTGTTCGAGAGATGTTTGTCGTTCTGTCGTCTTAACAATGAAATTCGAAGTGTGATTGTTTCGATTCGAATCGATGTATTTTATATGAAGAAAAAGTCTTTTTGTTTCTCATCGACGTTTTTCGACGTATTCGCTAACAACACATTTCGTGGCGTAAAATTTAAAGAAATTCCGGTCACTGTTTTTATATAACAAACGAATTTAAAATTCATTATGGCTTGCATTTGTGACAGATGACGAGATGTGACGGTCAAGATGTATGTTAGTATTTTTAGCATTATTTATTAATAGATTTTTTTTTGGAAAAGCCTTATCACGCAGTACACACACTGAGCGAGATGGGAATGAGATCGAGCATAGCATAAGAAGACATTTTCTTGACACTTGTTGCTATAGTATAAAAATAGATCTCAAACATAACATGTATCATGTTTTTGTTTATTTTTATAATAAATAATAATTAATGTTTATTTCTAAAATTAAAACAATATATTTAATAAAATAAAATTAGACAGTTCCTACATTAGTTTACTATTAACTTAATTATCCTCCCATCATTCAGTGTTTGCAGGGATATGCTTTAGCTTACATGTAAATTTTTCATTTTAACTCTGTTAACTTGATATTTTACAATAAAATTATGACTGTAAGCAAATATCTACTAAAAATCGAAAGGAACTTTGTTCCGACCGTCTATAGTGCCCCACGCCGTTTTTCTCTTATTTTTTTAAGTTGTTAAATAGCTAATATAAGATTTTTTTGTTGAATGTAGTTAAACTATATTTAGTAGGCTGCGCGATTTTCTTTTGTTTTAATGTTCAGTATATCTTCAGATACCGCAATGGTTACCATACGAAATATACATAAAAATCTAATTTTAATATAACAGTAATGAAGGTATGTAGTCGCTTTTAAACTCACCTCGAATACACAAAAACAAATTTTGTGTCAAATTTGTACTTTTTAAATCTTCGACTCATTCTTTGTGACATTATTCATATAAAACGTTTGCTAACGTGAATAGACGTCGTCAAAATAAAAGTTATTCCAAATAAAATCAGTAGAATGGTGTCAAGGACTTTTTGCTCACATTGCTGAAAATCCGATCCACTGTTAACAAGCGCTTAGCAAATAGGCCCAGAAAACACTCAACCTCAGTTAAGCATCTAACTTTTTATGGGGAAATCAAATACAATAGACTATTTCCAAGAAATGTCGCAGAGAAGTCTGCCGATTTCGGAAATTCAATTATGGTGAAACTTGTTTTGATCGGCTCGGGTGTTCTGATGTGCTGATTCCATAATGTCAGTCATACATCACAAGTTGGTGACTTGGTGAGCGTGTGACGATATGAATAACCCACAAGATCTGAAAAAAATAATAATGGAAAAACCTCCTCATACCAGTTTCATCTTATTAAAAGCTTTAAGGAGGTGTTAACAAGGTAGGTATAGAAAAAAGACATTGAAATTTTTGTATCCATTATAAATTACTCAAAAGGTAGGCGCACTCGACATAATACTGAAATACGCGCATAAAATGTTTTTCCAACAATACCTCTTATCTCGAAGGTCTTACAAACAGCGAGTTAGTATTTTGAAATTTACGGCGTGTAATATAAACTGTTGGTACAATCACATAAAGAAACAATGAATTGTTTTGATAACACTATGTTTGCTTTGCCACTTCTATTCACGTCTGTCTAAACGAGATTAATGGCGAATCTTCTGGTACTAAATCTCGGAGTGGTCGTTAAAAACACCTGTCGCTGTCTTGAATTCCGAATACCGAACTTTTAATGTACAAAATAATGTTATATTTACTACCTTTGCAACAATTTATATGTTTTAAAGAAGTACATGTAAAAATTATTATAAGTAACATAAAAAAACATAAGCACAAGAACTATGCATATTTAAAATAAGTATCCAATATATTCACCGAATTCCGAAAAAGAAATTGTGGGCTTTCATCTATGCGTATGGATTCAATGAATAAATAAATGTAAGATATTGAATTATTGAGATGCAGTTCTTAAAAATCGTAATGTTTTAAAACTTTGAATTTGATTTTATGCACCCCTGCTGAATTTTTTCACCCCACCGAAATTAAATGTGAAACCTTGCGTATTAGTTTGTATTCATTTTATTAATATTTTTCATTGAAATTAAAATGTCTAAAATCAACAAAAATATCGTTCAAAGATTATAAAATTTTAGTTGTGCAGTATGAGCATGAAACGTGTGAATTTCATAGCTGTAGGAAGGAAACAGTTTGTTTATTGTTTAAATTTAGGTACGTTCACGTGGAAAAGGTTGCCAAAAGTCGTTAACACTATACAGACGCTCTTCGTAAACATTGAATAGTTTTATATACGATATAATTTTTTTGATTTTAAATTATGAATTATACTCCGTCGTCACTCGATAAAGTATAACTATCTTATGTTACCAAAAAGGATTACCGTTCGTCAAGGGTTGAGACAAAATCGGTAAACGGAAAGTTATATGTTTCCATACAACTTGTTATATCAAGAGAACTCTGTTTTTTTTTAACCGACTTCAAAAAAGGAGGAGGTTACTCAATTCGACCGTATATATATATTTTTTTTATGTATGTTCGGAGATAACTTCTTCATTCATGAACCGATTTTGATAATTCTTTTTTTGTTGGAAAGGAGATATCCATAGTTTGGTACCATGATAAGGAAACCAGGATCTGATGATGGGATCCCAGAGAAATAGAGGGAAACTTTCAAAAATCGTAAGGGTGACTAGTAAATTTAATCATGTTTTCATTAAGTACTATAAAGCACTACTATTTGATAAAGGTCTGGAGTCGATCTGATGATGGAGAAGAAAGATAATCGAGGGAACTCTTCAACAATTTATAGCAATTACCTGCTGTTTGAACTTAATTCGTTTCTATTGGTGAGAACTTTGCACCTGTATGAGTTATAAGTGCCATTTCAGTCTGATGATGGAGACGAAAGATAGTCGAGGGTACTCTTCAACGACTTATAGCAATTACCTGCTGTTTGAACTTAATTCGTTTCTATTGATGAGAACTTTGCACCTATATGAGTTACAAGTGCCATTAAAGTCTGATGATGGAGACGAAAGATAGTCGAGGGAACTTTTCAACGATTTATAGCAATTACCCGCTGTGTGATCATCTGTGTCGCAGGATCAGGTTTGATGTTGGAGCCCATAAAAACTCGAGGGAATTTCTCAATAATTTACAGCAGTTACCTTTTGCTGTTTGACGATCGCTTTGATATAATGGTGCATGTGCCGTGTCGGCGGCTCCTAAACACCGACGGTCGCGGGTTCTATTCCCGCTCGGAGTGGATATTTATGTTTATACAAATATTTATTTTCGGTCTAGTTGTTAATCCTTATGGTTCTCCCAACCTAGCCTCAGAGAACACGCTAGGCTGTCAGTCCCGGTTGTTATTACGTACACCTGATAGCGAACTTTACTCATAGTATGTCGACGCGTTAGCGCAGCGGTCACAGCACCGGCTGTTGCGCTGGCGTTAGTGGGTTCAATCTCCGCGCACGACAGATATTTGTATTGGCCATATAGATGTTTGTCATTGTCTGGGTGTTTGTGCTTGTGTATTGTGTATGTGTTAATTTTTGTACTTGTTTGTTGTGTATGTGTTGTTTGTATTTGTTATTGTAGCCAGATTGTTGTAGTATTTACTTGGCACCGACTTCAAAATTATAAAATATTTATTTAATCATTTCTGATTAACTAAATCAAAATACGAATTACTTTGTACTAAGTAAATTTATTTTTCACTTTTTAGTTTCCTGTTTGAAGTCGGTTTTTTTTTTGTTAAAAGTTATTCATAGTCATACCGAACGGTGAGTGATATCCACTATCTGTCGTTTATGTCTTGGTCATAGGTCCATTAAAATTCATTTAGCAAGAATCAGGGTACAATACCACTCTACTTGTGTGAATGTGGCCTCGATAATGGTTCAGCATCCCATATCCTTTTTAAAATTCCTAAACTCCTTCATCCCCTGTCCGATGTCTCGTAAAATCCCCCGTTTTATAAATATACAATGTTTATTTTTACTTGTATTTCGTCTTTTCTGTAAATTTTTATGTAAACATATTAAACGTCACAACATTAAGTTGTAAATATGCCTTATGTGTTGTTGTAAATTTAATTTTGTGATTGTATTAGTATAACATAATTGTATATTACTAATTTCAGTGTTTGGGTTGTTCTAGGTGAAGGAGCTTGTTTTTTTTATCGACTAAATTACTATTATCTTAACTATATTTTTTTTATAACTAAACCCAGGATGTAATCTCAATCGCACTGAACAATCTCCTTCGTGTATTCTCCATTCCACGTGACATTGGTGAAATCATTTGTGCCGTTTTGGCACTATTAAAAGCCATAACCCAAAAAATTATTGAATATAAAATAGAATTCTTTTTTAAGGTGCATACGTTTTTTTTTACTTTAGAAAATAAAACCATATTTACGTAGCCCTCCTAATAAACGAAATGTTTCCTTTAGAATTGATTAATTGTGCTTATATTTTACCACTATATTAACAAGAGAACAGTTAATCTGTAATAACCAAACCAACCCGAGCAATTTAATGCACGCGGTTCACTACTTCGGTCGGTTTATCATTGCCCTACATTGTTACAAGGGATGATATAAATTAAGCGTGTGTTCCCAAATACAAGACGTTGGCCACCCGCCCAAAGGCGAGGCCGACCTTATTAAAGAACTAAATCTAGAGCCATTGTTACTGTATCACTGTTTCCAATGTTCGATTTAGACAAAGTTAAGTTGGTACATTGGTTGAATGTTTTTATACTCAAGATATGATAATAAAATACGGAGAGTATTATGTGCTTAAAAAGACATAAAAATATAGTGGTAAGAAAAATTCTTATGACTAATTATTTTAATAGCTAGGATAATGTCTAAAGATTATATTTCTATTAGTATTTTTTTAATATATATTGAATTTTTACGTATATATTGACATTTTCATAAGCCCTAGCTCAATATAATGCTTATTATAATTGACTGGTTAGTCAACTGAGTTATGAAATTATCTAATTTCATAGTCCAGTGATGTCACTAATTCTAATGAGGCGTTCGCAAAGGGGGGAGTTATTGTGCATATTCTAAAATGCGCGCTCGAAGGTTTATAGGCAGTATTAAATTTAGCTAATATTACTAATTATAGAGTTACTGTACTTCAACACAAATTTTTATACAAAAAATCAAGGTTTAACGTTGGAAAAGCTTAGGTCTAAGTCTAAGTAAGGAGATACAAAAAAAAATTAACAATGCGCCAATCGCAAAATAATAACAATGAAGGTATACTGTTAAGAGTAAGCACAATCAAATAATTTTCCAATCAAAAAATAAACAATACTTGTAAAACCATAATACCTAAGTTTCATTACCTATTTTTGTTCACGTTTAAAATTATTCAAATTTTAACAAAAAGTAAAATAATAATTATATACATTTGTGGTATATCCCGTTCGAGTGTTTTATTTTTGACTTTCGATACACGTGAAAGAATTGATGTTTGCTCCCGTTTAAATAGAATTTTTGAGGTGAGCTCAAGAAAATGATAGTTGAGAGGTTGCTAACCTTCAACATCTCCAATAAAAGCTTCTCAACAAAATGAACTGTAATGACAGCGAAAACCACTTCTTAGCTTTACCTTTCTTTTTACTCAATACGTTTAAGAAAAGCCTTTGAAGTTTCACTAAAAGGAAATCTCTAAGTAAGAGGTCTCTTTGCCATACAATAGTGGGTACCGGTACTGGGTGAGATAAAGTAAGCAAGCGTTAAACGATTTAGATGTAATCTGAACTACTTATTGTAAAAATAGCTAATATTTAAATTTTAGAACTAGTAAAAAAAAAAAACATTATTTTCTTAATTGTTTGCTCAAAGTAATGCTTTGACCTGATTTAAACAATGATTGGGGCAGTATATAAAAAAATGTAATACTCAGATACGTATTTACTACGTAATGATCAATCTTTCCCGAACTGACGACTAAAATAGCGTATTTTTAATCTCGCTTTGACAATATAGGTAACTAACCTTTAAAAAAATTAACTACGAGGCAATACGAGAACATGAATTAAACGTCGTCTCGAACACATCTTCAACAGACTTTTAATTAGTATTAAGCGCCGCGTGTATATTTTATTATAATACTTATTTTACTGCTTTGTAAATATAAGAACCATTATCTCAACCGCAAAATTCAAAAGTTTCTCGCTTTAGTCGTTTAACAGTGAAACTTTAGTGTCTGTTTAGTTTAAGAAAGCCAGTTTATGCTAGATGACTTTGAAAAGTACATATTTCTCGCGCAAGGTGAAACTATATTGAAGTAATGCTTGCATATTTCACTTTTGTTGTCCAGGAAATAGTAACATGTTGTTTTAAACGATATTACTAACATTTGCAAGTTTCTAGCTGCTCGTTATTTTGAAATATAGTCAAAGATGTAAGATATTTTCATATATTGTACGTACTTTGTTCTTTGTCTTCACCGAAGATTCTATGCTAGATTTTTATATCATTATTAACGTTTAAACTTTACGAAACTTTACCATTTTGTTTCATTGAAATTTTTCGTAATAAACTTAAACTAAAATCGTTATCATTGTATATGATCTAATCGATGCTAAAATTTTAATCCTCAGTCAGTTATTTATGTATTAAGTAACTAATTGAAAGAGAATACTGAATTCTTAAACAGATATTATGAATATGAAAAACGTTATATAAAAAACTAAAAGAGAAGAAACGACGGGACTGGGATTTTAAAAGTCTTTCCGGAGTGCTCATTACGGCAACGTTAGACGTCTTCGTGGAGTCATGAAGGCAATTACGTCACATTTCTTTTTATTTACTTTTTGACCGCTTTTAAGCTGTTAGCTGCCTGAATGCTCTAAATAATCTTTCGAAAAATGCTACTAAATGAAATTGTTTGTTTGATGGCGTTAAAATATTTTATTTACAAGTCAAAGATTGAAATTATTAAAAAAGTCATGTTTTTTAACATATGTTTGGTGATCTTTCAATTTGCCTAAGGAATGTATCTTGTACAAATATTCATTATTTCGTACCAAAAGAAATTCAAACAATTCTTTGTCTTCTCGTAGTGAATTTGGATGCTATTTGTCGTTAAAGTACTACTTGTGGGTTTCTCTTAAAATATTTATACGTTGTTTTTTAATGTGGCATATGTGCCTGACATAAATATCAAGTATCTAAAATTCGTGTATCACCTTTCTTTCTACTTAGTTTTCAGGAGACACTTACTCAATGTCACGTAATGAGAAAGGCCATGACTACACCAGTAAAACATTAAAGAGCTTCGTATCTCACTAAGACCTCTTTACGTCGTCACAGCATTAAAAAGTTGTGTGAGAAAATATCTCAGAGAATGTGTTTTATCCCAGTTTGAAGTGGAGTTCCCAGACATTACTGTAAGCTTGTGGTCAATGTTAATGATGTAAAAGACTACTTCAAATTTTCCAGCCTATTTTTTCTACTTTCATACATTTAAATGGAATTTGAGGCGTTAACTAGAAACAAGATTGGCTATATATCGCTAATTTTTAAACATTCTGTGCTCAAAAACTGCCAGTTGTTTGCTGCAAATGATACTGGAATGTTGCAAGCATATAAATGAATTTTAAAAAAGTCATCAGTGGAATCCGGTAGAAATAACATCAGAGAAAATGTGCCCGGACAAAGGAGGCTAGGGAGAAACAGAGTCGTTGTTAATTAAAAAAGTCTGCCGGCTTTGGGAGGTGTTAGTGGACTTGTTTACTATATTGATCAAAAGTCCCTAACACATACCAGTATTCCAGAAAGAGTTCTAATCTTGTATTGTTTAAGGTTCGAAAATACAGATATGATAAAAAAAATTAAGACTCGCTGGAAATATTTTGTATTGTTAAGATAAAGCACATGAGACAATATCTTTTGACAAAATCTAGAGCACTCAGTAAGTAGTGGTATATCAATTTTTCAGAAGATCACAAGTATACAATATTATTCTTAAGTAGTGTTATGTCCCTTTCATGATTAAGGTGGCGTAGCAACTAGGGATGTTCTGTCTTAACAGCATTGATAGGATCGGGAACGCGCTTGCGATGCTCATGTTTTGCTGACGTCATGTGGGCTGTACGCTTTTTACCACCGTAGTAGTACTGTAATTTTATACCGAGATATGTGATTTAGTTAATTATTTTACTTCAATATTGTACTGTCATTGCTTTACAACTTAAACCTTACTTTTACCATGCGTAGGTTTAAATTCAGCTGTACGATTTTTTTATCCCATATAGGTATGTTGCTTTTTTACGGTATGCAATAAATTGTAGAGTTATGACTGAATTTTTTTTTGAAAATTATATTTCTAAGCAAATATGTATGATATGAATAAATTGGTGCCTATTATTATCAACTGTTAAAAAACGAAAACTCGAATTAATTCTACTCTACCGTTGTAAAAATTTTACAATTCAAACTGTTCATTATACAAAACTGTTCAAACTAACATTTACTCATCACAGTTAAATTTTTGTTGCCTCTGCAGAGTAAACGTTTGACTAATATTCTGACCGATTATGCATAAACTCAATTACAGCAAACCATTACTCTAACGTACTCTCTCTAAACAGTTTGAGAAACAAGTTTAATGAAATGTATACCAATGGGTCATAAGACATTTCATTACAAATGTACAGACAGACAGATACTGGCATGGAAATAAGTTTCCTCGAGTTAAGTCTCATGAATATTTATCTCGCTTCCTGCGGGATGTATAAACTTTTGATCGCTTCCCACTTGATCAAACTTCTTTGTAAGGACAGCAAAGGGGAGCGTGATACGGTCTTTTTATAGCAAAACTCTAATTTTTTTTTTGTAATTGAAGAGATGAGAAGAAGAAAACAAAGCATTATAATCCCTAAAATATAGATATAATGGTTTCAATATTAACACTTCACTGCTGGAAAGGTACAAGACTAATTCTACTATTTGAAATATCTTAATGTAACTTGAAGTGGTATTGGAATAAGATTCCTTTATTAAATTACTGTAACTAAAACTTTTAAATATCATAAACATGAAACAATAAAAGTGATATCTTACATTGTACCTACAAATATTTCCTGCTTTTTTCTGATGTGTCAATAAAAAAAACAGGGATGGATTATTGCGAGAACATAATGTACAAATAATCCGCTGTAGAAGCGAGTATAACGGTTGTTCCCGCAACTTTTGTTTGGAATTAGGAGTAAACACATTAGATATTGTGTTTGTATAGGCGCCGCCTTTACTTCGTCGTGTTTGATCTGAGACAAAACAAACAGCGACTAATCAGGGACAACTTTGTCGATTCGGATTTTTAATTCATGTTTGTTTGATTAATGAAAGTTTTCCCGTACGGTTGGTTACATCCCACAGATTAAGTGCGGTGTGAGGAATTGTGTAAATATACATTAGTGCCTGGAAAGGATTTTGATTAGGGATGTCCCGATGAAAAGCTTCTGAAATCCTACACATGAATTTTAATACATGAATACTTTAATACATGAATTTTAGGTTTTTTTTTTTTTTTTTTTTTTTTTTTTTTTTTTTTTTTTTTTTTTTTTTTTTTTTTTTTTTTTTTTTTTATTTATTTATTTATTTATTTATATATACATACATATTTTTATTTTTACAGTAACAATGCCATTAAACCCTTATTGGGTTTGTCTTGGCATATTTACATTCGAAGTTCTATATTTTAACACAATAAGAAAAGAAATATATTAAAAAATATTTGTGTGTGCTACAATCTATAAGTCAAAGTTGCTCTCAGTATTAAGTACAGGAATACAAATCAAAATATAAATAAACAACAATTATGCAGTATATAGGGTAGTTTAAGAAAACATTTGAGAGATGCAAGCATAAAGTTTGTGCGCAAAATGCGGGTACATGTTCAATACCGTGCGGACAACACGCTCACTGACAGGTTTATACATATACAGTCTGTTTACTGATTCGATATAATTTAAAATAAAAATAAAATAGCTGTGTAACATGGTTTTTTTTTTAATATGTTATTTTTTTTTCTTTTGTTTATCGTATATATTTATATATAAAGAGATACATTAAATATTACAATTTTACAATAAGGCAAACTAGAAGTAATAATTATCATAATGATTCAAATTCATTCCTAATATTTTGTGTATAGTATTGTTTTAATTTATATTTTACGTTTGTTACGCTTAGCTTGTTTCTAAAATTCACTGGCAATTTATTATAAATTCTAGGTATTAGATAGCTACACGTTCGCCTACCGTAACAATTCGAAGTTTTAGTGTTCGTGATCATATCTTTCTGATGGGTCCTTCTTGTGACAATTTTAGCATCTAAAGGCATAAGAAACCGCTGAGAGTTAAGGAATTGATAGATCAATAGCGCACACTCAACCTTCTCAAATATCGGCATTACTTCACAGTAGCCAAATAAGGCGCGATAGTTTTCCTTGAACTTAATTTTAACCTTATTAGGTACTATTTGTTTAAGCAGTCTAATTTGTAGGTCGTAAATCTTGCTAAGGTATGTTGTATAGGTTCGCCCATAACTTGTAATACCATATGATATAATGGAATCTCCCAGTGAAATATAGAGATTTCGTAAGGTCTTTAGCGACACTTTATTTTTAAGTACACGTATTTTGGATAATAAGGCTCGTAACCTATCACATATCATCTCTATATGAGGAGCCCAATTGAGTCTATCATCCACAACCACCCCCAAATACATAGCGTTTCCGACTTGCTCAATTCTCTCACATCTGCCAGCACATTGTTTACCCTGGCTTCTATGAAGACAAGAGTGATTGTGCGCTATTAATTCAATATTTTTAAGGCCTCGAGTGTTGTAGGCTGACCTTACGTGTATGAGCTTAGTTTTATTAGCATTTAAAACTAACCCAGCATCATGAGACCACATGCTCAGTGCTGTGAAATCAGTTTGTAAGTTTTGCAAAGCTATTTCTATATTTCTGTCCCCACTAATTAAACACGTGTCATCGGCGTATTGGTATATTTGGCAATATTTTAAAACATTTTTTGCGTCGTTTACGTATGTCAAATAATGAAGAGGGCCAATTACCGATCCTTGAGCAGTGCCAATATTAACATTAACAGCGTCACTTATGGTATCGCCAACTTTAACGCTATAACTTCTGTTGGAAAGGCAGTCTTTACACCATTCCAACAAAGGTCCACGTATACCAGTGGCGTCTAATTTCTCCGCTAACTGATCATGTTTTAAGGTATCAAAAGCTTTACTATAGTCTATGAATAAAAGCAACACGTGTTTTTTACTATCCAGGTGAGAGTTTATTGCGTCAGTAAATTCTGTGAGAAGAATCGAAGTACTTTTTTTAGGCCGAAATCCAAATTGTGTATTAGTTAATATGTTATTACTTTCATAAAAATTATAAATTTGTCCAGCAATATATTTTTCAACTATTTTATTTATTATAGGTAATAAGGTTATAGGGCGATAATTAGAGTATTGATCTGCACTACCTTTTTTGAAAATTGGTCTAATCAGTCCACTTTTAAGTTCTGAAGGATATATACCTTGCATTACGCTAACGTTAATTAGTTTTTTTATTGAATTTACAATCTTGTCCCCTATTGCTATGAGGTCGAGGGCGCGTATTTTATCTATACCGGGAGCTTTTCTTGGATTTAGTGATTTAATAATTTTATATATATCTCTGCTCTTTGCTTTCTTAAATAGCATTGTTTTGTCTTCATTAATTAGATAGTGCTTTTTGTCTAGTAGTGGAGTATTGCATTGTGGTACAATGTCATTTACTGATTTTTTAAATTCGTTTGCAAAATTTTTAGCTATTACATTTTCATCAATTGTGTACTTTTTAAATGCTTTTAATATTATGTCGTCTATTGATTTAGTTATTTTACCCATTAAACTATTTAGTACTTTCCATGTTTTTCTTGGATCATTTTTGTTTAACAATATTAAATCAGATATGTACTTATTTCGAGATTTATTAATTAATTTATGTGTTTTATTTCTAAGATTATTGTACTCTAGGCGTAATAGTCTATTGGTGGGATCTTTTAGGCATCTAATAAAAAGTTTATCAGTTTCATTACATTTATCTTTAATTTTATCATTAATCCATTTGTGATGATTACGTTTTGAATTTATGGATATTTTTTTTGTTAAGGTCGAACGTGTATATGCGTCATTAAACGTACTAGAAATATAATTGTATATTTGGTTTGGACAATTCATTGACTCAGTTATTTTCCAGTCTATTTTATTTAATTCATTATTTAATTTTTTTTTATCGATATAAGAAATTATTTTTTCAGCACGCTGTATAGTGCGTACTCCGGTAAACGTAGCAATAATCATACGATGGTCAGCCATTACTGTACCCAGCACTGCCGAACAGAGTTCTTCAGCGCAATTTCGGACAAAAATATGATCGATACACGTTTTACTTATTCGACCTTTGGTCGTCTCAATTCTTGTATAATCCGAAATAATGCGCTGAAGACCCTCCTCGGATAGAAGGTTCATATAACGTTCCGTAGTGACATCTTTGTTTTTTAGGTCTATGTTTACATCACCAATCAAAATAAAATTTTGGTCGTAATAGTGTTTGCCTAGTATTTGCGGGAGTTCCGATTTTAGGAAATGATACTTACTGTTATTAGGGGGTCTATACAGTGCACAAATAGTCACGGAAAGATTATGTGAAGTTGTAATTTTGCCTATTAAGCATTCGGTATGAAAGGTGTGGTGTGTACATACAGAAAAACAGTGATTTTCGCGAACATATATAATAATACCTCCACCTTTACGTTTTTCTCGTAACTTTGTGTACATTGCATAGCCTTTTATATTAAACATACTACTTAGATGTTCTGAGATATTGACTTCAGTAAGAACAATAACGTCTATTTGATTTTGATTCTTACTGACATGACAAAGTAGCTGAGGGTAATTCTTAATTAGCGATCTTATATTAATATGTATTACAGAGAAATTATTTTTGGGAGGTATTATTGACAAATAGTATCCTAAGGACAATCAAATATTTCTGAATTAACATTATTATTAGCCATTGGTTACAGAACTTAGTACATGCGGGGGTTAATTGGAATCTAAAGTACCTTAAGATAAAAGTTGAACTATATCTTCTTCGAATCTAACTACCTTTATTTTGCTGTTGTGTTCTTTGCGTACTAATATATTTCCCTCTGCGCTGGCCCATATGAATTTATACGTTTCGGATAGTCGCTGCTTTGTTTTATATAACAGCGTCTTATTGTAGGTAGTAAGAGCATGACGAACTAGGACGTTTTTTTGTGCATTATTAGTGTTAGCTTTAGGCATCAATTCACACAGTTTCAACTTAGCAGCTTTGGATGACTTAACCCAAGAGGCGGGTTCGCTGTTGTTGTGTAACTCCAATGTAATAATTCCGTCCGTTTTACCTTTAATGCGTTCAATACTCTTTACGTCCCCTATGTTTTTGTCGAGTTTATTTGCTATTATTTTAGTTATTTGGTTCAGGTCTTCATTCTCCTCGTAGGGTACTCCAGCTATTTCGAGGTAGTTAACGAGGGTTTTTTGTCTATCTTCGTTAATTCTTTGTTCCATAGCCATCATTTTCAAATTGAGGCATTTATTGCTGTTTTCTAGACTTTCATTCCTCTTCTCGAGCACTTTTATCTTAGTTCTAAATGCTGCCATTTCTTCTGCGTATTCATCTACTTTGTTACTGCAATATTCCATAGCTTTTTCTAGTTCCACTAGTTGTTTTTTTACTGCTTTTTCGATGTTCTTTGAAATGTTTTCTATCATTCTGCGGATGTCAATGTTTACTTCCTTAGTTTTAGGAATTTGCTCAATTTCTTCTTCTTGCTCATCATCTTCAGGAACGATAAGTGATGACCTTTGGGGCGATCTGCTCACACAGTCGTCACACGTCCACTCGAGATTTTTAGCTTTGATGACACTTAGCTGTTTGTTGGTGAGACTGGCACATTCGGCATTGGCATGAACCACTATACCACACTTGCTGCAGTGTACTCCAGGATTCTTCTTGGTGATAGATTTATCGCATTGATCACATTTAGTTGGAGCCATTATTGAAGGTAGTTTTAAATTTTTATTAACGAAGCACACACACGTTACTCGTACGAGCGGCGAACGACGAATGAATTTTGTTTATGGATTTAATTTAAATATTTTGTACCAAAGTATTATTTTTTTTTTATTTCAATACTTCTTAATGACCCTTTGTAGAAACGGTTAAAGCATTAGCAAGTGTGCTGGCGATTGCGGGTTCGATCTCAACTCATGGCTAACCCTTATATGCCTAGACAATTCAGACTAACTCTGTGTCAGGAGTTAAACTCTATGTAAACTCTAACGGAGGCCGTTGAGTGTGAAGATTTTTTGTTTATTTTTTTACTTTAATTTCAGAAATAATATTACTTCTTTCTCACAACCGTTGAGCTAGTTGCAATGTAGTTTAACATAATAATATAAATCGTTGAGTTCGTTACAATATAATTAATTCAAAGGTTGCTGTAGAACAAATGCTGTGAAATAAGGGACAGCATCAGATTTTGTGCAAGATGTTTCCTACTGCTATCTCAATAAAAGTTACTAAGCACTTCATATATCAATGTATATTCAAAGTAGATGAGCCCCAGTCAGTCAGTCAGTTAACACATTTTTATCAAAATA
Source organism: Melitaea cinxia (assembly GCF_905220565.1). Taxonomy (NCBI): domain Eukaryota; kingdom Metazoa; phylum Arthropoda; class Insecta; order Lepidoptera; family Nymphalidae; genus Melitaea; species Melitaea cinxia. The sequence continues at coordinate 6,488,224 of NC_059405.1, read as the reverse complement.
AAGAACGTTAATTTAAATAAAAGTACCTAGTATAATAATAATCCGCTGTTACTGTCAATCGATAGTGTGTAATCCATATCATATTCTAATATCGTTAAATTGTTAACAAGTAGATAAAATTGGTTAAGCTGGTTTACAATCAGCGCCGTAAATTATGACAAGAGTCCATTCATCTTTATCTCGCGGTTCCTAACTTGTAAGATACGTATCTAAAATTTACAAATACGTTGGAAGTGGCATGAGATCTGTTTAAAATTTATGTTTACAATTTCTTACTTATTATTATTTGTATTTTTTTAATAATAACGCATTTTATTTTACACATATTTAATATTACCTATAAATTCTTATTTTTGTTACTCAATCTCAGATTTGCTTTATTCGTGTTACCTCGGCGTAAACTTAAAAAAAAAAATCTTATGTTTGCGAATCCTAATGGTTAAATAAATCAATATAATTTATTATGTTAAATAAGTTTATATCTCTTCCAAAAAAAACCCTATTCGGAGTCAACCGCCTTTGCTCTATAAATGGGTTTTAATTAGTGATTCCGATAAATGTGTGGTCCGGCCGTTTTATCGTTTGACAAGAGCAGCTGTAATCTAGAACACATTCGTAATGTGACTAATATGGCGGGATAAGAACCGATTTATGTTCGACTGAGTTTAAGTGAGGTAGTTACTTTAATTTTTATTATAGTTTAAAATAAAATATTGCCACAAATTTAAAATTTATTATATTATATAATTGTTTTCTAGTAATTATTATTTCCTCTACTGATAGAACTATAAGAAATCAATTAGTGATAAGGCCACCACCTTTTTTTTTAGAAGAATTCTAATTAAGTACTGTAATATCTTATTTTAATGAAACAAATTTTTCGGAGCTTATTAGGTTTTTCAGATGCCCGACGTTTCGGACAGCAACCATGGTCACGGGATGACTATCAATCAGTGCTCAGAAAAAGTTGTTTCATTATAATAAGTGAAATTCGTGTAAACATTAGAATACTCTATCTAATGTTGTAGCAATTTGTGGATAAGACATAGCTCATCACAAGTTATAATTATTGAATTTTTTTATGTCACTAGGTCGTCAAACAAGCGTACGGCTCACCTGATGGTAAGCGATTACCGTAGCTTATAGACACCTGCAACGCCAGAAGCTTCACAAGCGCGTTGCCGACCCAATCCCCAATCCCCCCAGGAGCTCTGGTCACCTTACTCACCAACAGAAACACAATACTGCTTGAAAACAGTATTATTTTGCTGTGATCTTCTGTAAGGTCGAGGTACTACCCCAGTCGGGCTGCTCCATATATCCTACCTCAGTTAAAAATGCATTATGTAAAACTAGCAATAACCGTGGGAATAATTCGCACTAAATAAATAAAAAAATTACCGACCGTCAATCGTATTGACGTTGTTTCAAAATTTAAGCCATCATACATATAATTTTAATAATTAATTAATTTACATACACAAAAGTGATAGTCGATTTTATGTTACTATTTTGCTTGCTCTACGAGCATCGTAGAGCAAGCAAAATAAAATAGTTTATAATTTATGTGGAGTAATTGTGAGTTTTTTTTCTAAAAAGGAAGGCTAACATATTAACCTTAGCACATTTACATATATGTACGCTTCAGCCTGTAATATCCCACTATTGGGCATAAGCCTCTTTCCCCATGTAGGAGAAAGGTCAGAGCTTAATCCACCACGCTGCTCCGATGCGGGTTGGCGGATATATTCCTTACTATGAGTAACGATCGCTATCAGGTATACATGATAACAACCGGGACGAAAGACTTAACGTGCTCTCAGAGGCACGGTGGGGTGACCCACAGGGACTGCACAAACACCCAGACCACGGCAAACACCTGTATGGCCAATACAAATGTTTGTCATGTACGGAGATCGAACCCGCAACCGCCAGCGCAACAAGCACAATCCATGGCTGTGACCGTTGCGCCAACGCGGCGTCATTTATGATATTTAGTTTATTTTTTTATATACATAGGTATATGATATTTTTTATATACATATATGATATTTATATATTATTATTTTTTTAATTTAATTTAAATAACTTTTATTATGTAGCGTAATAAAGAGTATCAAAACATCGATAACATCAGTAACGTTTCCACAAGAATGGAAAAAAAGGAAAGTTATGATAATGAATGCCTAAAATTCTTTCGCTTCTGTAAAAGCAAAACTTTTATACTGTTGTTTCGGAACTAATTTATTAAATTAATTTCCCTAGAAATTTCTCTTGTAACTTGTTAAAATTATCCTTGTTTCCGAAATAAGATCCACGTGAGGCAACAATACTTGCTCGAATCGTCTTTATTTAACTTGTATTTAATATCAAAGACGTGTATTCAAGTTCTCACGTATCCTGCGGAGAAGTTGAATAAGTTTAGAGTTCGGTATTGCGTTTGTATTTGAATATAAATTTATTCTGGTTAAAGTTGCGTTGAGCGAGTTTTGATAGTACTCATTAATGGCAACACCGAAACTTGAGTATAAACGTTCCCTTATTTGTTTAATTTAAATATAATTACTACATCATGTACATAGTCGAATACTATGAATCGTATCGCTTGTATTATATATGTTGATACAAAATACTTTTTGGTGTATATAATATTAAGTATTAGTAATATTACGTACATATTATTTTTTATTTCAAGCAAATTTAGGCTCTTTACTTTTTATAACTTCACTGTATAAATTTTATCATTATGTTACATCGTATACTTTTAACAAAACAACTAATGTCATTCTCAATCAACTTGATACCAATAATTCTTCCTTCTAAATGATGCACAGCAAAACCAAATTTAATTAAAAACTCTAAGAAAGATTAGTCTGTTCTATGCGTAACTTATAATTTCCTTCCAAGTTCCATAGTCTTACTACTAAACCACAACATCGCGGTTACTTAAACATGACTTACTTAATTATACGTACAACTGATTATCCAACTTTGATCAAACTTTCCACTCTATGTAAGCCACAGTATCACTACGGGGGCGGCAAGAACGTGACGGTCTTGATTTTCATATATTATTACCGTGCTGTAATTCACTACATTCCGCTGACGTATATTATAATAAAACTTTACGCGCTTGTTAGGCGTCTTAGTACATCTCATACTTGCCAACAATACATGTTTAGGCACTTTAGCGTCAAGAGTTGCAAAATAATTTGACGAGCAATTAAAACTTATGTGTAAACGAGGCTGTTAATTTATTTTATTTAGTTATGAGGGATAAGATTGACAATTTTGTATGATATAGTGACGAAATGTGTGTAAACCGACCATTGCTACCGAAACTTTAAATTATCAACGGCTTATTTGTGTATGTTAGCTACGAATACAACTCAATATATCTTGCAATTTTCATACTCATCGTCTATGACGTCATCTATCACACAAAATTAAGAACACGAATTAAATTTACAAAAATAACTCATAATTTTGAAGTTGAAAGTTTGACAATCTTAATTCTTTATTCCAACAGTGTAGTAGCTAAAGCATCAGCAGCCGAATAAGGAATAGCTGTGCATCCGCTGTCAGCGCTACCCCAACGATTCCTGTATAATAGCTATCACTTATTAACGGTAACTTTAGCTAGCTATTATCAAAATTTCCAACTTCAACCGTTACCACATGGACCCTTGCATTCCACGGCGACTGATAGCACCAACATCAGAAAGATCTATGCCGACAGAATTCGGAATCCGTGGCAAAATTAAACGTTTACACGATCGTAAATTATTCCCCAAGTTTATCGCTAGTGAATATTTATTACAGACATAATTAGCTTCGTGCCTTAAAGGTTTACGCAACGGGAGTAAATAGATTAAACATTCCTACCGAATAAACATTACGAGTATATGCTAGCGTTCGGATTGTCGTCTTGTGTCAAAGTAATGAGGAACACTTAGCTGTGTTTACGCAGATCTTAGAGTTGTAACGTCTCCAATACGTGTTTGATTTTGTCAACCATAATTAATAGGTATTTATTATTTTGTTAAGAAACTGAGGTTCAGACTAGAATTTAAAAAGAAATATTTATTCCAGTGAAATATTGTTTTCTTATGGCTACTTATGAAATATGTAAATTTACCTTAAGCTTGCTACAATAACAAATTTTCTATACTAACAATAAACAAAATACTACAAAAATACTTGGACAATTAATAGTTAAGATTATAATGAAATTCTAAATACTCGACGTATCTTTTCATTAATTTTAGTATCGTATATTCTAAATAAAAACCAATAATTAAATCAGACAAACTTAGGCTTAAGGCTCCTTAACTTAAAAAAAAAAGATAAAAAGTAACTTACGTAAAATAAATGAGTAATAACGCTTAATAAAATATTGGGTTCTTGACGAAGAAATTAATCCTCAATCTTAATAGGATATTAAAATTTTTGCCTTAATTGAAAGAGTAGCTTGAAATATTTTGGTAATATTCTAAAAGTTCGGACACAATATTCCGATTAGCGGATCCAAGGATCTTATAAAATTGAAAAGAAGGAATCGCTCGAGGCGCATACTTCAGCAACTCTTTAGGTTTAATCTTAAAATATTTTTGGGTTTCATTTCTTTTTGATATTGTGGTCCTCTCCTTCAGTGAAAACATCGCGAACTTTTTTAACATAAAAGTTTGTTAGGAAATGTTTAAATTGATTTACAGCAAAATATGAATACTCAAGATAGAATAAAAAACTCGAAATTTTCACTAGCATTAATTACAATGAATAAAAAAGCAATAACAAAAATAATTAAGTTTCTTTGTTACTTTTTATACTAAAGGGATATCAATAATACACCGAATCTGGTGAACCGTATATTATCGCTTCAGCCCGTAATATCCCACTACTGGGCATAGACCTCTTTCCCCATGTATGAGAAAGATCAGAGCTTAATCCACCACGCTGCTCCAATGCGGGTTGGCGGATATATTCCCTACTATGAGTAACGATCGCTATCAGGTGTACATGATAACAACCGGGACCGACGGCTTAACATGCTCTCCGAGGCACGGTGGGGAGATCCACAAGGATTGCACAAACACCCACACCACGGAATCGAACCAGCAACCGCCGACGCAACAGGTACAATTCATAGCTGTAGCCAACGCAGCGTCAACAGTATATTATTTTTTTCTCTACTTACGTTGTATTACTTGTCGATGTATAACTATATATAAGATGGATTTTTTTTCGTTTGCTAGCAAACACAATTATATATTTTCCCGGTCAGATAACGCATGCCGTGCGGTTCCTATATATTTTAGAGTACTTACTCAGAAGTTGTAACAGAAACTAATACAATAAGTGTTAATTATTAATTGAGTAAGTAGTAAATACTTCAATATTTACTTTAAAATCAAGTATCTCTAATTGAAACTAAAGTATCCGTAAAATCCTTAAAATTTTTTTTATATCTGTAACAATGAAACTTTTGAAAGAAAATGTAAATAAGAAGATCTACAATCACTACAAAAATTGAACATTAGTGGAAGAGTTAAAATTACAAATCCAGTTTTGTAGTCCTTCTCACAACGTATTAACGTTCAAAATAGAACTGTTCGTGAGTAAAACGAATCGTTTTTCGAATAAAGGAACTCGGCTTAGTTCGACAAACGTAGAAGTTTAAAAATTCCTCACACGGCTACATTTGTAGCTCTCATTCAGTCAGTCAGCCACCTCAGCCTATTGCAATCCACTTCTGGACATAGGCCTCCCCAAGTTCGCGCCAAACATCCCGGTTTTCCGCAATCTTCATCCAGCCTACACCAACAATCTTACGTAGATCGTCGGTCCAACGGGCCGAAGGACGTCCCATACTGCGTTTGCCAAGACGCGGTTCCCACTCCAGGACCCGTCTGCTCCAACGACCATCGGTTCTGCGGCACAGATTTGTAGCTCTAATAGAAGTTTTTTTTTTAATATTTTTGAATTTAATTTCAAAAATAATTTGTTTTGAACCTGAAATTATCAATGTTTAAAACACATTTTAAATTTGTCTTAAATTAGTATTAAAAAAAAAATAATATCATATAGCGTGTACTGATTTTTACGCTTCATTGACGATGTACTAAATGTTGGAATGAAAAAGAAAACTAAGGTTATCGTGGTTTGAAGAAAATTTGACCGGATCCAGTCGGATTAAAAGCGACACCAGATTGCAATCCCTAGTCGACTACAAAATTGGAATTAATCAACGAACATAATTTTTGGATGGCAAATGATAAGCTCCGGTGGCATTGAGTTCAAAAAAGTTATTTTCTTTGCTTTATTTATCTTTTATTTATTATGTAAGTAAAATCATTTAACACAAGGAATCGCCAACACAAGCTGTTGATATTATTTACATAGAAAATTGCAGCTACTGTAAATTAGGCAGCATTTGTAGCTGTAACAAGCATACCTTTAATAAAGTATATTAAATGTATTCGATTGCTTTATCCACATTATTCGCCACATACGAATCCCCAATCAAATCTATATCTTATGAAATTTCTACAAGCATTATATATACTATTATATTTATATACCTATTGTATGTAAATAAATAACAACAAATTGAGTGTGTCGTTTCTTCGTATGTTTACGACATAAATAATATGTTGTTGATTTATTAAATTTTATAAACAAATTTCATAATAAATCACTCTCGTAGAGATGTAAAGAGGTCTTAAAATAAAGATAATATTTTCTATAAGTATAATTAGTGCCATAATCCTAGGACCGGTCCCCAACTGTCATTTTATGTTATCCCGTCGTCTCGCTAGCCATATGGTGACAAGGTGACAAAAAGACGTTTAGTGTGTTTTTACGATCCTATTGTAGCGGCATGTTTCGAGTTTCTGACTATTATTTCAATATGTTGCCGTAATGAATAAACTATTATACAAATAATGATACAAGTCCTTTTAAAACATTGCATAATGTTACCGCGAGTGTCATATTACAATGAAATAAAAATAATATTCTTATTATTATATCCTTTTTTAACCGATTTAAAAATAAGGAATTTATCAATTTGACTATATTTTTTATATGTGATCATAACATTTTGTTTTTAATCGAAAGGTAGTGCTTGTCGTGTGGTTTCATTTAAATTTAATCAAGATCTAAGGAGCACTTTTTTAAGTTATATCTAATAATGCATATTTACTTGACTATTTCTTTGTCGACCTACATTGTCTTATGCTTTTTACTGAGTATTAGCCTTTTTTTTATCGAAAGCTGACGATCATTTTTTGAGTAATACCTAATAATGCGTATTTAATTTTATTATTTTTTCGTCTACCTCCATTATATTATTGGTCGATGTAATTGAAGTTGTTTTTTTCGTTTGCAAGCAAACGCAATTATTATACTTGACTATGTTTTTTCCATTGATTTTCGGTCGATTCAATCTACTGAATTTTAGTTGAGCAACGAAGGATTAGGCTACAGACATAATTCTTCGTAAAAAAAGGGGCCTATATCTAGCAGTGGAGGACATATACACTGTACAGTAGAGATCTATAGAAATTATTGAAAAGAAACCTCATATGACGACCGTTCTGGTCTGACAATGCGTGTAAAGTGTAAGAGCCTAGGCACTTGCTTTGATCGCCTGTTTGATTCCCGCTCATAGTTGATATTTGTGTATATAATTATTTATTTCCGGTCTGGTCATCTGTCCTTATGGGTCTTTCCACTATAACTCGGAGCGCACGTAAGCCGTAGTGGAGCAGCGTGGCGGATTAAGTTCTGATCCTTCTCCTACTACGCACTATTAAAGCCAGTATCATACTACTTACGTAAATATTTGTATAAAAATAGTAATGTTGTAATAATTATCTATGTTGTATAACTATCTATTTCCGGCTCAAAAGAATCGTACCACCCCATTTCTTCCCAGGGAGTCGTAAAAGGCGACTAAGGGAACTCAAACTAGACCTTCTAGTTTGCGTAGTTATTCACCATCCAGGAAATGGAAAATTCCGTTATTAAACCCGGAAGGAGTCTCCGTTAGGCGTTCTCGCAGCTGATTCCTGCAACCGAACTGGCTCCGCACGTATCGGCTTGCCGTTCCTGCGGATTAAGTCAGCTAGGTCGAGAGGGTGGGCGTGGGTCTTGGGCAACCCTGCGTTTTCCTTAATCTGTGTCCCAGGCGACGCAGTGTCTGCGGAGAGGTCACTCTGCCCACGACAGTGCTGCTGCGTGGAAAACAACACGGGGAGTGGCAGTGACCGGTTATAAGTCCGCATATAATAGGCGTCAAGTGCGGGCGCCAGGGGTCACTCTCGTCAGTGGGAGGGTTCATCGAAGACCCATTGATCGGTTACCGCCCGCTTAAACCGGGCAGCCCCCGGCCAATTAGGTACCGATCCGCCTCGTCGTGGATTTGCTTCTTTAGGGTGTAGGAAGCACTAGTAAATCTAGAAAGTTCACGTCGTTACCTGGAACCACACCTGGATCTAAGCAGCAATTAAAAATACACACCAAAAACCCACTTTTCATGCGTTTATCGACATGGAATGTCCGTACGATGAGGACAGGCTTCCCAGACACCAATGGAAGCTCAAATGGCGCTGACGACCTGCGCAAAACTGCCTTAATCGATGTCGAGCTCAAAAGACTTAACATAGCGGTTTCCGCACTGCAAGAGACCAGATTACCGGACGAAGGCTCAATACGCGAGGCCTCATATACATTTTTCTGGAAGGGAAAGGACTCTACTGCCGCACGTGAGCATGGCGTTGGTTTCGCAATCCGCAATGATCTCCTTTCCGCAATCGAAACTCCTCGAGGAATTTCGAAGCGCATTATGGTGTTGAGGATGCGAAGCAACTGCGGCTTTGTTACTTTTATTTCCGCATATGCCCCAACACTAGTTTCACCTGACGAAGCCAAAGACCAATTTTACGACCAACTCACTGAGACGGTACGTGGCGTAAGTTCTAGTGACAGACTTTACATCTTGGGTGACTTTAACGCCCGGGTCGGCCAGGACAGCTCTGCTTGGCCCGATTGTGTGGGCCCCCACGGCATTGGAAAACTCAACGAGAACGGACAACGTTTACTTGAGTTCTGCTCGAGCCAATTGCTGTGTGTGACCAATACTTTCTTCAAGGGTAAGCCTATGCGTAGGGTGTCCTGGAAGCACCCTCGCTCTGGTCACTGGCACCAGCTAGACCTAGTCCTCACCAGAAGAAAAGACCTCCGCGAAACCATTCACACGCGTACATTCCACAGCGCGGAATGTGACACTGATCATTCCCTAGTAGTAACACGTGTAGCCCTGATCCACAAAAAGATTCATTCGTCCAAACCACCTGGTAAGAAGAAATTAGACCTTCCTAAAACTAGGCATGACGATTTGATTCGTGATTTTGAGGATTTGGTACGTAAGGAGACTGAAACTTGGGATGTAAATGCGACCGTCGAAGACGAATGGAGTAATGTCAGAGCTCTTCTCACGGAAACAGCTGCCAAAGCTTTCGGCTATCAGAGAGCTAAATCTCAAGACTGGTTCACTGAAAATATAGAGCAACTTTCACCCTTGCTTGACTCTAAACGCGACGCTGCTCTTGCTCACCGTCTGAATCCTAATCCAAAGACGCGCGAAGAGCTTACAATTTCTAAAGCAGCTCTTCAACGCAGCACACGCCACTTTGCGAATGTCTATTGGACCAATATTTGCCACAACATCCAAGCGTGTGCAGACTCAGGAAACTTCAGCGGTGTGTACTCTGGTATAAAACAGGCCATCGGCCCAGTTTCCAAAAAGACAGCTCCCCTTAAAGAAGCTGATGGCTCTGTTATAACAGATCGTCATCGTCAAATGGAACGTTAGGTAGAACACTTCACCACTCTCTATGCAACTCCAGTCAGCATCGAACCGGAGGCTATTCAGAGCATGCCTAAACTGGATACTTGGAGTCAATTAGACGACCTACCTACTATAAGGGAATACCACATTGCTGTAAAGCAGCTTAAGCGCGGTAAGAGTCCTGGTAGTGATGGAACCCAAGCAGAAATACTTAAACTTAAGTGCGTGTCACCTATTCTGCACAGTCTGCTGTGTAAGTGCTGGGAGGCGGGGTGCGTGCCTCGGGATATGCGTGATGCCAACATCATCACACTATACAAAGGGAAAGGGGATCGCGGCGATTGCAACTCCTACCGTGGTATTTCCCTTTTGAGCTCAGTCGGCAAGCTATTTGGACGTGTAATATTAGGAAAGCTCCAAAAACTTGCACATCGCGTATATCCTGAGGCACAGTGTGGTTTTCGCCCCCGGCGTTCCACAGTCGATATGATTTTCTCCCTTCGCCAATTACAGGAGAAGTGCAGAGAGCAGAAAACGCCATTGTACGTGGCGTTTGTTGACTTAAATAAGGCCTTCGATACCGTCAGCAGGGAGGGTCTTTATACTGCACTGAAATGCATTGGGTGTCCACCGAAACTCTTGAGCCTTGTTCAATCCTTTCACGAAGATATGAAGGGCGCTGTAGTTTTTGATGGCCAAACGTCTGATCAGTTCGAAATGCGTAGGGGTGTCCGTCAGGGCTGCGTGTTGGCTCCTACCCTGTTTGGTATATTCTTTTCGATTATCCTAAGAACTGCTTTCGGCGACAGCCAACAGGGCATCCACCTTCATACAAGAGTAGACGGAAAGCTATTCAACATCTCACTGCTTCAAGCTAAACGAAAGCGTCATGATCTTTTCGTTGACTCTTTGTTATTTGCCGATGATGCAGCTTTTGTGGCAAACTCAGTTCTCGAGCTTCAAACAATCATGGACAAATTTTCCAAAGCAAGCACTTTGTTTTCCATGTCCATAAACCCCCAAAAAACTGTGGTTCTAGCGCAAGGCAGTGCAGAAATACCTGCAATAATGCTGGATAGCACTGCTTTACAAGTGGTTGATAGGTTCTGCTACCTGGGATCGACTGTCTCGAACAATGTCTCTCTAGAAGCAGAGATCAATACTCGCATCGGAAAAGCGGCGACTACGTTCGGGCGGCTCAGTACAAGAGTGTGGAACAACAAACATCTTACCAACAGGACCAAGATGATAGTATTTCAGGCCTGTGTTTTGAGCACGCTCTTGTACGGAGCGGAGACGTGGACGTCCTATGCGAAGCAAGAACGTCAGATTAACACTTTTTATATGCGCTGCCTACGGAACATCCTGGGTATAAGTTGGAAAGACAGAGCGACCAACGAGAGGGTTCTACAAATTGCGCGGATGCCCAGTCTAACTGCCATGCTAAAACAGCGTCGGCTGCGTTGGTTGGGGCATGTACACCGGATGGACCCCTCTCGACTTCCGCGGCAGATCATGCTTGGCGCAGTTGCGAACGCAAGGAGGGATGTTGGGAGGCCTTTGCTCCGTTTTAAAGACTGCGCCAAGCGCGATATGGTCGCTTTTAACATAAATCACAACAGCTGGGAAAAGTTAGCCGAGAACAGAGACCAATGGCGTAAGAGCGTGAAGGATGGTCAACAACATCACGATGAAGCCTGGTTTGGACTCTTATCGGACAGGAGAAACAAAAAACACCAGAACAGCGACATCAGTGACACTAGCACATCTTTTCCTTGTTCGGTGTGTGGTAGAATCTGCCGCTCCCGTATCGGCTTGTACAGCCATCAGAAGAAATGCTCTTCAGACACCGCTTAAATCGTCTGGAATAGACGTAGAGGCCTATGATGATAAAACAGTTACAAAATATAATTATAATGTGCCGAATACAAGTTCCTATGTACTATTTTGTTACTGTTTTTAAAATTACTGTATGTTAAATGTTTATCGTAAAGCTACGTCGAATACTAAGCATTATCACAATACAACTGATTATTAGTACCTATATAAAAATAAAATCTTAACATCATTGGTGATATTTGTTCGACAGCAATCAGTTGAGGCGGTTGCCCTTCATGGTTTTTCTGCAGATAACAGCCCGCGGTATGTTTTTGCAGTCGCACGCAACCATGTCACTCAAATGACTGATGTTCACGTGTCAGTTAGTTTTTGCTTTTCAAAGATTAAAATATTAAATTATTTAATAATTTTTATCTAGTACTAAGATGTATTTTTAATTCAGAATGTTAGTTTTTTCTATTACCTTATAAAAAAATGACTGTGAAATTGTTTATTCTTGTTGGTGCTTTAATTAAGAGCTAGTTTAAAATACCCAAAGTAGTCAAAATAAGTCATAATTTTCTGTATGATAATTGTTTTCAAACCTTTATTCAACACATTTTTTAGATTTTTTAAATTATTTAAATTTATATTATTATTTATTAAAATTCAACACATCTGCAGTCCTTTATTCTTTGTTGCCGAATAAGCCGACAAAGGAATTACTCCGTTGCGTGCAAAATGCTTAACACATTGCGACAAAGCTTCGAGTTTTTGAAACAAAAAATAAAATTCGCATTCATGTCTAATTACTCTTTCGAAATTGCCACACGTCCATAGCCACGAAAGAAGCATTTTTATATATTTTTTTTAAATATATTTACGAATACCTACGTATAATACGTCAAAACAAAGAACAATGTAATTGTTTATTTAAATTGACGACGCGTTGGCACAGCGGTAATAGCACTGACTATTGCGCTAGCGGTTGCGGGTTCGATTCCCGCTTACGACAAACATTTGTATCGACCATATAGATGTTAGTCGTGATCTGGGCATTGTGTTTGTGTATTGTGTGTGTTTCCGGACCCCCAACACAGGAAACAATCCTACTTGGTTGAGTGTGAAGCGTTTATTAATTCTTATTAATTCTAATCTTATAATTTCACAACACAGAAAACTTTTGAAATCTTCCAAACGCAGTAAACTTAAAATATACATGAAGAATCTGGGTGTCTCAAGCGATAAGGGTACTCCCAAACTCGGTAGTGATATACCGGCTGGCAAAGTGTGACGGAGTGTTCCTTGAAAGAAGAACTAATTAATCCAATGAGGAGCATCTTTGCACTAACGATGTTCGTCGTTTCCGCCCCTTTCTTATACTATTGAGAAATTGGTTTAAGGATTGGAGGGTGCTACCGTCTTATCTAATTCAATTAAAGAAATTTCATTTGATTAATTGTGTTACTGAATGCAGTTTGTTTTAAGATTTGTTTAGTTACTTTAAATAATGTTAATTTTGTTTCAATGTCTTTTGAATATCATATCAAAAATTGACCGCTCCAGGGGGATCGAACCCGCGTCTCCGACTGATCGTGCCGGCGCTCTAGCCAATTAAGCTATGGAACGATGTACCCGGTAGGTCGAAATTTTTGATATGATCATTTTATTCGGTTTAAGCGAACCGTCTTTAGATCAACTATATTCCAGAGTTCCAAAATTCAGTCTCCCCTGCTTATGATCCTATATCCATTCGCAAAACACAAAAGCTTCTTAAATTATATTATCTATTTAATACTTTTTTTTTATATTTCTCAAAATACTTAAATTAAACTTTCATTTACGGTCGTTGGAGATGGTCGTTGGAGATGGAGATTGAGATAATCTTTCAAAAAAACGATAAAGTAACTTTAGTTACTTTTTAGAGGTGACAGGATCACAGAACACATGATAAATAGGTGGAAATGGTGGAAGGTGAACAACTGCACTAATGATAATTATTCGATTTGATTAAGGAAACCTCGAAGAAGCTAAACTGACTGTCATTAAGTTCATTGAGTGTTAAAGTACTTGTAATGCTTTCATCTCTGTATATATTTTTAGGTATACTAATATTTGAAGAATATCCAAAACATAAATAATATATTATATTATATGTTATTCAGTTAAAGAAATACAATTTCAATTGACGACGCGTTGGCACAGTGGTCATAGCATGGCTGTTGTGCTGGCGGTCGCGGGTTCGATCCCCGCTCACGACAGACATTTGTATCGACCATATAGATGTTTGTTGTGGTCTGGGCGTTGTGTTTGTATATTGTGGGTGTTTCCGTTTTTTACAATACAAAATAATATTCTATTATTTCATTTTAACATTTTGTCGACTCAAATAACTATACAACTATAATAATAATAATGTTTGTATTTAAGCTGTACATGTTAGACGATATTGTTCATTGACAATTTATTGTAACTATAGTTCCACAGAAATAAATTAATAGCTGAAAGGTCAGCCTTAAGGCCTATAAATATCAATCCGCATTGAAGTTTGATGAATGGTAAAGCTTGTGAGATTTATTTCGCAACACCTTACAAATAATATCAAGATAGGATTGATTTAGACGATGTCACGACTAATAAATTGATGGATGATCATGTTTGGATCCTTATTTTCTTCACTCGTATTTCAAAACGACATTTACCAATTTTGCAAGTGAACTATCTTTATTTCCATATAAAAATATCTACGAGTATGTATTCAAATATTACTTATTTTGTATTTACATTTTTAGTATCTTTTATACAGAAAATCCTTTTGATTTTTGAAATATAACTCCTTTTTTGTAAAGTAGTTTCAAATATTTAATTTTATTTGTCATCTATCTATACATAAAAAAATACTGCATATATTTATAAGTAGAGAAAGTTTGTGTATAATATTTTAATTATTTCAGAAATAGTTATGTACATGTATATATATACTATGTATATCACTATAGAATCTTTTTAACATTTATTTTGAAAATTTACAATATTATACTAGGAGTAGTACTGCTACTCCAAATTCCAATTGTTTCGAGTGCACGTGACACGTAGGTGTTATTAGTGATGAATATTTATACCATTTATTTAGTCATTAGTTTCAGCTTTTTCCCCAGCGGCTCCCGCTCTTAAGGCTGTTTCGCTGACATGACACCGATCAATTATATAGTATCTCATATTATATATGAATATTGAGTATACACATTAGCGAACCCTTTTACTTCTATTTTATTTTTCAGAATAAAAGGTTGCCAATATTTGGATCAAAGGTAGAAAGTTTCACTATGATGAGTTTCAGTTTTGTTGAAATCTATCCACATTAAGTTGTCCGTATAGGGTAAAACCGGGATAGATGCCTCACTTTTTGAAATAGCCACCTAATTTTAAAAATATTATTTTTATACGAATAATTTTTATTAATATAGCTAGCTCAATCCTTTATGTTGAATTATGACTATTTTTTTTCAACCTAGCCAATACAGATTAAGCAGAAATTAGCTTTTCGTGAACCCTTTTTTTGAGGATAGATGCCTACCTGTATGGGTAGTTGCCTCACCATGAAAATAGTGAGTAGGATAGATGCCCTTTAAACCGTGTAAACGAAAAACCAAACCAAATGTTAGGTTAGGCTACTCCTAAAACATCGATTGTCTCCAAGAAACATGGGCCATAGCAATGAATTTTTTTTTGTGTTTTTTTTTATATCTTTTAATTTTTATATATTTAATTAGATATATATATTTAATTAAATTTTACAAGCATTTATTCAACAAAAGTATAAATTCTTAATTGTTGGTCTAAAATATTCATATCAAGTGTCAACATGCACATTGCACAATCATACTTTCTCATCGAAAGCTGACTGTAGGTTTTCTATAGTCCAAGAACATACTCGAGCTCGCATTTCTTCCTTTCTTTTATATTTTCGTGGCGTAGTTCTGCTAGAATCAGTAAAACATCCAAACATAAATATACCTAAATACATAAAAAACATAACAGACATAAAAAAAAATTATACATATAAACTTACTCTGTATATGGTAAGGGCACCTATACCTCAAAAAATCAGGGCAACTATCCTTTGCGATTGGGATAGATGCCCACGTATTTTTTAAATAAATTATAAACAAAATAGCATCTATTTACAACTATATGCAGACTCAATGACCCAGTATATAGATGTGATAAAAAATATAACGGAATTTATTACTATTTATAAAATTATACAACCTTAAATACTAACCTTTAAAACTTTGACGTGTTTTTAAATTTCGCCACGGAGAAAATTACACACACGATCCAAACGCGTCCTTGCCGCACGAATATCTGTGGATATCCGAGGTACGGGGTGTCTTCGACTCCTACTTATGCGATTATTTTTTATTTGTGAGTTCGGGATGTTAGGTTTTTAGAACATGAGGCATCTATCCCACTGCGGCATCTCTCCCGGTTTTACCATAATGAATACGCCATCAGAAAAATATGTAACACTACTCTAATAGATAACTTTTATGTGGATAAATTTTCTAAACTATTTCAATATAATTTATTACAGTACAGTACGTATACATTTAGACACACTAAAATACTTTAGTTGAAATTTTTGATTGAATCTTTTCAAGAAATTCAAACATGTACGATTCTAAACTACTTAACACCGGTGCATACTTTAAACCTACCACCCAATCCTTCACAATGAGACCTAGTATTAATCATGATTTATATAAAATAAGATTTAGTCTACGACAGTTCCTCATTTTTACACCAGTACATTCAAATATCAATTTTATCAAGAGTTAGAGTGAGAATTTGCTGTCATCATTACCTTGACGAAAATCCCAATTTTATAGTTCTTAATTGGTACATACTCTTAAAGGTATTTTTATTATACATATACATAATTCTTTATGTTAAGCATACCTGTACATGGAGTAATGGAATGAATATTTTCGACTATATGTGGTGGCGTAGTTCTTTATTTTTTTAAACCAACCTCTCAAGAAATAATGGAGACAAATATTTTCTCTAGAATGTTGTTATTTTTTTCTATAGATTTCTTTTTAGGTGTATACCACAATTCCTGAGGCGAAATCGGCACTACAATTTATATAAATTGTAGTTGTTAGTTATTATATTTATATTACTAAACCACTAAAGTTAAAATTAATTATATATATTGTGACTTTTAAAATAAAACAAAATGAATTTACTATTTAGATTATGTATAAATTTCACATAATCTATTAAAATAATATAAATCTCATCAAACTAAAAATGTTGCTATATTCTAGCAAATAATAGATGTCGTTAGCCAAGTGGGACGGTTGTTGGCGGTGTAACTTTTTCAAGTCATGGAGTCAATCGTTTATCAAACTGTTGTGTTAAATCTAACGGTAGGTTGGGGAATCGGTAGTTGACTTCTATTGGGATTTATGTTTTTATACTGAATAGATACGGATTTATTTTGTAATTTCTATAAATATTTTGGTTATTTTTAGGCTTTCGTATCAATAATTACTTATATTCAAAGTATCAAAGGAGCCTTATTAATAAGACTTTGGCGATCGTCCGTCGAATTTCCTATTTACGTATAAAAATTTTAACAATAAAATGCTACAAAATAATTAATGCTTGTTCACACAAGTCCAATCCAAGTCCACCTTGTTATTCGTGGCTTTATTAATAAGTAATGCACTAATACCACTTAATCTAGTTTTTTTTTGTATTTTCGTTATTTTGATTTTAGTTTTATGATGCCATTTTTCTGAATCATAATGTTCCGGTAATTTTTCTAATTTTTACTATCCATAAATGCTTATTCACGCTATTACGAATGTTGCTAAAAATAAAATGATGAATAAGACGTACCATTCTTTTATTATTATTTAACTTAATGTCTTTAATAACTTCGTTTTATGTATTTCATATTTTTATATTCGAAATTTGTCCAGAATTTTTCGATTCATTTCGAATGTCAGCGTCATTAGTTAATGAAACCCCATCAAATTCTTCCAATCACTTCCCGTTTTTATTACGAAGCACTTTTACTTAAGGTTCATCTGTTTTTAGCTTTATTTTTATTTTATCTTTTAAGCTTGAGATAATTTTAATTTAATGAAAATAAAAAATATCGAGGAATGAGGTAAAAAAGTATGTATAAATATTTAGGTTAGTAAAAATGAAATTAATTATTTTAACATTTCTCTTTCTTGCGCTCCTCTAGTCATATGTTCAGTAAGATATGAAGTAACTCCAAGCTGATGTTATCCATACTGTACACAATACATTAATTTGATATTAAGAAAGATGCCAATAACAACATTCGAAAGAGAATAATGGAAGAAAGTATTAATCACTAAATTAACTGTTCTTTTCGTTTAGTTATCAAAAAAAGTCTCGTCAGCGTCTGCTAATCAATTATCCCCATTGCCAAGGGGTAGACATCACGTGTAATTGACTTGTTCATCGTTTTCTCTCCTCCGTGCTTCTCTAGACTTTCTTAGTATTTTCTTTCAACTATTTAGTTATTACTGGCTTTAGTTCAGCCTGCAGTTTGAAATTATTAAATAATCTAATTACATAATAAATGTAATCAATGAACAGATTTCGAATTGCAAAAAGTTTATGAAAATTTTCATTCTGTTTCAATTATTTTACATAATACTGTTTCTGTGTTATTTATTATTATTTACCTATAGTATAAATAAATTTATATAAAGTTATAATCTAAATTATTTTTCATAATAGTTGTATACGTATAAGTGTAAAGTATTTAGTGGTCATTGACATTGAAAACTTAGAATAGAATATTGCGACAATATTCTTATCTTAGATTTGAAGCTATATAACAGCCGTATATATTTTAAAATTATCATTTACTTATTATTTTTGGAGTTTTTATGACTGAATTCTAGCTGTGTGGTTACGGCAGTACAGAATATAGCCAACCTCAATCTTCCCGTGGGTGTCGTAAGAGGCGACTAAGGGATAACACAGTTCTACTACCACCTTGGAAATTAAAAAGCCGACCGATGGCGGGATAACCACACAACTGCTGGCTTTGAAATACACAGGTCGAAGAGGGGTGCAGCGTCTTCGGTGCGACAAAGCCAACCACCAACCTGCCTGCCCAGCGTAGTGACTATGGGCAAAAAACATTAGTTCGCGCCATTTTTGGTGCTAACTTGGGAAGGCCTGTGTCCAGCAGTGGACTGCGATAGACTGAAGTGAAGCGATAACTGAATTTCACAAAATGAAATATTTATTATTAAGAGAATACAAAAAGTATTTTATTGTGTTGCAGTACGGTTTCATACAATTTAAGATGGACTAATTTTTGAACTTAACACTTCGAACCGATCCAAGGGCATCTCCATAACCTTCAAGAATTACTGTGTGAAACGACCTTAGGTTTAGTAAAAGGTCTACAAATCAAGTTTCGATCTTCAAATGAATCAATTATAATAAAATAATTTAGTAACATCATATAACGAAATTAACTTTGAGTAAATGTATTATAAATAAAACAAACACTAGATGTAATTGCTATTCGTGATTGCTTCGAAAAGTTATTACTTCTAAAATCAAATCAAAGTAAGTAAATTACAAACTAACCAGTTAGAAATAGAAACTAAATATTAACTTTATTTTGGGTTCTTAATTTATAAACTACAAGGGGTTGCCCGTGACTCCGTTCGCATATATTTTGTTATTACTCTATACGTTTTGCTATTCCATCGGTACTGTACATTTTAGAGTGAAATACATAAATAAATAATAAAAATAGTAGATTTCCATTCAAAACCATATGAACATTATATAGGAAAGGATTAATGTTTAATAACAGAACTCCACTAAATTGTGATTGGGATCATAATTTCCCTACTTACAGGTTATTATGACTGCAACAGAGACCAACTGTACTGTGTGGCTACGGTACTAAAGAATATAGCCACCACCTCTCTTCCCGTGGGTGTCGTAAGAGGCGACCAAGGGATAACACAGTTCCACTATCACCTTGGAACTTAAAAAGCCGACCGGTGGCGGGATAACCATCGAACTGCTGGCTTTGAAATACACAGGCCCAAGACGGGCAGCAGCGTCTTCGGTGCGACAAAGCCAGCCCTGCGGTCACCAACCCGCCTGCCCAGCGTGGTGACTATGAGCAACACACATGAGTTCACGTTATTTTTGGCGTAAACTTGTGGAGGCCTATGTCCAGCAGTGGACTGTATAGGCTGTAAAGAAAGAAAGAAGAGAACAGAGACCAAACACTAAACTTACGCTTTGAAGTGGAATAAAGGTGAATGGACTTCCAATTACAAAACCTTTACCAATTATCCACTTCGAGCAGGAATCAAATTCACATCGTCATCAGTCAGCATCGGTGGAAGTTTCGTTACCGATATAATTTCGTTTATCATATTGTCGATAACATAACGAAATATATATTAATTTGTTAACATTGTTTTTTTTTGTTATAGTAGTATATATCAATAATACTCAGACTAGATATATAACTACTATTCCAAGATAAACTGCAGTATCTAAAAGCTACTGGATGATTTTAGTTTCTGACGATTGAGATGTCTAAATTATGATGTAACATTGATGTGTTATCGAAACCAACAAACTCAATACTTAAGGATGTGCCACACCCAATTTCGTATCTTTCATCCTAATTCGGGTTAATAATGATGTAAACTTAGCCGAAACAGTAGTTCGGTATCGTGTGTCCTGTTATGAATATAATAAATGATTTTTGGCAAGGGGCGGATGAAACACGTCTTTTAAATTATTAGGGACCCAATGTTAATTACGGTTTTCAATTGTCTATACATTTTAGAAACTGTCATTTAATTAAGAATGTATCGATTCAATAAAAATAAAAAAGGTAATGCAACGTAGCGTTATGGTAATGACACGTCGGTGTTCGATGCAACAACGTCTGATCTCATATATTATATTACACTACTCATTTGGCTGTCATATAAAGCTATCATAGTGGTTGGTTTGTGCAGTTATGGTATTCTAATAATTAATTTACTTATCACTGATATTTAAGATATTCGGTTGAAAGGTAAAATAAGTAACTTCTTCGGGAATTAATATGATATTTACAAATTTCACTTGTTTGCTTACATGTCGGTATCGGTGGAAATACGATAAGAACCCTCGCCACACTTGTGCCTTAGCTCCACCACTCTTGTGTACGTAGTAAGTTGTTTACGTCGCATTTTTGTTGACTAAAGTCTCGGACCTTAAAATACATTGGACCAACATACATTCACGAAATGATATAAATGTAGATGTGGGCGCTTCAGCGTCCCATTTGTCTGCAGATCGAACCTACTTGCCGCTTGCACATATGAGTGAAGCGCCTTAAGAAATGAAATTATATTAGTATTAGAAAGGTGTTTTTGTTAGTTGTAGGCATTTTACACAATGATGCCCATTTGAAATTGCAACTAAGTATTATAAGGGGTAAAAATTCAAGTCACCGTCCTCGAGATCAACCCTTTAACAATGTTAATGCCTTACAATGTCACTAATAGTATCCAGGGGTAGCGAAGGCCTGACAGGTTGACATGTCTGTCCCCATGATTAATGGCGTCCTCAATCAGATGCACGTGATGTCATAACGTCCAACACCCCTTATTATGAGTGAATTGATTAAAATGAGGAGATAATTGCTCTATAATTTAAAAGCCTTTTTAATTTTATATAATTTTTAACTGTGATGCTGTCATTTGAGAAAGATAACAGATACATTAAAGTCAGAAATTAGACAAAAGTATATTAATTTTTCCAAAAAGAAGCGTTTGAAAGTCAAAATAAAAAAAAATGAGATATATTACGCAATTTCATTCTACAATGCTATATTTTATTTACACTCGAATTCTCTGACTAAAATGGAATATCTGTTGGAGCTAACTGGACGACCTGAACGTTTCAACGGTGAAAGGAAATCCACGACTAACATTTTCCAAATGAATGCTGCAGGGCAATTGCCAATGAATAAATTCTAACTGAAAAAGCTTCTGGTTCGTAGAACAAAGACTCTTTCAATATACGGAGGATATAATAATATTTTTAACCGAAATATATTATGCCATATTAGACTTAGTTGTAAGCCAGGTTTCTTAAAACAAGTGTTTTTCACATTTTACTTTATAAAATGTTAGATTTTTTTTTCGGAAATCAGTAGCAACCGCTTCGTTTTTTAACGTTTGGTAAAAGAGTAAAATGAAACCGGGTGGGGATTTAACCGCACCTTTTCGTAAATATGGTGGTCAGACCAATCCAGTATCTAACAGAATGAGTATATAGTAAGTCGTGGAGCTCAGTTTACATATATATACGCGATATAAAGTTAACTTTTAAAAGGTATAGCAAAATATTATAAAATAATGAAATACCTACAAATTAGGCACTTTTTTATATAAAATAGTTTCAAATAGTATATAATTTATTATTATATAATTATAATAATATATAGTTGACTAGCCCGTTGGCGCAGTTTGTAGTGATCCTGCTTTCTGCTCCGGGGGTTGTGGCTTCGATTCCTACCTCGAGTCTGGGTGTAATATATATATATATATATATATATATATATATATATATATATATATATATATATATATCTGTATATTTATTATTTATAAGTATGTTTATCGAAATAAAAATTGTAGCAATACCAGTCGGCTGTTACCTATAACACAAGCATTAAATTCCTTCCTTTAGGAACAGACGACCATGTGTGTATTGTGTAAATATTTATTATTTATTATTATTATTAAATATTTTTATACTGGAAACATTCAAGAAACCGGTACAAACCACAAAAATAACACAAGAGCAAAAAATAATAAAAACGACAACAACATAAAAAGCAACAATATAAATTTATTAATAAGATTATTACAATCATTCACGCTAATATTATATCTCTTTATATGGAATATAGTATCAAATATGTTGTAATATTTTAGCTTCGAGTCAGACTGCAACACCTGAAAGCTGTGGGACACACATGATGCAACGCAGTTTCCGGAACCGGCGACTCCACAGGATATTGCACAATAAACTGTGCTATGTAATGAAATGTTTACTGAAACATATTTTGCGTTTGCAAATACATACAACGATTTATAAATAAAATTTAAACGATATCTTCTAACCGTATTTTTTTTAAGTGATATAAAATTAATTATCCGAAAAAAAGAAAATAAAACATATGGTTACCAAATTCTTCCATAGTGCAAAAATTAATTAAAAAATTAATATACCAATATATTTTATAGAATTTGTTACTTGTGTATTACTTGAAAATATAAACACAATAAAAATTATTACATTATTTTTGTTATTAATTTTTATTATCTATTGGAATAAAAATTAATTCAAATTACATGTATTAAAAGCTTCATTACATTCTTGTGAATTCGATATATCTAATAGAATATAATAGAATAATAATTCTACTTGACTATTCCAAATATGTAAAATAAATCTAGTAGCGTCTTTTTTAACTTAGAAACTTAAAATTGTGGACAGGGACTGTTCACTCCGTAACACGTAACACGCTTGCGATTTTCGAAGGCTTCTGTGAAAATAGTTCTATAAATTCAGGTTGATAAAAAAATGCAAATAGTCTAAGGTAAAAAGTTATTTATTACGTTTATATCATACTTGATTGATTCTAGACAAACGAATAATTCCGTAGTAATTATCATCGATGTTATAATCTGTTACATACAGCATCCTGATCAGCTCATTTTAACTGAGGTAGGGCACAGCAGGAATTTCCTGCTCAAAATATGGAGCAGCCCGACTGGGGTAGTACCTCGACCTTACAGAAGACCACAGCTAGATAATACTGTTTTCAAGCAATATCGTGTTCCTGTTTGTGAGTAAGGTGACCAGAGCTCCTGGGGGGGATTGGGGATTGGGTCGGCAACGCGCTTGCGATGCTTCTGGTGTTGCAGGCGTCTATAAGCTACGGTAATCTCTTACCATCAGGTGAGCCGTACGCTTGTTTGCCGAACTAGTCATATAAAAAAAAATCCTTTTTACAACCTAATACATTAAAAATAGAAGGGGTAATAGGATTGCAAAGAATTTATTGATTTTTTTTTCTAGTTACTAATTTTAGTAATTCGGTGTCATTTCTTATTGATTTTAATATTATTTCATTGATTTTATTACGATGTATTAGTGTTTTAAGTTAGTAACAAGTATGCATGTTGTGTGTCTGTGTGTGTGTACGTGTGTACGTATGTCTATATGAGAGTGTAGTCTATTTTAGAGTTTCGATCTAATTACGAGCATGCTAATAAACAGTTTCGAGTTTTTTAACGTGTCCAGACTGTTGTGCGAAACTATTCAAAAATAGAACCTTACTTTTAATAAATGAAATACAAATTTGATGTGTCGTTTTTTTTTACAACCAGAAGTTAATTGATCATTTGTTTCATTAAATGTACATTTTTTTTTTTCACATTAAAACAAAATAAGTAGGTAGTAGTGATTTGGGTTATAAATAACGAATAAATTAAAGATTCTTTTAAAACTTTATCTTCATTGCTTTTTATTTCGTATTTGTTGTTACGATTTACCTCAAAATAACTTTAGTGGAATATGGTCACTATTTCTAGTGCGACCTAAATTCTGTTTTGGATTTATGCACTAATTTCACAGTTTAACTGCTAGACAGGGCTCTGTCAGATAACATTGAGTACGACTCGGCGACGGCTGTCCAGATGCGGTTGGATGTGATCCATATTTTAAACTAATTTTCTAATTTTATCCCTTAATAAATATTGTATTTTATTAATTTACGAGTTATAATATAACTATTTTTTTTTTATATTATACACAACATACTATTAATTATCTTACATCTTTTATATTAATTTTAGATATTGTTTATTTTTACGCGAATTTTACTCATTATAATGAAACAACTTTTTCATATTTTATTGCGGTTTATTAAGTTTTTTAAATGTCCGACGATTCAGAGATTTTACCATGGTCAAAGTTTTTTCAGTATAATTAGTTTTATATATTTTTTAATTTGTATGCGTATTCTTAATTTTTCATTTACTTTCTTCTAAAACATAACATAACAGTAAAAAAATCATAATATGTGCGTCTCATTTTCCGGGTGGCTTTGGCTTTTTGTTTTTTTTTATGTCGTTTTTTTTAATAGTTTTTTTTTTTAATTAGTTTGCCAAAGAAGTTTCACTTTTGACAATGTGTATTATGTACGCACAGATTTTTTTTTTTATAAATCAAAACTAACCTGTAATTATGAATTTCAAATAATAGCAAAAGTTCGAAAACCTGTGAATTCACACCATATATGTCGACATATTAGGTATAATTATATAAATATTTTATCATAATATATAGAAACCCTCTTTTAGCAAATAACTACCAGCTTATAAATAAAATTATGAATGTGTGAGTAATATTTATAGACACATAAATGAATATTTAAAAACCCATTTGTATTTATTGCTTTAGATTATTTGTATTATCACCTTTTAAGTAACTTATATGGTCAGTGAACTATTTACAGAACAACCCATTGAAAAAAAATACTAACAAATGTTTTTCAATTTTTTTTTAAAGCAGAACTGAACTTATTTCAAAACTAGACTTTTCTTCGCTCCAATTATGGTTGTGGAGTTGAAAATAGTTGAAATGGCAAATAACGTTTCAACTTTTAATAAGCGACTTTGTGTATTTCATACAATACGAATAGTATGCTTTTATAATGTTTAATTGTATTTAACGGTTTCGTAGAATTTTTCCGCTTCAATAAATTCTTACAAATTATACGACTATTATTTTTTTCAATAATTCACTTTACGGAACGTGCTAATGGCTAAAATTCTTCGACTCATTGAAGATATAAGAAAGTTTCAGGACTTTTTTATATATTTTAAGCACGTTGGCAACCTAATTATTAGTGTTCTTATTTGTTATATTCTAAACTGATCACCATAAAAATTGATATCGACCGTGTGCTGTATATGGAAAAAATTATATGACACATACAAAATTAATTCAAAAGGAACCATTAAAGTACCACATTTCTATTTCTTCAAATTCTTAATAAACAACATTTTGTAGCACATGAATATTAAGAAATTCAAAAAGGAACATTCTAATGTTCGCTCGCAAACTTCGTCGCTTCACAAAATTTAATACGTCCCCTAGCTGCAATAGGTATGTTTTCCTTTGAAACTGTACCCGAGAGCCATGCAAAGGAGCCATTAAAAGAATAATTTCGTAAAATAAAAATTATTTCCAAATAAAACTTTTATATTTATCGATGTTCAAATTATCATACTCAAATAGACTTTTAAAACACTTTTAAAAGATGTCTGTTTCGACGATTAAAAAGAGTATTGAAACATTCGAAATGAACTATTGTTCTATTTTAGTACCATTCAAATTAAAATTCCTGCAACGATAGTACTCCTGTATCATTCGTTTTTGATATTTTTCAAATGAATAAACGTAAGCGCTTCCATCGTTTTAGTAAATATATAATATAAATTATTCTGCTACTAATATAAGAAAACAATTTGATATTTAATAAGATTTTAATATCCCGCTCGTTTAAGAACATATAAGTTAATATATTGTAGACAAAAAATTTAATATAACCCATCGGTATGTACTGACATAAGAAGTAAATATCAGATTGTTACAATGAAGCTTACCCCTTATTAAAGAGCTTGAACTACGGTTTTCCAATATCTCGCATTCTTTGCGAAGTATTGTCATTACTCGGGATAGCAACATTCTCGGAATATTAAACACAGTTCTTTTGTAAATAATTTTCTCGATCTGCCATGTTTTGTTTTCACGGTGTTTTATTATTTTTTTTCTTTTTGAAAACTTAGGAATCTTTGTCAATAGACAATGTCTCAAAAACTTTACGCTTTGACAGTATACTATTTGTTTAGCTTTCTACATCCCAGTACATTAACTTGTTGCGATATAAATTTTGCATAAACTTGACACACCAACAATACGCGACACTAAAATATCCAATTATCCATTATCTCTGTACTAGGCTAGGAAAGAGTAAACTATTAGGTTTGGTACATCAAGCAGCCTTTGTTTCAGGTTTTTTTTTGTGCTCGACATATCATTGTGGAACCCAGGCTCCAAAGACCATAAAAATACACACAAGAGTACATATTAATAAAAGGCAAAGAAAACATTCAAACATATAAATTAGTCATAATGATAAAGCCATTAGTAGAAAATTAATATTTATTACACCTTCTAAACTAAAACTTACGAAATATCAAGGAAAACCTTTAAAAATTGGATTTATGTTACTTTCTACCTTAACATTACCGTATTATTTTAATAAAAAATATATAGACCTCGATTATAACTTTCCATCAAAGTGAAAAATGTTTATATTAAATCTGGCAGAAATTAAGCCGAAAAGTGTCCTCAAAACATAAAGTTTCTACGTTGGGTGTTAAGGGCGGTTCTACCACCTCGTTATATTTTTAATCAACTTTAACTCATTTTTGAGGCAACATAAGACCTAAAGACTGATTAAAAAGTTCACAATTTCAATTAAGTCGCTTTTTTTCGTTAGTCCGCTTGGGTTTTCTTAAGTTTCAAAAAGTTCAAAGTTTGTTACAAACTTATAGTTGCAATGGTTAAACGGAACTAACTTTTAAGGCTTTGATGAATTCTCTTAAGGTTTTAATCTTTCTTTAATGGTTTGTTTCAGTTTGCGTCTTTGTAAAAAAAAAAAATATATCACTTTAAAATATTATAATCAGCAAAGTTTGTAAGTTGCTTTTAAATTCGCACCAAGTTATGAACTAAATAAAAAATTAACATAATAATATTCCGAAGATTTAAAGATTTAAAAAAAAAGTAAAAAAAGAGTAATAATTATTATTTTGATCGTTATCTAGCCTACAGTTAAACTGAGTAACTTTGAAAAAACAGAATGCTTAATAATTGTACATTATAGCCAAAGTTGAACTCTACATAATATGACATAAAACATTATAAGCTACGATCAAAACGACAGCGCCCAGTGTATTAAAACTATCTTTATATAATCTCAAAAATATCGAATGACAAACAATGGACTGTTTATAACGAAATAACGATCTATCGACTCGGAGAGGCACCCGAAAATAAAACGATCGCTAACCAGACGACGTATAAAATAACAGCCGAGAAAAAAAAAGAGATTAGTATCTGGATATTTATGTAGAGGAAACGAAGGCGCGCATTTAAAGGTTAACGATTCCTATCAATTAAGGTTATGGGTTGACTCGGCAGGTCTATTGGTGGACCCCCGCTGTGGAAGGATTTCGCACCTGTCCTTTTTGGTTTAGTTTTTCACGTCAACGGCACCCTTAAAACAGTTAAAGGTGCATAACGCTATAATTTTAAGGGGGTGACTATACTGTCGATAAACTGTTTGAAAATGTTTATGTAATTTTAGGTAGGTTAGTAGAATATTGAAATACAATAAATATCGTATAGGTAAACGTTTGATTTTTAAATTAATAAAGTTTATCTCATTGTATATGTATAAAGGTACGTTTAATTTATTTTAATATTAGATATTAAAAAAGTTTGTTTTCGAAATTATATTATGATACCGGAATGCTTTTTATAAATTTTGTCAAAATAAATTTTATTAAGCATTTCAATGTGTATATTAATAATAATAATTTAAACTCTACAATAGTCCTGAAAATAACATAAATTGTGGTTTCCCCTTTAACTTTAATAAATAAAATAAATATAAAATCATTGATATGATAATTTTATAGAAAGTGCCAATGTCCTACTGAGATCGAGCGGAACGAATGGGTTATTTTGGACGCAATGTTAAGAATCAATTTATTTTGACTTATCGTTAATAATACAAAGTTAAGTGTATGAAAATATTTATACAACTATAAAAAGGTGACCGTGGTAAAATATTGCCATGACAAAATATTTTGTTTATGGTTGGATGAAATTAATAAAAATATTTCTTTGAAATCTACCAATAGCTAAACTAAAAAAAATCCTATAGCAGTAACGACTTTTCAGCTAACTCAGCACAATCTTAAACAATATTTGTTAGGTATAAGTGGTTAATAAATGTATGAATATTAAACATTTATACGACTTCAAAACCCTATTGGCAATCAACTTTTATTTGACCGTTAAAAGCTAAACCAAAAATTATGTTAAAATGTAAACACTTTTATTTTCTCTATTTAAAAATAATTGTGCATTTTTTTTATCTATCTACCTTCGTTTTACAGAAGCAATTTTACTTCAATAACAATAGAACCTAACTCGACCTAAATAACTAGAAGTTGAACGAGACCTTATCTTCGATTAATTTAAGTAAATACTTGTTCTTTAATGAAGAGATACTAAACAAGAGTACTCAGTGTCAGTACATTTTCATTTGGCTCGAGATAATTGTGTTTGTTCGTATAACCGAATTTACCTGAGGAGGGAAAAACGGCAAACGTAACGAAAATTTCCATGGAACTTCGCCTATTTACAGTAATGTAATGAAACGTAAATAATAATCATTCTCTGTAATAATTTATGAGATTGAGTTTTGTTTTTTTTTCCATAAATAGTAAAAATCCTGTTACTATGGAGAACACAAACGTCTTATAAATTAAAAATACTTATATTGAATTAACTTTTTTATTATATTATAAAATTGTATATTATAATAATACATAACTATATCACTCATATTCTCGAGTGGCGACCGTGTACCGGACGCCGCAGCGTTGGCAG
Organism: Melitaea cinxia; assembly: GCF_905220565.1. Taxonomy (NCBI): domain Eukaryota; kingdom Metazoa; phylum Arthropoda; class Insecta; order Lepidoptera; family Nymphalidae; genus Melitaea; species Melitaea cinxia. Next base: position 6,458,694 of record NC_059405.1, on the reverse strand, counting down.
GCCCCCGACGAGATGGACCGACGGTCTGGTCAGGGTCGCGGGAAGCCGCTGGATGCGTGCTGCGCAGGATAGATCGTCGTGAAAAGCATTAGGGGAGGCTTATGCTCAGCAGTCTGTGAGCTGATATGATGATGATGATGATATCACTCAATAAGTTTTGAAGTGACTGACCAAGTGAATTAGCTAAATGTTATCATAGAATCGTAGAAAACTTTTGAAATAAAATTCATTCACGAATCCATTGAGATGCATAAATACATTCGTCTGTAACTATACTAAAGCTTTTATTCTTCAATAATTTATTATAGCACATGTTTGAAATAGGCACTAAAAGCAATATCCAAAGGTTTTATGGATAAAGTATGGATTAATATCAAAAACTTTCGCCACAATCGAGGACATGAGTTGAATTGTTTAATCGGGATTTCTTTACGGCTATACGGAAAATGTAAGCCGAAATGCTTAAAAATTTACATGAATCTAAAGATGTTATAAAAGTTTAATATACGAGTGTTAGAGAGGAACAGAAAAACGTATATTTAAAAAAAATGTTTCAATGAAACTTTTGAAAAAAAGTATAAATACAAATAAATTCATAAAAAAATTTCTTTCTAAAATAGTCGAATTATTTTTTATCGTCTTATACAAACTTGTTCCTTTAAGCTATCAGATAATTGTGTTTATCTGCAAACGAAAAAAAAAAAAAACAACTTCAATTACATTGACAAGTAATACAACGTAGGTTGACAAAAAATAATCAAGGAAATACGCGTTATCAAAAATTACTCCAGAAGTAGTCGTCAGATCTTGATAATATTTAAATGAGGCTACAAAACATGCAACAGCTTTCAATTTAAATAAAAAACATAAAAATAGGTACACCCAGTGAAAAATTATGAGGTACAATACAACGTAGGTTGACGAAAAATTAGTCAAGTAAATACGCAGTATTAGATATAACTTGAAAAGTACTTGTCAAATCTCCATTAAATTTAAATGCTTAACATAAGAACATTAAACAAGAGAAGCGCCGCCTTTTGATTTAAAAAAAAACACACACACACACAAAAAACAACTTGTAACATACAATACAAAAAATATAGTCGAATTGAGAACCTTCTTCATTTTTTGGAAGTTGGTTAAAACTCATATATAACCCTTATATATATTTGATGTATTTATATTTTACATCTTTTCCTTTAAAAAAATATGTTTTTAATTATTTCCCATTTTATAATATAATTTATTTCGATGTCAGACGTAGAATATGATTAACGAACTTTCCTGTAATTCACGTCTATAATATTTAAATTTTGCAATGTAGAAAGTTGTAATAAAATATTCAAGGCGGTATTATAAATAAACTTTTACACAATGAGCTTAGCACACAGGCTTGTCGGTAGTCTTTACCATCTTGTTGCTGCATGTGCTGCATGCTTAGATAAGAAATAAGGTGCTGAACGCAGACACCACAGAGAAAAAAATGGAGTTTACCAATTTTTCACAAATATTGATTGTAAATTATAATATTCAATATATTTTAATTAAATTTTACTCATGGTTTAGTTCTTTTTTTTCTTGTTTTAACTGAGGTAGGGCACAGCAGGAATTTCCTTCTCAAAATATGGAGCACACCTACATATTGCTACTTTTTTCTATTAATAAATTCTTTACTACCTTAGCACAATTTTTAATTGGTGTACTGTTATTTTATAGTTTATTTTATACTTTTATTGATGAGTTAAGATAAATATTTATTGTTAGTATAAGTTTCGAAGCAACTGCTTAAAGTGATGCTGAGTTAGCCTGTATGGTGTACAGTGTAAGATATTCTGTTTAACTATGTACGAATGATAGAAATCACTGTATACTACGTTGGCTTCCTATATAAATAAATAAATAAATCTTCGTTCAGATACAACCCAATAAATAATAAAAATATTGTTTCATAAACTCAGAGCAAAATTTACTGTGTATTACTCAATTATACTTATTTTATATTTTGTACTAATTTAATATTACGAGTAGATAAATTGAAATAAATAAATAAAAAATTAACTTTAAGTAACTGATGGAATTATTTAGTCTGTGAATGACGCAGCAATTGCAAGGGAGAGCGTCCTTGTCCCACACTATCTGTAGTCATTTTGTATAAGATCCGATGACGCAGTGTAGATAGGATTTTGATCCATTTACACTAAATGCATCCTTTGTCGTCGAAGTATTTAATTTTTTGTCGGGTCAGATTGTCCGATCGTTATCTATATGAACACAATTTAGAGTTAAAATTTTAAATGATGAATCTTTTAGATGTATTACTCTTATTTCTTATTTGGATTTCTTAGTGTTTGAAATAAAATAAATGTGTATTCATGACATTATATATTGCTTGGGGCAAGCTTCGTTGTATATAATATTACTTACTTAGTTTCTGGCTGTATAACAAAGTAATATTTTAGTTTAAATGTACAATTTATGTACACAAATCAGAATTTACTTTATTTATATAGGCTTCGAAGTTGCTTTTGAATCGTCAATTTACAAATTATAATTAAAATTGACTTAATTAGTTCTCTATATTTAAAAGTGAAGCTTCCACCGATTCGGAATATAGATTCAGCAGAGATGAATCAGAGTGGAACTCCTCGGGTACTCTTTTAAAAAAAAAACTGTTATTTGTTATGAAGGTGGTAATATCTTGCATGAAGTACGGTGACACTAAATTCATACAGCATTATTATTAATATAATCATGTAGCAAATAATATGCTTTAACCATTAATTTATTTTTGATACAAACTTAAAAATTAATGTTCTGTTAATAGCTTGTGGGATTTTATTATACACGCAAAGCTGAAATTAGAGCTAAACTAAACCCTAATAACATTACCCCTGATCCCCCCAGGAGCACTGGAACCCTTACTCACCACAGGAACATATCAATGCTTGAAAGCAGTGTTATTTAGCTGCAAGGTCGAGGTAGTTCCCTAATCGGGCTGCTCCAGAATTGTAAAGGATATTTCCTGCTGTGCCTTCCCTCAGTTAAAACTCACATAATTAATCAAATCAGTAATTTACATCATTTATAATATAAGACCAATTACATTAATGTTTATGGAGTCAAAATAAACACAAAAAAGGCAAGAAGATATATCAAAAATGTTGGTGTCGGTTACCCAAATTCACCTGAACATCGCAACCTACATACAGGTACATGTAAGTAACTGTTTTATTAATATTGCAGCTACATACTAACTGCTAGTAATAGATTTCTGTCGGACGTTGATGTGTTGATAAAATCGCTGGCGCATTCATTAGCCGTAATGATATGGTTCGTTAATCTGGGACAATCGACAATTCTAGTTGCAAGGCCTATGCCGTTTGCCCTTAAATATAAAATTTACTGCTACTGCGTCCGGTTAAATTGATAAAAATTACGATTGTTTACAATTGGGAAGGTGTGCGTCAATAATATTTAACGAGCCTTTACATTTAGGGTGATTGATAAATTACAATTAAGCAAATGAGAAGGATATAAAAATACAAACAAACTATATATTTCGATAGTATTTTTAGCTATATATTTCGATCACTTTTATATCAAAGAAATATTACATGGTTTTTTCAAGTATAAAAATACTACTAGGATGTTAAATGGATATTATATCCCATTGACACCTTCAATGTCAAGAGCATTGCAAGTGCGTTGCCAATCCTATGTCCAACTCTGTAAAGGAGCTTTGACTAAGTAGCGAAGTCGCTTACCATCAAAACACAACATTGATAGCAATAATATTCACTGTGATCTTTTGTAAGATTGAGGTAATTCTCCAAATTTTGAGCATAATATTTCCGACTGTGCTCTCTACCTCAATTGGCTGCAAATACTTTTACTTACTGTATGAAAAAAAAAATCGTGTCTTAGCTTAGACTTAATGTACTGAGAGCAGAAGTATGTTAAAACTGTTCTAGGCTTCACAAGGCGAGCCATACTACGGACTATGACAGTAAAGAACACGAAACAGGCATTACCAATTTGTTACACACACACTCACATATTACTAAGTAAGTAAGGAGATTTTTTTTTTCAGAATCAACGAATAATAATGAATTTAAACCTTTAGTGATATAGTAAAGATTAAGAGAGTGCGTAAAAATCAGTTAAGTACTTACTACAAATCTGAAAAAATAAAATTATTTTAGGTAGTCTGTATATTAAAGAAGGTTAAGGTCGTATAATTTTGTAGCGTGATAATAAAGTCTTCAAAGATTTATCTTTTAAGAAAATATTTGATACACATGTAAGATCTTGTTACTTTTTTTATTTTATTACATATAAAAGTCACAGTCTACCGGTTGACGTTTATGAGGCCTGTATTTATTTAACATTTATATGTGGGTTATTATCATATCCCCAGTTGATATTACTTCTATGAGAGCGAGTTATTTATTTTAACGGTAGGATAAACTTTCGAATTATAGAGATATATGTAATCATCTTATTTACCTTATTTGCTAACATATAATTTCAGAGATATTTATGTATGCATATTCGCATAGAACTTCAATGAGTTTTGATAAACGTATAAAATAATGAGTTGTTAATTGATCGTATATTTAGATTTATTAACTATAATTTTTAGGCTGAAGTGATGATTTTTAAATAAAATACATAATAAATTTTATACGATTGTCTATAATAAAAACAGTTCAATACATAATATAACAACCTGTGATCAATAAACTGAGAATATTTTATTTAAATAGCGCGAAGTTGTCGTTCCAATTATATTTAAGGACAAGTGCAATAGATTCTAACACTTAAGAGTGAACAATACGGTATAATATTGTATTACTGATGCTAATATTCGATATTTGAACTTTAACATTTTAGCATTACTAACTTTAAGCCATCTAGTATGACGAATCATACTCTCTATAAAATAATCAATTAAAGAGTGGGAGAATCTGGATTAGATATTATCGGAGTTCTGTCGGCACATGAGTTCAATCGTGAGGCCTCTAACAAGATTGTAGCGGGTACAGCCGTTCTTGATCCGATCTACAAAAAAAAAATTAAACTGATGTTTTTTGTGTACATGAATTGAATAAATTAGTATGATACTCGAAATCAATGACATATCTTATGCAATATTTATTGTTTGAGACCATTGTAGTAGTGGAGTATACGAACGGTTATAAGTAAAGACATTTTCGCAGCAAAATATTTGACACAGGTACAAATAAATATAAAAATGCCATTTTTTTTTTATTCACATGAAGTGGTTATAATAAAATTTAAATACCTAAATACAGTTTGTATCAAAGAGGCTATTTTTGTCGTCAAAAAGAAAAAAAACATGCAATTTTTTCGACTCAAAACTATTTCATTATTTTCTTCCAACCAAGTATCAAAAATAAGAGGCCATAGTAACTATGATAGCCGAACTCGGCCTATTTTGGTACCATTTTGGTCAGGCATTTGAGCTATTGTCAGTGATTTAATTGAAACAGCGGGGGCCGAACTGGACAGCCTTTCCGACCTAAACATAGGAAACAATGTTTTGTATGAAAATTTTTATTTAGCGCCTTAATTGCCTTCATATACTTTAATTAGAGTCGGCCTGTTGTCCATGATTAATGTTTTAAATTAAAATAAAAACATGAAGATGACTTTTGAATATGCATACTACATATGTTAATATGAAACAACATACACGGCTAAAAGAACATACGAAAATCGAAGCTTCATTAAGAATAAAATGTTCTTCATTAAAATATGGAAGATAATGAATTATAAAGGTTCGGTCGTTGTATTTTTGTTGCGTAGATTGATATCCAAAACGAAATCAATTAATCTCAATCGATTAATAATAGATACAAACAATCGCAATTTTGATAAATTGACTTGCAAACTAATCATAATATTGGCAAGTTTGACAGAGGAAATTATTCCGTACAAAATGTACTTAAATACTTGTCTGGAAACTTATACGCCCAGTTAGCAGAATCTCCTTCGCTCCGACTCGAGTTGGCTTTTGTCTAAAGCTTAACAAGGATAAGAAATATTTTAAAAATGTTTCAAACAACAGGGAAGTTTTTCAATCAAAATACTATGCGAATTTCTAACTAATTTATAGTATTTTAGTACGTGTTTCAAAACGTTCATTCCTATTTTAGTTAGACCAACTGTAAGTCTGAATACATCGTTAAAGGTTGAACATTATAAAGAATCTACCAGAGAATTATCTTGTTTAAAAGAGAACAGCAATAAATTAAAGCAATTAATTACAATGAAACAGCGCTCACAAAATCCCAGCCGACCTACTCTCAATCGTATAAAATCTAATTTTAACACCTGCTCTTCAAAATCAGCCACCAGAAATATTTTGTTGTTATTAACATTTTTTCTTTATCTTTATGTCAAGTAATAGTAAATCCTACGTATAACTAGATCGAATTACTCTGTGTCTATTTAGGCTTTTGTATCTTCATAAAACAAACCAATTACTTCCATCCCGTACTTATCAGTTCTCATCTAGCATCAATCTACTCGTATTACACAAAAATTTACGAGAATGAGGCTTCTCGAGTCATGATGACAATAAATTTCGTTTAACAGCCCGATGTCATTCCTCAGTCTGTGGGATGGTAACGTTTGTGAAAGAACGGCACCGCATCAGCTGATTTATAGTTTTCTCTTTGTTTCGTATTTGCTTCCTTTAATTGTTTTATTGGTGGACATTTTTTAGACGTGACTTTATGAGACCTTTATGAGGTTGTGAAATATTTACTGATTTTGCGGAACCTTTTCTTGTCTTATCTATCTTGACCGATTTTTTATGTTAACTTGTTATCTGATTGGATTTTTCGCTGATCTCATACAGGTGCTGGTTTTTACGAATAAACATTTATATGTAATAAATGAACATATTTAGAAGATCATCATTTAATTTAATAAAATCATTCCAGGCTTACTTCATAAAACAAAAATAGGAATACTTAAGGAAATATAAATTTGAATATTACCGGGGGCCATAAAGATGGCTCAATATATTTTATAATGGAACATGATCTAATTAAAATTTTATATCTAACGGCCTTAACGAAGACCACAATAAAATTGTCAAAGTCCTCTCATGTGAACGTCGTTCGCTTTGAACACAACAAGAAAAAAGGTTATTTCGAAGCGACTAATTAGCTACATTATACCCCAATTTGATAACAACGAGCAAAATAAGAATTTAACTTTGTGTTATAATGTAAATAGTATAAAATGAATACAATTATAAAGATTTTAATTATAAAATTGTATTGAGGTGACAATTAACAGGTTTCAATTAACTTTTTAACATTTTTTTTTATATCTGAGTTAGGTACTTTATATTTACGCGGAGACTATACATTTTATTTATTTTTTTATTTTATAATTTTATTTTTGTTTTATTCAAATGCTTATAGCATAAATGTCAAGATGTTTAGAGCTAATGTTTTGTATAGAATGTCGATGTACAAAATACAATCAAATTGGGCATGTTTTTTTTAGTAATAAAAAGTTTTACTGCTCCAATATGCCTCTCGTCAACGTTGCTTAAAATGTTAGTTGTTATTCGACGTTCGTTTAATTTATAGAGACTTTTATTATTTAGGTTTAATGTCCACTAATTTGGTACCAAATATACCTATCTACGGATAATCTTAATAAAATATTTATGCGAGGATAAAATTTCAGCTGAAAAGTTAGCGATGTGAAGCGATTGTTATATTAGGTTAGTGTTGAAGTGTTAATTTATCTAAATAAAAAAAGTTTGAGTAGAAAACCAATCAAGTGATAAATAATAATTGTCGTCAATTTATTATATATTCAGAAAATATTGTACTTAAAATTACGAAACTAAGTAATTTTTAAATAGGGGAATTAATAACTGCAGTATTCAATCTAATATAGACTAAAAAACTATATCCGTATTTGTTTGTTTGTGCTATTTTTTTTTGTGCAATACCCACCAATGAGGAAATTATAAATATTTTTAATATCATATCAAAAATATCGACCGTTCCAGTGGAGATCGAACCCGCACTTACGACCTGGTATGTCGGAGGTACGGGTTCCGTATTTGTGTTTAAGTACGAAGAGTATTAAGAGTACTAACAATTAATATGTACGATTTTATTTTTGTGCTACCCACACATTAGGGATTCTAACCATTTTTTGAATATCATATCAAAAATTGACCGCTCCAGCGGGATTCGAATATACTTGACTTTTGCTGACGCGACGATAAAAAGGAAGGCACACAACTATCAAGTACCTACTGTAAAGTACCTCATAGTATAAACCACGTGAACAGTTCAATTTATTTCCGTTATTCTATTTCTAATACAATAAGGCGCTTGTAGTATGTAAATCACCACTTGTTATGATATCACCCTACTTATTACTTTATTGCTAGTCAAAAAAATATCTCACCTCGTAAACTTATATTGCATTTATATCTTAACTAGCTGACTGTGAAATCTCATTTGCAATGCGGTTGCAAAGTATTCCTGTGATTATTCACACATATTTTTACTTATTTTTGAACAGACATCAGTCTAAAGATGGTTAATAGAAATTTTACTTTAATTGAAGTGAAAAGGAATCAAAATTGCATGAGCGAAAGTTTGGCTTATGATAAATGGCTTATTGAAGGATGCAGGCTGCTTTGACGTTTAAAAAAAGAGCAAAAGATATACGGCAACATGATGAGATGCCAGAGTTTCGTTTATAAATATTTATTACCTAATTATTGAGGTCTGGTTGAACTTCTAAAGAAATATTTGGTCGCAGGTATATATATATATATATATATATATATATATATATATATATATATATATATATATATATATATATATATATAATATATACTTTTTAGGGACGCTTCAAATCCGGTAAAAGTATGATTAAAAGAAATGTTTTATTCATGAAATATGTGACTAAGTGTATTAAATGTATAGTAACTAGTCGGTGTCAGTATTAAACTGGTAATTACTTGTCTCATCTCAGAATTAAATAAATATTTTTTTATTGGTTTAAATAGCTCTTTTTGTAGTATAAAAATAAACAAAAAATGCCTAGTTTCTAATCAGATTTGATGATATGCGGCTCTATTTGCGTCAAATTTATATATTATAAAAAAAAAATTCAACATCTAAATACACTAATAAATCTGTCAGCTATTTATCTGTCCGCATAGTCAACTGTTGAAATATTTATACTGAAGCTAAAGAACTTGTTTTAACACCCTTGTTAGCATAATGATCATCTGTGATCGTGATATAAAATGGTGTACCTTTTATTTTTCTATACTTAGCTACCACGTAATATATACGATAACAACCGTACCATACAACTACTATGCATACTATTTAACATATAAAATGACTCTCAGAATATAACTATGATGTCTCAATACAATATTCTTCTTAGAAACCTTGTTACAAATAAAACTTTAAAAACTTTATTAATGATATTAAACTATAAACAAACAATGTCTTTATTGTCTTGAAAATACTTGTTTTGAATATTTACTGATTTTTAACAAAGAATCAAAAATAAAAACTATTCAAATATAAAATAATGATAAAATACTTTGGGGTTAAAGAAACTTTATTCTCAAAAAGAATATACAATATTTACTTATATGAGAATATTAAATTAAATTTACATCTAAAATCGTATAGCGATGTGCGGCGAAACAAAGCAACAATCGCAAAATACACAGAAAATAATATATTTTAAAGACGGTGTTTTTTAAGGATCTGTGAATACTTGGTACTGTTGTCGATAACTAGTTTTATAGAATAGCACAGATTGATTAGAATTAGAAGTCGTATGATTTAGTAGAAATTCCATACATTTGTTTGGTTTTTATTAATTTTATTATTAGTCGAAAACCATTTTACGTTGTTATACTATTCTTATTTTTACAATTTTCATCATTTCGTGTTATTTTTTGTTGTTTCCTGTTATTTTTTTTTTGTTTTGTATTATTTTTCACATGTGTATTTTTAATAGCCTCTTAAACTAATTTATACTGTTTGCCTCTTCGATGTTTTTAACCGACTTCCAAAAAAAGAAGGAGGTTCTCAATTCGATTGTATTTTTTTTAATGTATGTTACTTCAGAACTTTTGACTGGCTGGATCGATTTCGACAATTTTTTTTAACCTACGACCTACGTTGTATTATACCGCATAACTTTTTACTAGGTGTACTGATTTTGATGATTTTTAATTTAATCGAAATTTGATGTTTATCATGTGGTCACATTTCAATTTCATCAACATCTGATGACAACTTTTTGAGTAATCTTTGATAACGCGTATTTACTTGACTATTTTTTCGTCTACCTACGTGTATTACTTGTCAATGTAATTGAAGTCGGTATTTTTTTCGTTTGCGATCAAAAACAATTATTTGGTAAATTATTGTATAGTTTAGCTCCTTCAAATATAATACTATTATTTTCATTTTTTTTGTTCGAGGTTTTGGTATTTCTGTCATTATGGTTTCTTAATTTTATTCTTCGTGCTTGATGTTTTTTTATTGAACTGAATTTCTGAGTGAATACTTTTCTTTAATATTTTTTGGACTAATACTCAAATTTAGTACTTGTAAGTTTGAGTAACATTCATAATCCTCGAGTCTTTATAAATTTTTTGAGTAGATGTTAGGAAGTCATAATTAATAAGATTTTTAATTAATGAAACTGTAAAACATTTCCTCGTTGATGCAGAATAAAGTTATCAAGATGAATTTTCTAAAATAAATTAAAACCGTATTTTTTATTAAAAACGAAATTATTAAAAATCAGCTGTATCTCTAACAGAAGGTATATATTCACATTATTTACGTTGAGGAAGTAATAAATGTCAGTTACATAGCTAAGTATGATAAAAAAATAGTATTTTTAAATATAACTCTAATAATAGTTCAATAAAACCAATCAAAGATTCAATAAAACATAGTATAGTGGTAAACTAAGCCGCAGAAGGCGAATTAAAATATTGAAATAACATCTTTACTGTCATTGTATACACGAATGAAGTCACAGAGAGCGTCTTAAATACGTAAAAATATATATTTTAATGAAACACGTGAACCTTTTAAGACCATTCAGGTAGTTCGGATTCGTTAAATTATGGAAATGTGACGTTTTATCACAAAAGTACAGTAGTTTACACTTAAAAAAAGTGCCGGTGACGGTCGAAGTTGAAATTGTGTATAGTTTCCCTTATTAAACTAAATGTTATCGAGACTAGCGTGAAATTATAGTACTGTAGAGAAAGGTATAAGTTGATATGACAGACAGAATTTAATACTATTCGGTAGTATGATTAACTACAGAAAGCAAAAAATCGGGTGATTAGAGATAATTAGTAACAAAAATATTTAGTCTTATGATTGAACCCAAATGCGTATTTAAATATAAATTGATCGTAAATAGAAGATTTAATGCATTTAATTTAAAACATTTGAGGAGTAAGAATTAAATTATGTTGCGCGTTGGCGCAACGGTCACAGCACTGATTTGTGGCTGTTGCGCTGGCGGTTGCGGATTCGATCCGCGCACATGACAAACATTTGTATTGGCCATAGAGATGTTTGCCGTCATCTGGCTGTTTGTGCAGTTCCAGGAAGCTCTGATCCTTTTCCTGCATGGAAAAAGAGGCTTATGCCCAGCAGTGGAATATTACAGGCTGACGCGTTAGCGTAGCGTTAAGAATTATATATACATATGGTTGTCTACCTAAATAACAGACAATCCTCCATGTGTGTATGTTGTAATATATTCTTATAAATTAATAGTGTGATATTCACGTGAACAAATACAAATTTCTCTATTTCGAATATATTTACATTCAATAATAATGAACAGAAAATGTACAATATATTTACAAACAGGGAAGGTCCATATTATTTTTACTGTTGACATTTGGAGATAACACCAATTTATAATAGAAAGATTATCCGTTATTTATTTAATTGGCACTACTTACATATTTAGAAATCTTTTTATGCGACTTATTCAAATATATACATTTTCAATTAATAGCTGACTTACACGGGCCTTATAGTTTTATTATTTTTCAACATAAACCCGTCTAGTACGATAAGATTCGGACGGCTTTCTAAATTGAAATACTTAATTTATTTCGGTATCTTTAATTTGTCAGGATTATAGCTTTTAGTATTTATTTATTAATTTCGGGTTAAATGTTAAACCGTGTTTCTATGGTTACTGATAGTTAATGTGACACATATGTATTATTTTATCGGTTTAGTATCTTTCTTTTAATTATTATAGATATGATATGAGCTGATGGGCCTTTTAACTTAACGTTTTCGATAATAAGAAACTAAAAAAAACGTTAAATTCGTCTTTAATTTTAGTACTTTTACTTTAGTTGTAAAATGTAATTTTTTGTTGTTGTTGTTTGTTATATAATTATGTTTTCATCTGATAATAATGTGTTTAAAAAAATGTTTTTAAATCTTTTACAATAAATACATTTACAATAAATTTAGTATTAAATGTTTCAAATAATTCTCAACAAATGTATAGATTATTATCAAATTAGAGCAAACGGGACTAGTTAGTCGTGAGGGTGACCTACATGAACCATAGTTGGAATAAATATTAATTCAAAGGGACGATTGGAAGGCTACATTGTTAGACTACATTTGCTGAATATAAGCAGATAGTGTAGATATAAATGAGGTAATAGAAAAGAGTAGAACAGATTTCTTCACTTCTGTTTAGCCTAGCTAAGTTATATCTAGAGATTTTTGGTATATGGACTGCAATTTGTCCAGCTCATGACAAAGATGTGTAGAATTTATAGTGGTTTATCATAGTTTGTGCGTTTTCGATTACTTATGTTATGGTGTTTCCGCACCCCGATGTTTGGTTTAATCTTACTAGGGGCGTTATCTGTTATTCGGTTTTTATTTTACAGTTTATTAATTTTAAATGCAATAGTGCTTTTTTGAAAAAAATATACCTCTTTATAATAGAAATATAATAAAGTTTAATATTTTTTTACTATATCTATTCCATGAGTTTAATTAATGTTCAATTTATCACGCGACACGTTTCATTTAATATTAAAAAATCATTTGTTTCAACACAGTAATCTTGTCACGTACCGCTTCATATTTTTTTATTCAAAGAACACTGAGATTTATAAGGATTATTCTTTAACCTTTCACGAAGGTTTTTCGATAATAATATAAATAAAATCTATCTTTCAGTCCAAACATACTCTTCGGAATCGAAAATAGAAAACTATTTGACGAAATTGTTGAAACTATGACCGTCGTCAAAAACCCATTTATCATTTTAGTTGACACGCGACTGAAATGAAAAATTAATACCTCAAAAATCTCTTCCCAGTTATAAATATATTTTTTTAGGTTTTGTTTTTCTTTTATCGACCGTCATACAGCAAATACTTTGTTAGCGCTATTAGCTGTACTGTTTTTTTTTTTTTTTTTTGTTTCTATTATCAGGAACTAAGTCACTGAACGCTTAACTTAAAAATTCAGTATGATTATCTAAAAAGGGTATGAAAGTCAAAGACATTAAGTAATAACAAAATTAATATAACGAAGAAGTCATTAGTCATCATTGTCAACTTATAAATACCATAAAGTTAAAATATTTATGTTACGAAGTGTCTACCAAAACAAACAAATTCAAGTTTGAAATATTTTGAAAGGACTATAAAACTTAAAAGGTTTCTTTTATTGAAACTTCGTAAAAGTCATAAAGTGCTTTTAATTCAGCAATAAATTGTATTACATTTTTTTTTCTATCTTGGCAATAAAATTTAAAAACTATGATATAATGTTTATTATTATAAGTCACTACAAAGCGTGAAACACACCTATAAAACAACATTCGTGCAACGTAAGTGTTCGTTTGCTACCACTTGCAAACAAATATTATCCGTTCTGAAGCAAAAATCAAACTCGGAATCGTCAGCATTAACGGAACAATCACTCCACTTATCCTGTAAGTTCATGCTAATGTACATCACGGTATTTTTTTAGTCATATTTGATATTAATTAATGATATAAACTTAAAATTGCTAACATGTCATTATTAACTATAAAAAAAATTATATCCAGAAAAGGAAAATATGACAAAACGTTCAATAAAATACGTCGCATTTTTTATGAACATATTTAATATCATCCTATCCAAGGATAGTGCTTTTATAAGCACGCATTTACCTAACGATGCATAAAAATATTTCTCGTGTCACGTTATGTCCATCGATTAATCAGAACATTTTTTCCAGTTTAAAAGCATCGGTAAATGCGATCCTGTGTTTGTGTACTGGCCACATAGTGTCCATTAGGGTTTATTAAGAGTTTAGTCAATATTGGTGTATGTTGATGCACAGCCGAACGATGCAATTAAATTTTGCCTCGATGACATTCTGAAGCTTATTCAAATTATGGCATCACTTTATAGTGAAAATAATTACGTTGATTGACACTTTTATATATCGATAAACCGTTTAAGTGGCCAAATTTAAATTTATTTTATTAATTATTAAATTAAAAATAATATTTTAACCAAAATTTATTCTATTCAAGTAGACTTTATGATCCCAAGTAAGGTCAACGACCTTCACTCATCTGCTTCATCATCATCATCATCATCATCATTTCAGCCTATTGCACCAGTGGAGCCTAGTCCACTGCTGGACATAAGCCTCCACAAGTTCGCACTAAAAATGGCGTGAACTCATGTGTGTTGCCCATTAGCCATAGTCACCACGCTATGCAGGCGGGTTGGTGACCGTAGGTAGGGCTGGCTTTGTCGCACCGAAGACGCTACTGCCCGTCTTCAGCCTGTGTCAGCCTCGTCTGCTTATCGGATGAAAATTATATTTTCCAAAAAATATAGTCATAGCTTAGCTTTTTATATAAAAAAAAATAATAATTAAAAAGATCCATAGTGCATAGTCGAGCTCCCAGTCCCAGTCCCAGTCATGATCACAGTAAATAGCTTTTGTTTAAGAACAAATACACCAACTATACATACATATATAGCGTTCCTCATCTTTGCTAATCGAAGAATAAAGATAAGTAAATAAACAACGACACAAAAGACTTTGCTAGTTTTTTTTTTTTTTTTTTGTTATTTTGGAAAATAAAACTGTTATTGAATTATATGTAATTGAACCTACTTTTATAAATATACAATAAGTGTATTAACAACATTATAAAAACAGACAAACGCCCTAGTGGTGGACAGGCCTAAAAGTGCACACATAAGTTAAATTCATTGTGCTAAAGCTTATTTCATTTAAGTTCACAAAAACATTTTATTTACCTATTGTTAGTTCAATGTGTAAATTTCACATTGCTTTTATAATTTAAAACAAACACTATTTATAAAATCACTTTTAATTAAAACGCTTAAAATGTTGATCAACATTTTATTTGGAATGGGCTCTTTAATTTTCTATATTTGGTTTCGCGCTAGGTATGTGACAAGTTGACGCGTCGCATTTGACCGAACTCGGTCATAGTCCAATTTAGGGTAGACGGAAACTAAGCAAAAAGTTTGGAGACAGGTAACGCGTTCATTGTGGGGACAGAGGAAATTTGCATTGTAATGGGTATCCGGCTTCGTCCTCTATCTAGGGTTTTGTATTATCTCTAACACGCCAAACAAGTTATTTAGCATACGTTCATTCACTCTTTGAATTTATAACACGTCAGTGGGTCAAAAGGTGTTCACAATGCACAAAGCTATTACTATTTATTATATCTAAGAATACATATAGCCGAAAATTTTCGTTAACTGTATAAAATAATTTCCAGAGAGTTCAAATAGGGAAGAATATTTAAGAATTTAGTGAAAACGTCAACTTATCAATATTTACTACTGACAGACTATTTGCGTCTATTATTTGCGGGTGGCCTGCAGCCTAACTGACTGCGGCCTTTGTACATCGCAAAATAGATTCGTCACTATTGTAGGAAACCCTGCGGGATATTGGATAGAAGAACTGATTGCTAACCATAATATGTTCGATTGACATCTATTTTAGATCAGTCCTGATTTTAGAACACATTGTGCAAACTTTGGTGTATTTGAACATAATTTATAGTTATTACAGATGCAACGACGTATTTACCTTTACTGAGTAAATTTAAGATTATAATCAATTTACTTTTTACCTATATCAAGTAGGTTATAGTAATTATGTTTATTTCATTACGTATATCGTGTAACTGTTTCCTTAATTAACAAAAATGTAGGTCTCGCTAATAAATTGGTAGACCTCTTATTGATTACAAAATTAAATCTACCTTTCGTATGATTATCTTTAACGGGCTAACGTTTATTGACCTCGATAGAATGTGTAAGAATTGATACGTAAAAATGTATAGAGTGAAACGAATTGAAATCTAGCTTGTCCACAATCGAAATGAAGCACAAGCATCTCCCGTGCCGCATTGTTCCTTTGTTGGCCGCTCGTGGCCAGAACCTTTGTCCGAGAATTGTTTTATACAGAATGTAAGTCACGAATGCCATGTACCGTCTAACTGAATAAGGACGGCTTTTCTGTACCGCTACCCCGCAACCCGTATCGATGTACCTATTGTTACTATTTTCACTTACAACTCTATTAAACGCGTCTATATACATAGTACCGATAAATTAACATTAAAATGATATTAATATAGAAAAAAATAAGTATTACTACTTTAGTAAAAGATGCGACGCTTTGATCTTTTATGTATAATATGTAAAATTTTAATTTTTAAATTCACAACTGGCACACTTTTCACATTCTGTAAGATATTCTTTTGAAATAAAATGTCGAGTGAATAACATTTTCTGTTTCTTAGACTTATTCTTGTATCAAACAATGTTTTGCACGTTTTATATAATGTTTTTGACAAATAAAACTCGTCTACTTCAGCTTTTGTTCTATAGTGCGTCAATTTAGAAACAATCTATTAAATTATCATCATTTAATTAATCTTATTACAGTGAATTTCATTTCATAGCATTTATTTGTTCACTCACATCAATTGTCTTTTTTTCTTGTTTGATATAGATATCCTAATAGATTAACTTTTTGATGTGGTTATTCGATATATCTGGGGGCACGGTAGTGCCCCCGCCAAGACGAACCAAAAAAAACAAAAAAAAAACAAAAGAAAAACGAAAAGCACTACCTATCTTTTCTCGAAGTGCTTCGTCGTTTTTTTGAACCCTCATAACTTGGGTTTGGATTATACCAGATAAACAAAATTCTATGGATATGATGTCAATAGCAGACTTATTAAACATATAAAGTTTCAATTGCATAGCTCTTATACTTTAGATTTTATTGATACCTAAAAAACCCCGATTTCGTCACTCACTGATGATCATCAAAATTCATAGAGTACTTCCTGAAGTCCCAGAAAGCTGAAATTTGGTATGTAAGCTACTATTAGTACACATACAACAAAAAAATTCTAAAACTTGGAACTTTTACCCCCCAACCCCTTAAACTAGGGGATGGAAGTTTGTATGAGACTTCCGCAAATTTTGATGCTAGAGGTCTGAAAATTGATATAGGGACTCCTTGTTATTAATAATAATAATAAAATACATAAAAAATAAAAATCGGTTATTAGTTTATGTCGAAAATTTACATTTTGTAATTTTGGTTTTTTGTTTTGGCGGAGATCACCGTTTGCATATCAGTTCAACATAAAATCAAAAACAGCGTGCTTAAACTGAATATGGTGAAGATTGGATAATATTTATAGTATAAAATGTCTCGGAGGTAAAATGCAACTATAATATTGTCATAAGCAACTTACAAAAAGAAGTGAAATCCCACCAAAAACATTTTCATGTAAAATGTTGCCAAGACGAGATCATATGGCTCGCACATTCAAAAAGTCATCAGATCTCATGTAGAGCCAAGCTTCTAACTCTACACGCCCTAACTCTACAAGCCCTAACTTCACAAACTCTACACCTTAGTCAAAATATGTGGCTTGGCCGTTTCGCTACCGTCACGTAAGGTGAAAATTTTTTTCACTGTTTTTTACTTTTCTTTCATACAATAGTTCTATTAAAGAAAAAATAAAAAGAAGAAGAATAATTGATATACATATAATACAAATAAAAATAAAAAGAGAAAATATATTTATATAAATGAGACAGGAAAGTCGTCATCTACAACATCGGTAGCCGGTAGTAACGAAACGGCCAAGCCACATATTTTGACTAAGGTGTAGAGTTTGTGAAGTTAGGGCTTGTAGAGTTAGGGCGTGTAGAGTTAGATATATATTAGCTTGTAAATAAGTTAGGTATTTAGATATAAAGTTTAAGATCATTCAAAGTTTTGATCAATTAAATACTGAAGTAAACGTCAAAGAGTCATTCACAAGAGTGAATAATTAAAGCGACAACGAGACAAGCCTACATTTGGATGTTCCGTTTACCATACAAAAACGGATGCAAATACCATCGCTGGGGCAACTTCTTTATCTTGTGTATTCGCTCGCGTGCCAAACCTGACCTTACTCCTATCTTAATCTGATGCCAAGATAACCGCTTACATCGATCCCAGCGGGACGCAAAGACCTTTACCCTATATTTTGGTATTTTTTCAACGCCCGTAGCACATTGAAATAAGAATGGTTTTTCTATAACCTCTCGCATTGGTCATGGAATAGACTCGTCATAAAAGGCTACACGACTCGGGTAACACGTTGTGATCGTGATTCTGTATAAACATGTGCAGGGTTAAAATAGGCATGGGATTTGAATAAGGTTCTGTTTTAATCGTGATATATGAAACTAGGTATATATTAAATGCGGTTTTGGTCTTTTTTTTACAATGGTATTTATAGGTTTCACGGATAAATTCATAAGAAAGAAGTATTTTTTTTTTATTGATTATAACATTTTTTTTGTTTTTATTATCTACGAAGTAGAAAATACGGTTAGAAAAAATTCGGCATTTAAAGCTTGTCATGACACTCAAATAGGTCTAATACGAAAACTACGTGACTAAATTTGTTGATGCGTCAGCGCTCAAAATTGTAGCGTTTTATTGTACGAATTTTTCATTTATTTTACAGAAAAAAAAATATATATCTTAATTGTATCGATAAAATACTTTCACGTAAAGTTTTATATTTGCTATATAGGAAAATAATGAACAATTTAAGTACCTATTGAATTAAGGTACGTTGTTAGGTCCAACTTCGATTCCAGCTTTTCTAATGAAACTTGCAATCGCGAAAATTGCGTGGAAATAAATACAAACGTAGTTCGCTTAGCAACTTCTAAATGCACTGCGAACAGAACGCTTTGTTAATTTTAAAGTGAATTGCATTCTATTCAACTGCAAATTTCATTTCGGAAAAATAAATTCGTCCAAGCGACTAATACGAATTCCTACTTCTGCGTACTCTTATCGCATTTAATAATACTCCACTAATCATATTTTTAACGGGAAAACTAATTTCATTGATATAAAACCTATAATATTAAACACAGTTTGAAATAATGAAGTCGTTTTAAAATACAAACTATTCAAATCGTTATTAGTGATAAGACTGCCTTTGTATATCTTTCTTTGTATTTATCACTTTTTTGTAATGTTTCTTTGTGGTGTACAATAAAGAGTATTTATTTTTATTATTATTATTATTATTAAACTATGAAAAATTTAGATAATGAAAAAAATTAATGTAATTTTGACTACAATATACATAAAAATTATAACGTCACAACTCAAACAAAAGCATCAAATACTTTTACAAATATTACACGCTTCAATGAAATACGTAAATAAATATTGAAGTAATACTTTATGTGAGTTTCTGCCTTTCATACGGAAAATGTTTAATATGCATTTAATGAGGAAACTCCCTGAATTAGAGCGCCGTGTTATCGGCTTCGGGCGACGTCATATTTGCGGCCAAGAACTGTAGCAATATTCTCAAAGTAACACAACTAGTTGACTCGAATACAGAGTAGTTTAATAGACAACTTGTCTCCAATAACGTATTATTATTGCAATCGCTGCCTATTGACATACATTCGTAATATTTCATCGCTATCGTTATGAAGCAATGCGATAATCATAATAAACGGTATTTTATCAAAGTTAACATAAAATAAACAGGAATATAATTTTTATATTTTCTCATAACCCAATTTCTTCGAAATTTCACAAAGCCACTTTCTCATTTAGATTAATATGAAATTGTATACGGAGTAATTTTTGAATTGCGCCTTTTTCATCACAAAAATTGTAGATTAAAATGTTTGATATTATATCAAAATTTTGCAGTAAACTTATTACTTTTGATTTATTTCTATAATAATAAATTAGATATTGGAATATGATAAATTATAATAGTGTTTCATCAAAAGTATTATTATTATAAACGTTTGTATTCTCTTAACTTAAAATCCTTTCACTATACCTACATAGTATACACTAATTTCAGTTCTATGCGTTATTTCCAAAGATACTTTAGCGGAGATATAATCAGTCTATTAGCTCACGTTACCGGGTAGCATAGAGGTTCTGCTTCAATCAATGACAACAAATATATTATATAAAGCAAATATAAGGAAATTATATCCAATGAATGAAAACGAAAATATATTGTAACATAATTATTGTTATAGTTACGTTAGCAGTATTATTGTTTATAGGGATAATAAATTATGTGTGTCACGATACGTAATAGGGACAAATATTTGTTGTTATTTATGTTGTCTGTGTCGGCTTATGAATGCTAATTTTAGTGAGAGAGATCTCTCATTTTGTTTCATCACTCCATTCTGTCTACAACTTGCTGAACTCATAAAGTTGTATGCTAATAGAGGCTGGACTTTTCCCTGGGAGACTTTACATTTATAGTATTAAGTAGAAACTTAACGTTAGTAAACTGTATCCCGTAATTGAAAATTATATTCGGTCTGGGGCATTGGAAATTAAAATTGTATTTTACACTAAGACAAATAAAAACTAAAAAAAATAATGTATATATATATATATATATATATATATATATGTATATATATATATATATATATATATATATATATATATATATACATTTAAGGTTATGTAATAAGTATTTATATAGCTTTGCTGTTTATAATGTTTATCAGTAAAAAAAAACATAGTTTTTATTTTACTCAAATTATGTAGTTTACACTATCCAGAAGCCGTGCGACCCGTGCTAGCTTAAAAAAGCTGTGTTACAGGCGACAGTATCTTCCCCGATAATTAGCTTATTGTTACATAATCAAACTTTGCGTTCAGATAGCGAAAACACAAATGAAACTAGTCTGTACACAAAGATGACAACAACACAATAATAAATCAAGGATTATAAATACAAAATTTGGGAAAAAAGGTTGACAATTATTAAAGTATGGAAATATTTACCATCAAAACAAATTTGTTTTTAAAAATAAGATTTTTTTTTATAATATTAATAAACAGACTTTCAAATATATATATATATATATATATATATATATATATATATATATATATATATATATATATATATATACCTTTTTTTCGTATTATTGTATCAATTAATTTGAAGATCAGGGTTAATAATAAGCAGTACGCATGACGCTTTAGTATAGCCCTGTATTTCTATTAGTTATCTAAATTTATATGTAAAGTTATTGCAAAAAATAAATGGTATCAATTTATAATACTCATAATTAAAAGATACAAATATAAACCACGAAGTATTTTTTATTACTATAAAGATTATTCGACCTAATCAAACTCCTATAAATCCTTTCGGAATACCGCATTATCCCTTAGCCTCGCCTAAGTTTCAATAAGAAAAGTTTTAGTCCTCTTCGGAAAAATGTTTTCGTTGATAAAGAAAAACTACTCCGTATCAAATATCGACACACATAAATATTTATACTTGTAATAAATAAACTGTTTCTGAGTGATAATTTGAAATGCCAGGATTAATATACTATGTTAATAAATATATGAACATAATTATAGTTTAATAGCAGGCTCTGACTTTTATTGACTATCCACGAGAGAACGAAAGTAATCGACATAGCCCACAGAATTCGCAAGTTTAAATGGCACCTGTGCTGCAGGACTGATGGTCTATGGAGCAGACGTGTCCTGGAGTAGAGGCCGCATCTTGGCAAACGCAGTGTGGGACGACCTCCGGCCCACTGGACCGATGCTCTACGCAAAATTACCGGTGTAGGCTGGATGAGGATAGCGGAAAACTACTTACTACAGTACGTATACATACAAATGTACGATGACACTTCTACATATTAATGCAACTATTACTGCGAACATTTTGTTTTAAATGTTAGTATTTGATTTCCAATAATAAGCAAATTACAATACTAATAAAATTAAAGTATTATTTTATTTATGTACAAGTAAATTACGATTGCTAATACAGTTAAAATAAAACGTACTATCGGAAAAATATTCTATTCATAAATAAAAAATGCACTACATAAAAATTAACTTTCCTTGTATTTTACGAGCTGAAAAACAGTATTACGAGCATTCACGTCGTACATTTGCTTTATAAACACGACTAAGCTGAGATATTTTTATTAAATTCCATCGCAGGCAGTTCGTACTGTATGCAAATGGTCTGCGTTTCAGAACGATGAAAACAAAGGAAATGGCGCAAAAGAGACGATATATAATCTGTATTTGTAACTTTTTTAGCTTTAACATTCGATTAAAAACAATTAATAGTATAGTATATATTAATTATTATTAAGTATATATACATCGGTTTTACTAGGTCATTAACACTTTTAAAAACGGCTGAACCGTCGACCACAGCTAGACCTTACGGCTCTGCTATTACTATTCATGACTCGAAATTAAAAGCGAAAACGAAAATGAAAAATAAAGAAAAAAAAATGAAAAATAAAGATTTAATTATAACACAATTTTAACTATAAATTACAAAAAAAATTGATTTCAATGGCAGATTTATAATTTATTTTTAAACTACCGTCATTTAAAAAGAAGTAACGAAAATAGTATGATAATTAAACGTAATTCCTTAAATTTTAACTTTTAACAAGAGCTTCCCAAATTATTTAAGAATTTCAAGACATATCGCAGAAAATGGACATAGTTTCCACTATTAGACTAAGCCTATCTTTCGCTAGCTAATACCAAAAAAAACTGCCTCCTCTACCGATACAAACATGCTTACGTCAACTCGATTTCCCGCCAATATGCATTACTTGAAGACATTGTCATACTGCGTTCCTACTAGTCGAGGTAGTACATGCATTAAGATTGTTACAATATTAAATTAAATTACTAGACAAATAAATCAAAGTACAAATGCAAAAAAATGACTTCTAAAATTACAATAATATGTTAAAGTTAATCATTCAGCAATTCAAATAGCAAAAGTATTACATAAAAAGAAATAAAAACTAAACAGGTACTTACGTCAAGAAATTACAAAACAGATAATAAATTCACTAAGATGTCGTTCATTAATTACAAACAGTATTAATCATTTAATCTTAACCTAATAAAGTACTAACATAATTTTATAATGTTACTCAAATCTTGTAATAAGTCTGATAAGCGTCCGCGGCGACATATAATATGATAAAATTATATCTAATATATAAAATTCTCGTGTCGCGGTGTTTGTAGTTAAGCTCCTCCGAAACAGCTTGATCGATTCTCATGAAATTTTGTGTGCATATTGGGTAGGTCTGAGAATCGAACAACATCTATTTTTAATCCCCCTAAATGTTAAGGGTAGTCCATCCTAATTTTTTTTTTAATTTTTAGATAAATTATTTATTTTTATTTTATTATGATTTGGCATTTAAATTTTCACCCTTCTACCACCAACCCCTATTTTTAAGTAGCGTTTAGCGGCAAGACAACGTTTGCCGAGTCAGCTAGTACTATGATAAAATTATATTAACATTGTTGTTTTTAATTAAAGCAAATTCAACTTATTTATTTATTAAACTTGATTACTTAAGTAGTAGTGGGTGTGGTAAGAGGCGACTAAGGGATAACACAGTTCCACTACTACCTTGGAACTTAAAAAGCTGACCGATAGCGGGATAGCCATCCAACTGCTGGCTTTGAAATACACAGGCCGAAGATGGGCAGCAGCGTGGTGACTATGGGCAAAACACATGAGTTCACGCCATTTTTGGTGTGAACTTGTGGAGGCCTATGTCCAGTAGTGGACTGCGAAAGGCTGCTGTGATGATGATGATGATGACTCAAGTAATACAGATTATGTTGCGCAAAGGCAGATTTAAACCCATTCAGTCTTATATATCACCCACTACCTTAAGACACATGTATAAATACATTAATTGTGGCCAAAACTTTGTGCGCGTGAAATTTAACAAAAAAGTTATCGTTAAATTCGCAGAGTTATAAATAAATAAATGTATAAAATAAAAGTAGCCTAAGTTACTCCTTACTATATCAGCTAGCTGCGAGTGATAGTCTCGTCAAAATCGGTCTTGCCGTTTCAGAGATTAGCCTGAACAAACAGACAGACGGACAGGCAGACAGACAGACAGACAGAAAAACAAAAATTATAAAAAATATTATTGTGGTATATGTACCGTGTTTACATCCATATGAATTTAGTAAAAAGCGGTTATTTTAATATTACAAACAGACATGCCAATTTTATTTATTTATATCTAGATGTAAATATTTTTAAAATTTGATCTTAAATTGATGTCGTATAAATAA
This sequence comes from Melitaea cinxia, assembly GCF_905220565.1. Lineage (NCBI taxonomy): Eukaryota > Metazoa > Arthropoda > Insecta > Lepidoptera > Nymphalidae > Melitaea > Melitaea cinxia. The sequence goes on along the minus strand of NC_059405.1, from coordinate 6,433,867 downwards.
ATACCTCTTTTGTTACTTTTGGCGCATACATATAAAGATAATTATGCTTATTATAAAGTTGAATAATAATATTATTATCTTCTTGTAGCAGTAATGCTTGATACCATTTTTGTTACCATATATTCTTAGGCCTATGCTCACTACGGCTCTAGACAGATATTGCAACCGTCGTATTTATAGTTATAACGATCCCGTTTATTGTTAATACAAACCGAGCAAATTCTCTTAATTGTTATTGTTTGCAATGAGGTTATATAAATTACTTTGCATAAAATTTAATCAGTAAGATTTTTATCATAATTATGGTTTTTTATCTTTATATATATTACGCATAGCTATGATAATAAATAGCTAAACAAAGCCTTTAACTTGTTAGACAAGGTTTTTTTATGTTATTTTGCATATCGCTGTTATTGTCGCGTTAACTTGTTACCATTCGTGTAAATTACATATCATCGCTTCCCTAATTAAATGTTTAGTTGATACCATTTTTTTTATCTGTAAATCTAAAAATTTTGTCAGTTCTACATTCTACTTACATTCTGGTAAATTAAAATCTTTTGATGACATAATTTTTGTATTAAAGTCTACATAAGTGTAGTGAAGTTTTTTGACCGGCTTCAAAAAAGGAGGAGGTTACTCAATTCGACCGTATATATATATTATAATTTGAACCGATTTTGATAATTCTTGTTTGTTGGAAAGGAGATATCCTAGGGGTGGCACCATGATAAGGAAATCAGGATCTGAAGATGGGATCCCAGAGAAATCGAGGGAAACCCTTAAAAATCCGCTTAACTTTTTACTGGGTACACCGATTTTGATGATTTTTAATTTTATCGAAAGCCGATGTTTATCATGTGGTCACATTTAAATTTTATCGAGATCTGATTACAACTTTTGGACTAATCTTTGATAATGCGTTTTCCTTGACTATTTTTTCGTCTACCTACATTGTATTACTTGTCGATGTAATTGAAGTCGTTTTTTTTTTCGTTTTCCAGCCAACACAACTTTTATTACATTATGTTACTCAAAATGAAACCATTAATTTTTGAGTGCTATCGTACATTAACATGCTATATTATATCAGGGGCCAAACTGCCATTAGGGTTTTATAGAACTAACCCATAAATACACACTAAAGTCGTATAATAAACATTTAATTTGCAATAACAAATATTGAGATCAATAATTGAGATAAAAACTACCCTATTTCCCAAGTTGACACGAATTTTTATATATATAAATAGAAACAGAAAAAAGTTCATTATACACAAGATGACTTCACTTAGTCTTTCAAAGCCATCCTTGAACAAACATATACTAAGTTTGAATTTTTTCTAACTAATATGAGAGTCATGAGGAAACCAGCAAATAACTTAACAGTATAATCACCTTGAAGATGTTCAGTCAAAATACGCAATATGCACAGTTCAACAGTAACGAATACTCATACAAATGTATTTACACCTTCCTTATAAAAACACAAAAGTACTGATTTTATGCTAGTTGAACAAATATCTTGTCCAGCCTAAAGAAAAAAGGGCAGATGTTGACATCGAATGAGATATCCTACAGACGAGTCGGCCCATCTTTTGTTATGAAAACTATCCATTGAAAATATTCCTCGAATTACAAAATGTTTAGTTATTTGTTAAAAACCTATTAAGTTATGTCACTTGAGTGCTATTCACGACCTTTTTACATCAAATTCCATGAAAAAAAACCTTTACGTCACAGAAATAAGGAAGGTTGTAACTGCAATAATAAGTTAGTTTCTTCTAATTGTCCAGCAAACCTGTCTCGGTTTGAATGAGCCGTCGATAAATTAAATTCGTTTCCGCCGTGTGATTTCTAAAGATATCTCAATTTGTTCTTTGTTATGTACAAAGCAAAACCATATCATCCATCTATTTGTCATCCTTGCAATTTAATTTAAATGACGCGTGTGCAAAACGCGAATCGTTTGATGAACATTACCTAAACAAAGACGCTCAATATTTTAAAATCACGGTTCTATAAAATCGTGTTATAGATCATATAGCATTTTTTTTTCTTCAGATTATTCGCCGTATCGGTAAGAATATTCCAAATTTAAGTTAACAAGAATTAGATGTTTAATTAAACTCGATGTTCATCAGTGCTTAAAAGTATTACTATTTTCCACACAAATTTATTCTAAGTAAGACTATAGCGTTATTAATAATGGTTGTTATGTTAATAAGGGCTTAAATATTTAATCATAAGAGCACGAATATACACGCAGTTAAAATTACAAAGGTAGGGATCCGCTAGTTTGAGTTACGAAGGTCTTAAGTGATAAAACAACGCTTTTGTAATAAAAATTATTACATAGCCTGTAGAATAAGGAAGTTGAAGTAGCAGTGGGCTGGGTGGGCTGATCACCTGTGTCGAAGAACCGATGGCCGTTGGAGCAGACACATGTCTGCATGCATGGAGAGAAGACCGCGTGTTTTTAAACGCAGCGTGGGACGCTCTCCGTCTCGCTGGATCGAAGATCGACGTAAGATCGCCAAGAAAGAAAAGGTGGGGTTGGATGAGGACTGCGGAAAACCGGAAAAGGTGCGAACTTACTGAGGCCTACGGTCAATAGTGAACTGTAATTGGCTGAAGCGAATAAAAATTATTTTAACATAATTATGTAAAATTGTGTACATAAATATTAAAATTATATTTACACAAAAAATTAGAACATCCCTTTATTCCTCTTGCTTCAATAGAATAAAGAAATCAATAAAACAAAGCGTTGACTACAATTGATTAATGAATATAAAATACATACATATAATCACGCCTCTTTCCCGTAGGGGTAGGCAGAGACCACTTCTTTCCACTTGCTACGATCCTTACATACTTGTTTCGCTTCATCCACTTTCATTATTCCCTTCATACATGCTCGTCGGTTTAGGGTACTCTTGACCTGGCCTTTTTTCAAGACGTCCCCGATTTGGTCTTGAAATGTCCGCCTAGGTCTACCCCTTCCAACACTTCCACTCACACTCGCCTTATACACTTTTTTCGTCAGTCGTTCTTCATTCATTCTCTCGACATGACCAAACCATCTCAGCATACCTTTCTCAATTTTTGTCACTACATCTTCTTTCAGACCACACCGTTTCTTTATCTCACTATTTCTCATCCTGTCACTCAGTTTAACTCCTATCATGCTTCTTAACGCTCTCATCTCAACTGCATTTATTCTGCTTTCATGTCTCTTCTGCCATACCCAACTTTCACTTCCGTACATGAGTGTCGGAAGCAACACCCCCTCATGCACAGCCAAACGAGCCTTTTTAGACACCTTCCGACTGCTCATAAAGGAGTTCAAAGCTCCGTTCACCATGTTTCCTGCATTCACTCTTCTTTCAATATCACTCTCATACTTTCCATCTCTTGTAAACTTCGAACCCAGATACACAAACTCATTCACCTGTTCAATTTGTTCATCTCCAATCACGATATTACAGTCTGTCACTACCTCATCTCTTTCAAACACCATCACTTTCGTCTTCTTTACATTCATCTTCATTCCCTTTCTAACAAAAGCTCCACTCATAGCAGTTACCATCTCCTGCAACTCCTCGGCCGAGGACGCAAGTAATACTTGGTCATCAGCATAGAGAAGACATTTGACGAGTAACTCACCCATTCTCAACCCACTTTCATTCTCTTTTAACTCTGTCAAGCAATTGTCCATGAACAAGTTAAACAGCCACGGTGACGCTACACATCCCTGTCTAACACCTTTTTCGATATTAAACCATTCAGTGTATGCCCCGTTTATCCTCACACAAGCACTAGAATCCCTATAAAGAGATTGTAGTGCTCGCATGAGTGCGCCGCTCACACCGTACACGGACAATGCTGACCACAATTCATTCCTCACCACTCTATCATAGGCCTTTTCCAGATCCACGAACGCGCAATAGACCTTTTTGTTTTTTGCTAAAAACTTTTCGGCTATGCACCGCAAGGAAAAGACCTGATCCGTACATCCCATTCCTTTTCTAAATCCCGCTTGTGCATCCCATACTTTTTCATCTGTTTCATTCACAACCCTTTCAATCAACACTTTCGCATACAATTTACCGACGACGCTGAGAAGGCTTATACCGCGGTAATTTATGCAGTCCTGCCGTGACCCTTGTTTGTTTGTTTGTTTGTTGTACACGGGCTATTTTCCGCAACTCGACGTCTTGATGCGCCTTTTTTGCGTGATCGGCTGGTGGGCACTATTCGTGCCAGCCAAGCTCCTTGAGGAAGCCTAGCAGACCCTTCACGTTGCCGACGACTTCCTGGAGCAACCTCGGTGTCCCAAGGTGTAGTGCCCTGTAGTTCGCCACACCACCGCATTCCAGCAGGATATGTGAGGCCGTTTCCTCTGCCTCCAGGCACGCTCTGCACAGGGGGCTGTCTGTAACACCTAGATTGTGTAAGTGCTTGTTAAGCAAGGCATGTCCCGTAAGCGCCCCGACCAGTAGTCGGAGCTGGGCTCTTCCGTAACCGCGAAGTTTGCGGGACAATCCTGGGTTGATCGTCGGAAGAGCTTCCTTGGTCTGCCTGCAGGTAGTTAGGTTTGTCCAATATTCTTGGTGCATTACCTTGGTGTTGTGTCGCAGCTGGCTGCGCAGCCATCCGAATGGCAGAGGCAGAATGGGTTCGGGTCCGTGGACCCTCATCTCCGATCCATTCCTCGCCAGTCGGTCGGCCGCGTCATTGCCTCGCGATCCACTGTGTCCCTTTATCCATTGAAGGGTAATGGTGTTTGTTTCACTTACCTTCGTCAGAGCTCGATGGCACTCGTATATTAGCCCTGATGTCATAATGTCGCTCTGTAGGGCTTGCAGGACCGATCTGCTGTCGGAAAGTATACGGATTGGAAAACCCTGTACCTCTCTAGACTTGATCGCTGTTGCTGCCATTATGATTCCCATACATTCCGCCTGGAAGACGGTGTTGTGGATTCCTAATGGCGATGAGATGTGGATATTCAGGTCTTCTGAGTAGACCCCAGAACCTGTACCTGTTGATGTTTTCGACCCGTCTGTGAAGATTCTTAACTCCCTAGGGTTGAGGCCTTCACCTGGGTCTTCGTGTAATTGTATTCTGTATCTTTTGTCGAATACGTACTGTTTGGGTATCCTGTCGGTAACCGCTTCGACGAGCGGTTCCCTGTTTGCCAGTTCGCCAAGTATTCCTGTATGTGCTACCTTTACGTTCCTCCAAAGGTTTAGCTTCCTGAGTCTTACCGCAGCCGCTCCCGCCTCCTGTTGGATAAACAGGTGCAGCGGCGGCAGGTTCAGTAGGGCTTCCAGGGCGGCTGTCGGAGTAGTCCTCATGCAGCCCGTAGTCGCCATGCAAGCTAGCCTTTGAAGTCGTTGTAGTTTTGCTTCACCGGTGATTAGTCTGGTTCTCGGCCACCAAACCACAGCACCGTAGCTGATAATTGGCCTGATGACGGACTGGTACAGCCACAGAGTGACTTTTGGGGATAGACCCCATTTCTTACCTATCATTCTGCGGCACTGCCAGAAGGCTATTGTAGCCTTGTCAATTTTGCTGTTGAGATGCTTGCTCCAGTTCAGTTTGCTATCTAGAATAATTCCTAGATACTTTACCTCCGAGCTGAACTGTAGCTCCGTACCGAACAGTCTAGGGGGTTTGTAGCTCCCCAATTGCCGTTTGTTAGTGAACATTACCTGTTCCGTCTTTCCTGGATTGACGGTGAGTTCGTTATCTATGCACCATCTCTCCACAATTCGTAGCGCCTGCTGTGTGACACTGCACACGGTACTGCTGACTCTGCCGCTGATTAGAATGGCGATATCATCAGCGTACCCGATCGTGAAGTAGCTGTGCTGGTTCAGTCTGGTTATAAGGTTGTTTACCACTAGGTTCCACAGTAGTGGGGAAAGCACCCCTCCTTGTGGACATCCTCTGGCTACCAGTGCATGTTGTGCCTCAGTTGATGTAAATTTAATGACTCTTTTTCTGAGCATGTTACCTATCCAGTCAATCATCATCGGGTGTACCCCGTGCTTAACTAGGGCCGACGAGATGCTGTTGAAGTTAGTCTTGTCAAAGGCTCCTTCTATGTCGATGAAGGTGCCAAGACACATAGCCTTGTTGTCAATGGCCTCTTCTATTTTACTGACCACTGCATGTAGAGCTGACTCTGTTGATTTACCTTGGCTGTACGCGTGTTGGTTTGGATGTAGGCGTACTGTAGCTAGGGCGTTTTCTCTCAGATCCCGTTCGCACAGCCTTTCCAGAGTCTTCAGTAGAAAAGATGTAAGACTTATAGGTCTGTGGGATTTGGGTTCAGAGTAGTCACTTTTTCCCGGTTTGGGGATGAAGATTACCTTTACCTCCCTCCACTGCCTCGGCACGTAGCTGTGAGCTAAACAGGCCGCCAAAACAGTGGTAAGCCTCTGGATCAGTCGGTTACTTCCCCACTTTAGAAGTGCCGGGAAGACCCCGTCCAACCCTGGGGATTTGAAGGAGTCAAAGCTGTTGATAGCCCATCTGACTTTTGATGGGCTTACTACCTTGAGTGCATATTCCCAATGCTCCTCTGTTGGGGCTACGTCCTCCTCGGGCCAGTCCACCGACTGCATGATGTGGCACCCTGGGAAATGTGTCTCAACCAGGATGCACTCTGCTTCTTCCGGCGTGCTCGTGAAGGTGTTGTCAGGCTTTCTTAGGGAGCCCTTCAGCTGGCTGGATTGGTTTGCTAAGACCTTCCTTACCCTATTGGCCTGTTCGCAGGTTTCCACGCTGCTGCAGAATTTGCGCCACGAGTCGGTGCTTCTGTACCTTAGTCGTTTTTTGTATCTGGACTTGGCTTTCTTATACCTGTCCCAGTCCAGATCGGCGCATGTATTCATTGCTCTGTTTAAAAGTCGCCTCACCTTTTTCCTGAGTCTTTCCAGTTCAGGCCCCCACCAGATTACTTTGTTCTCCGGTGGCAATGATAAGGGACATGCAGTTTGGTAGGAGTCTATAATGTTGCTAGTCAACGTATCTACCTGCTGTTCTATATGTTCTGTTCCCACAAGCCGGTCTGGGCATGCCTGCTCACTGAGCAGCTGCTCCAGTCTCTCAGCGTAGTGCACGCGGTCAGTTTTGCGTGGGTTACGCCTAGGGGTTGCTGGAACTGTATTTACCTGCACATCGAAGCGTATCCATCTGTGATCTGAGCACGATGCCTCATCGGATACGTGCCAGTTGGAGATGGTCTCGGAGGCCGCTTCTGTGTCAAGAGTTAGGTCGATGATTGTCCTGCTACGTCTGTTCACGAAAGTGGGCTCAGAGCCCACATTCATGATCTGTAGGTTTGTCGTCATCAGATATTCAACTAAGAGCTTACCTCTTTCGTTTGTTGTTTTCATTCCCCATAGGGTGTGATGTGCGTTGGAGTCAGTGCCTATAATTAGTTGCAGCCTGGCCTCTTCGCAGTATGTTATCAGCCGTGCCATGTCGTGCGGCGGTGGCGCATCAGCCTCCGGCATGTAGGCCGACGCGATCACCATCTCCGGCAGGCTGTGGTCTTGCGTACTATGCAGCTGTATGGCGCACACATCTCTAGAACAGAATCTCGTTAATGTTTGCGCCTGTATATTGTTGGTGATGTAAATACAGGCCCTGCTGTTTTCCGAGCCTGTATGTGTAATTAGCTTACCTCCAGAGTTCCGGAGTCCGCATACAGTGCCATTCCTGACCCACGGCTCCTGGATCAGTGCAATGGCTGTTGTGTTAACCTCCAACCATTTACGCATTTGAGCCGTTGCTGTCATGCTATGGTGGAGGTTTGCTTGGAGGACTTTACAGGATGGGTGAGCTGGGTAAGCCATCGTCAGACAGCATCCCTGCCTCCTCCAACACTGTCTCCCCTATGGCCAGGTTGTCCAGGCTTGCCAGACAAGCCCCCTCCTCCGACTCCAGAAGCAGCTCCTCCACGACCACTGCCTCTTCGGTCTGGGGTTTGGGGCTCGACCGCCTCACAGGGGGTGGCTCGGGGATAGCCGGGATTGCTCCCGACCCTTCCCCCTTCGCCTGTTCTCCGTTGTTTTGATCCTCCATGGGGTCGTCATGCTCCGTTGGCAGGTGCTCGGTAAATTTACCTTTCGGACCCTGGAACTTCACGTACACCGACCCCAGCAAATAGCAGAGTCGGCGCTCACGTTCCACCAGGGTCTGCACCACGTCCTCAGGAGCGCTGAAGATCAGGAACGTGTTACCGTCCTGTCTGTCAACCTTATGGAGGATCCAGCTGTCTACCTTGGCCCACACATTCTGGAGCCGCAGCGCACGTCCCACCTTCCAGATGTCCGGTTGTTCACCCGGAAGGAGGACCCCGCAGCGGACCAGCCTGGCAAGGTCGCACTGCCGTTTGACCATTAATTTGGTGCCCGTGGGCAGGGCGAGCTCCGAAACTATACGTGTGAGGTACCCCACGGTTTCGCGGTTCTCACACCACAGCTTCAGAGCTCCGTCGGCGTATATCGGTTTACCCTGAAAAACAGGGTTCACCGGTTCATCATCGGTCGCTTCTACAAGGTCCTTGAGAAGGCGCTCTTGTAGAAGGACCTGTACTTCCTGTGCGGCCTGTGCAGTCAGGTGCTCTCCGGTCACAGTTGTCACCGCAACCAGTAAGTCCGACTGCACTGCCGCTGAGTAGGGGACATGGGTACCATCAGCCAGCCTCGGCTTTTTGGGACCACCCCTCGGCGACTGAGAGTCGTCGAGGCGAGCCCTTTTAGCCGGTCCCTGGGATGCACCTCCATTGCCCGCTTTACCCTTCGCCTGCGCCTTGCCGCGTTGGGCGCGACCGGTTGCCTGGTTACCCTGGCCACCTGCCGCCCCCTTCGCGAACTTGACGGACCCCTCGGTTTTGGGTTCCTCGGCTTGGGTTGTTGTATCGCGCTTGGGGGCTCCCGCCTCCGATGCACGCCTCCTCTGACGTTGGCGTAGCTTCCTGTTCATGCGCCGGGGCTTAGGTGCACTCCCTGGTTGGGAGGACCCTGTACCCCCTGCGCGTCCCGCCGACTTGCCGGGTTTCCCCTTGGCTTGTCGGCGGTCGACCAGGGTCCACGCCTCGTCAAAGCGTTTTAGGGCAGCCACCTCTCCTGCCGACCGGGCTCCGGGTTGCCCCAGTGCCCTGTCGGCGTCGAGGATAGCGCCTGTTGAAGGCGCCGTCGACGTGGACGGCCTCGGTTCCTCCGGTTTCCCGGTTTCCCCTCGGCCACCCACGGACCTGCGCTTTGTGTGTGGTGGCGCCGCCTTGGCGGCACCACCCCCGTGTGTGTGTGTATTTGCTGAGGTCAAGGTCGACTTCGCTGCCTTGCCTCCGCTAGTGAAAGAGGGCTGTCCCAACTTCATGGTGCCGCACCCCTGTTGTGTTTGTTGTACCCGTAATGGGTGTTTGGTAGACGGCCCCGCATTCGCGGTACCCGCCACCAGTAAGGTACCATCCGGTTTCCCTTCAGGTCCCTGTGAGGGTTTGGATCTATTGTTGTCCATGTTTGATAAGAAAGAAATTTCATCCACTGCGCTCCCTACCCTCCATGGAGCCCGCAACGTTGGGGATGCCGTATCGACACCGGGGCTACGCAGTAGATATAGATGTGGTAGGTTGGATTCCAAACGCGACATCGGGAGCTACAGATGCTCGGCTGGTGACCGCGATCCCACGGCCCCCAGTGGTTCCGAACACCCTTGCCCCGTCAGCATGGCCGGTCTCCGCGTCCTCCTAGAGGACCCCACCCCATCTCGCCAGCGTAAAGCACCCGGCTCATCCGTGCAGTTACGCATGTCCATTTCCCCGCAGTGGCTAGCTACGGGGCTACCGTTTAGCCTGAAATCCGGACCAAAGAGGGCGTGTTGTCTCCCGCGGTAACTAACCCAGACCCCGTTCGACTCAGCCCCCCAGGACTCCTTCATCCCTGCGTACGGCGATCAACTGCGCAGGACACACGCAGGTAGGCAATTGTAGTTGATCTACCGGGTCACCTACTATACCCGGCAGATGGCCTGTCATACTTGGCTACAGCAGTCCGGGGTAGATGGTAGTTGCGGCGCCCGTTATGACTGCTGCATTTCCAGGGTGTGCGACCCACTCCAGAGGAGCTGACGCCCCAGGAATGGGTTCGCCCCCAAGCCCGTACGTCGGCGAGCTGAGGGCGACGTGGACGCGTATGACAGACTTGACAGGGGCAAGCCAGCTTATCGCCGCACCCTTAAGCCTACTCACTCCCTGCCCTACACCCCTGCCGTGACCCTTTTCCCTTATACAACGGCACGATTACGGCTTTTCACCAGTCTTCCGGTACTTGCCCATTTCGCCAGCACAAATTGAAAAGGCAGTACAGCTGGCTAGCCACTATACCCTGTCCAGCCCTCAGCATCTCGACGGTGATCCTGTCATACCCTGCAGCCTTACCTAATCTCATACTTTTCAGCGCTTTCACTATTTCATCCATGCTTATCTCACTTTCATCGACATTTATACTACTCTCAATGGAAGGTGCCGGATGTTGTACCTGCACTTCCTCTCTTTCAAACACACTTTCAAAATACTCTTTCCATCTCTTTAACACACGTTCTTCTCCATTTATAACGCTCCCATCTTGACTCCTGATTGTGCTCAGCTCCGAGGGAGAAATTTTTCCTCTGGCTGTTTTGATGGATTTCCAGAAAAACTTAATGTTTGACTGGAAATCTTCAGTGAGCCTCCTATCAAAATCATCCTTTCGTTCTTCTTTCTTTCTAGACACAACTTCTTTCGCTACTGATTTCAATCTTTTATACTTCGTTCTTGCTTCCTTTACCTCGTCATCCGTTGCCTTTTGAACCTTTTGGTTAGCTTTTGTTGCTAACCAATCCAACCACGCTTTCTTCTTTTCTTGCACAGCCTTTTGTACATCTTTATCCATCCACACATTATAGTTCTTTCTTCCGTTCCTTCTTTTAACTACCCCGCACACCTCAATAGCACTATTCACGACCCCTTTCTTAAAAGTCTCCCACAAATTCTCAATCACACCTATCTCTTCTATGCCTTTAAAACTTTCTTTCAGTTTCTCTACATACTCATCTTTCTTTTCTTTTCCTTGTAGATTTTCCACTTTTATTCTGGCTAAAACACTCGTAGGCTCGGCCCCTCGGTGGCGCCATCGTTTAAAGAGGCCACGTATTTGGGCTATGACCAGGAAGTGGTCTGTGTCGAGACCAACACCGCGGTATGCCCGAGTGTCAAGCACTTTCTTTCTCAGTCTTTCATCCACAATTACAAAATCAATCATACTTCTAGACTCACCCTCATCTCTTGTATACAAATGGATCTTTTTGTGTTCAAACATTGTGTTGACCACGCAAAGATTCCATTCCAAGCATACTTCAAGCAGACTTCTCCCATTGTCATTCACTCTTTCGTCCCCGAACGTACCCAAAACTCTTTCATACCCATCACGCTTTACTCCAACCCACCCATTAAAGTCCCCTAACATTACGATCCGTTCATTTCCTCCGCATTTATTCAAGACCTCTCTCATGCTATCCCAAAATTCCTCTCTCTCTTGTTGGTCTTTTAATGACCCACCTCCGCGCAGATCCGTCGGTGCATAGACCCCAAGGATAAACAAGCGAGTGAGTCCTACTTTCAACCTAATCCAGAGGAGTCTTGGGCTTACACATTCATGCTCCATCACACATTCAACCATCCGAGAGGAAAGGATCACACCAACTCCCTGACAGGCTCGGCTGGTTTGGGGGACTCCCGACCAGTATGCCGTGTAGGGTCTATGTACCGTGGTGTCACACCCTTTCCTCTTGGTTTCATTCACGAACAAAATATCTATGAATCTTTCATCCATCATCTGACATACTTCATCTACCTTACCATCCATTCCTCCTCTTACATTCAACGTAGCGAAGCGGCTCTCCATGGGCCGCTTTTCGCCCCCGCGAGAAACGAGACGTGATGGGTGGCGAACCACACCGCCGCCATTTTTATGAATAAAATTTTTTCGGTTATCCATTGCGTTCCCACGAGTAGCTAGGGAAAAGTTTGTCCACCCTGGCAGAGCCCCGCATGCCAGGGTAAGGCTGGCCTTATTCTGGGTCGCCCGGTCCCAGGGCAATATGGCACGCTTACGACTAGGCTTGCCCCTAGCCATGCATCCATCCGCGCGGCAGACGTTGGATTGGCGGGGAGGGTAGGAGATAGGGAAAGGGAAAGGATAGGTGGTGTGAAAAAGGAAGATTGGTAAGTTAGAGTGGGAAAATAGGAAATGTAGGATATTACCACCCAGGAGTGCAAGGGATAGGGCAATAATAGCTAGGGAAGCCGGGGTCGCATACCCGTATACCATACCACAACTACCGGACAGGTAAGTTGGGATGAGTATCCCATGACTATATTATACTATATTACTACTATTCCATGAATATAAAATACATGTAACAAACCTTTTTAGTAGCTACTGTATAATGAGTATGTAGAAACTCTTATAAAAATTCAACAATCAATTATTATTATATGTTATTCGTTTTATTTACTTATATTGCATATACAAATAAATTATACAGTAGACGGCCACACAACACAATGTCAATAACGATAAAAGTATTTACTTTGACGTGAGTTACAAAGATCTAAGTAAACACTCGAGTACGCCCACCGAACCGCTCCACCGCAGCGATACGCCGATACCTTCTGTTGATATTATACCCTATTAAGTGAAGCATAACATTGCTGTGAGATGCTATGTGAAGTTAAGAAGCTAACGCGTATTTAAATATTAAAGTTTTAAATCATGTGTTAATAATTTTAGCTAGCATATTACATATGCGTAATGCATACATACTCACATTGAGCTTCTAAAATAAAGATTACGTTACATACGTATTACGTTATTGCGATATTTGTTCATTTACATTGTATCCAGCGTAGTGGTCTGTTTGAAATAGATTGTTAATTAAACGTGAATAAAAGCTCTCATTGAACAACACTACTGAACTAAACGCGTAAATGTGTATTAGCCGAGCTGCTGAACTCAATGTTAGACTTAGCTAACTGGTTGCGTGTTAAGCTTGAAATATGTGTTCACGTTTGAATAACCGACAATTATATAAAACTATAAAAGGACATTCATAAATTAATATATTTAAATCATATACATACCTATATATTCTAAATTTTGTCAGAAAGTTATATGTCACTTTTAAATTATTTATGAATTGCGATAGAATGTGCCAGAAAGAGACGGGCAGCAGCGTCTTCGGTGCGACAAAGCCAGTCCTGCGGTCACCAACCCGTCTGTCCAGCGTGGTAACTGTGGGCAAAACACATGAGTTCACGCCATAATCTTTGGCGCGAACTTGGGGAGGCCTATGTCCAGCAATAGACTGCAATAGGTTAAAGTTTTTATTTTTATTTTTATGTGTGTGTATGTGTATTTCGTGTGTGTGTGTGTGTGTGTGTGTGTGTGTGTGTGTGTGTGTGTGTTACAGCGTTGCTTGAAAGGGACAGGCGTTTGATAAAAGATTTTTTTAACTATAGTTGACTATGATATAATTATTTTAGCAAGCTACCACATTGTGAAATGTTGTGAAAATTGCATTTATGATTAGTTACTCCGGTATTTATATACGATGAAAATAAAATATTATAAGTTTATTATATTATTAAATATTCTCGTGTATTCTGTAAAAAAAATTCAAATGTTTGTGGCGCAGACTAAGGCTTATTCAGCTATGCAATTTAAGTTTAAACAAGGCGGATGATCACAGTATCGGCACAAGATTTTTGCGTCTCGAAAGCATTGCCTGTCGAATTTCACGTGCAATTTGCTTTGAAAAGCCTTTGAGCCGTAGCTAATGTTTTCGCTAAGCGATTCGTTCAACTTGCAAGACTGAGACGTTGTTTTTAGTAAATTACTGCCTCTTGTTGGTTTCGTTTTGTTATAACGTCGATTTAATAAAGCCTACTTTTCGATTTCTTCAAGTACCTTTTGATTTTTTAGTCTTTAGTCCAATATTGGTTAAATTGTAGTAATTAATAATCAAACAGTCTTAATACTGACGACCATGAATTCGATTCTCGCTTAGGGGTAAAAATTTATATTTCTACAAATTTTTGTTCCTGGTCTGAGTTCAAAAACGAGCGTCTTCTTAGATTTAGGAATAAACAATAGATTTAATATCCTATCTCGAGGCAATATCGGCCTTCCTTACAAAATAAATTAAAAAATTTAAGGCATTAGAAATTTAATAACAAATAAAAGCAGATTCAAAGCTTACAGAATATTTTCGTGTTACTTTTAACAAAGAAATAGAAAATAATTTCGTACTTGTAGGTACATTTCATTTCATATTTCCATACGATCTCCAAGCGAAACCCCTAGCGGTTGAAAACATGAAGTAGGTATTGTGTGTTTTCAGAAGAATGGAGATAAAATAAAAATAACATTCTGTTCCGGAAATGTTTGGCCTTACTACCGAATATTGTGTTACCATTCAATCAGGGTCTCTTTGTTCGATTGATGGAAAACTAAAAGTGTTTCACTCAAACAAAACAAATTATACGTGTCATATAAACTTATATCCACTTACAGAATCGCTTCCTGTGATATATAAAATCACTTTTTCTTTGAAATATTACATAATACACTAAGTATAAGTTTACTTAATTCTTACAGACGATGGATGACGCACTGATCATAGACTTCTCATATCTTTACAGCTTTTGTGTTAAATGAACAGACACAACTGCTATCAAACAAAGAAGTAGCCATCGTGCAAAGGCGTTTTTTTATATAAAAAAATCTCTTACAAATAACCTTACGTCAGGCATAACTGTTAACATCAAAAATATTGTTAACATTTCACTGAGTTAGGGTACAGAAGTAATCATCCTGCTCAAAATCTGGAGAAGTCCGACTGGGATCCGACTTTACAGAAGATCACAGCTAAATAATACTGCTTTCAAGCAGTGTTGTGTTCCTGTTGGTAAGAAAAGTGATCAGAACTCCTGAGGGAATTGGGGTACTGCAGACGTCTATGAGCTACGTAATTGCTAAATATCAGGTGAGCCGTACGTTTATTGGCCGAACTAGTTATATTTAAAAAATAAATATTAAATATTTGAGACTATATAAGGAATCTATCAATTTGAAAACATTTGTTTTTGGCGTTAAAAGGAAAAGGAAAATTCCAAGTAAAACATTGAAAGTAAGTACAAATATACAACAAATAATACTCATTTTTAATAAAGATCGCTTGTTTAAAAAATAAAATAAAAAAAAAACCTCTTTAAGAATGTCAATGTAAGTTACTTTATCTGTGTTACATTTTTTTTAAATTACATTGAAAATGGCAGTTGACTATTATACCTGCAATTACGCCGACTCATTCGGTGTTCATATCGGAAGTAAGAAAGCATCGATTTTCTCAATAGCATACCATGACTTCTATGTCATAAGCGTAAACCAATATATCTCGCTCAGCTCCTGCTGATATTGCTAAGTGGACAGAAAATGTGAATACCTAGGTTCGTTGTTTCAAACCTTCGCTGATACAGCGACGCCAGAAATGTTAAATTTTAAAATGCATCTAGTGATTGATAGTAAAGAATGATATTATAATTATCAGTAAATCTGCAAATTGTACGTAAAAATATAAAAAATATATTTACATTTCTACTTCACAAGAGACGCCATGCCATTTTACTGCCATGGAACGGTGGTTGATTCTAAATGCGAAAAACTGTCGCAGATTTTACGAGTGTTTTTGTTTTAAATCAAAGATCTCGTTTGTGAGAGAAGTAATAGCTAAACATGTTTTCCTGTAGAAAATAATAATCGCTACGATTTTTTGAGATATAGGTATGTATATTATTAATTGAATATACGTTCTTACAAGGTATCGCTACCTTGTACTGGGAAGTTACACTAGAAACACTAGACTCTATGATATTTATAAAGCTAATATAATTTTAAGGGCACTACAAATACAATTTACAATACATTTAACACAACGTAATATACATAGTAACGTAGAAATCTCAGTTTTTTAGAAAAATAAAACATATTTATCTTATTAATCGAATCATAAATTTTAGGAATCTGCATTTAATCGTTTTCTATTTTAGTTTAGGAATTTATTGCATTATTTTACGACGCTCTATCGGACCCTACTTGCTGCAGAGCTGTTTAAACATTTAAAAAACTTCCAAGTCATTGTTGCGTCGTACTGGGGTACTATTTTTCGAAGGATTACGCAGCTGCAGTAATCGTAAGTGTCACATTCAGTGATTTACGACGTCTCTCGCTGCGTTTTCATTTTTATTCAGACAAATCTTATACATATTCTCATTTCTTATAATGTACTGCGCAATGATTCACGGAAGGCCAATAAAATCGTCTTTATGACTTGAAAATAAATTGATTTGATATTTAACTGCATATTAAAATTACTTTTATATTTAATATCATTTTATATGTCATAAAGTATTTTAATAAAGTAATAATATATTAATTTTATGTGATTACGATTTTAAAGTAAGGATTTGAACTCACATAATTCTGTTTATTTGAATGTGTGTATTAGAAAACATTCCGCTATATTTATTCGTTTCAATAAATGATCAGAATTTAGTGTTAAAAATTCTCAAAAGCTTTTACTATTCTTACTGGCATGTAACATGCTTGAAGAATGATGTTAGTTTAAGTATGATGGAGTCTAATGTAAAAAAGAGTCTTAACATGATATCCCAAATTTAAAAGACCTTTTAAACCTTCTTTTAATTCCTTTAACTCAGTTGCTCCTTTGATTTGTGCATTGTCTTGGTTTGGGGTTTGTCATTGTGGCTCACCATAATTTGTCTCCGAACTTTTATTGGTCCCGGTTACTATATGCCAGTTTATGATAAAGTATATTTTGATTTTTTACATAAATAATTGACGCTATTAAGTTCGGTAGTATCGCGCTTGTAATATTTATGAGTAACGTATATTAACTACGTTATCTGCTTATCATTAAACGAACATCCCGCTTGTTGGCCACACAACACTTTGACTTTATATTTGTGTATCAGAAATCTATTGCTACTAAGCAAAAGCAGAGATAGATTGATTATTGAGACTGGCAATAAATCAAGCACTACTATTGATAAATGTGTGACGTAACAGATCTAATTAATTTGTGCCTTCAAGTGTCGACTCAGTGACTAGCTTTCAATCAAACTTGAAGGTGATTTAATTTAAGCTTATCTGATACCTATTGGATGCTTAATTTGGTACCTTTGCAAAGAATAAAATCGTGTAATGTCAAGGTTCAAACTTATATGAGAGAATAGAGTTTTAAAAAAATTAATAAAATTTAGAATAATATACGCTAGTATAAAATTTATATCACTAAGACTTTTTTTTTTTAATTTATTTGAAACATTAAGAAAAGCATGTATTTTGCATGTAATGCTATAACATTTACAACTACAATAGTAACAAAAACATATTTATTTTAGGTTAGACAATTTTTTTTATACAAAGTTTTGCGTCTACTATAATTATATTAATTAAACAATACTACCATCGAGAGTACGGTCACCAAGAAGATTACAAATAACATACGGGTGTAAGCGAGATAGTTAGGTTGTTTTTATTTGCTCAGTTTAGCTAGCAGTATAGAGGTTGTTATAAAAAATTACTTGTAAACCCAGGAACAACAGAATTAGCAAGTTGAAGTGGCAGTGGGCTGGTCATCTGTGTCGCAGGACCGATGACTATTGGAGTAGACGGGTCCTGGAGTGGAGACCGCGTTTTGGCAAACCCAGTGTGGGACGTCCTCCGGCCCGCTGGACCGACGATCTACGTAAGATTGCCGGTGTAGGCTGGATGAAGATTGCGGAAAACCGGTATGCCTGGCGCGAACTTGGGGAGGCCTATGTCCACCAGTAGATTGCCATAGGCTGAAGTGGTGAGTGAGTGATGTGAAACCCAGGAATGGTACAAAAGAAAAAAAAAGTCAATATTTTTGAATAATTATAACTTTTTAACAATAATAGCTTATAACTATAGAAACTCAATACAACGTAGAAAAAAAATGTCACCTGATATTTAAAATATTTTTCCTTGTACATTTTTTCGATGTCTGTGAGTTGATTACTCTTTGGGAATACCATTAGTTCTCTAAATACAGTCCATTAAAAGCAGCGATTGATTGGGCGGGTCGCATCATTTTATCGAGTGTAAAAATCTGACGTTTAAAAATATTATTGGAGCCATGACGAAGACTGACGGGTGAAAGAAATTACTTAGTCAAATTTTTAGTAGATATTTTTTTCTAAATTTATTAATTACCTACCTTCTAAAAATCAAAGATAATAATGTGAATAAATTCATTAGTATGTATGAAAAAATTAATTTGTATGTATGAATAAATTTATCATCCATTTAGGTATGATATTTAGCATTATAAATTATCAAATTATTAACCCTCCGTTGGTCACGTGGGGTCTTTGAAAGCCCAGGTGTTACAGAAATGTAAAATGTTAACATTTAAAACCATCTTGCCAACCATCATGCCGTGAGATACAAACGTGTTTTGTGCGTACGGGCTTTGAAAGACCCCACGTGACTAACCGCGTATGTAAAATTTAATTGATTTTTTTAGTTTAGATTTCATTTGTAACATATTTTTATGTATTTTTTTGTTATTTTAAATTTTATTAACTGGTAAAATGGACGAAGAACACCAACGTCATATATCAAGCTGGTTAGATGATGAAAATAACAATGTTTACGGTGGTAGTAATGATGAAGATGGTGAAGGCGGTATATATCCGGATAAAAGGAGTAAGCATAACACTGATTCTGAGCAGAAATGTGAAGATGAATCTACAGAATAACATGAGGTATCCCGGGACGAACTGCTTGAGAATTGGGAATCTTTGCGTGAACATCGTCAGGTTCTGGAATCGTTGGACGAACAGCATCTGTTTTTGGAATCAAATAAACAACACATAGATTTGAAAAGTTCGTATAGAAATGATGATGAAGAGCCATTGATAAATATATCGTCACAAAAGTTTTTCATCGTCAAAAAGAGGGAGAGAAATGGGACCTACAAAATAAGTTGAAAATTAATTGATAAATTGCAGAAACATAAAAAAAAAATTGAGGAAGACACCTTTGCATTCATTGTCCAAGATCAACAGTTCGAAAATTCAAATCTGTTTGCCATTATTGTAAAGGTAACATATGCCCAACACATATTAAAACGGTATACACCGACTTTGTTCAAAAAGATAATCGGTAAAAAAATTACTGAATTCAATTGGTAAAAGTTTATGTTTTTTTTGTTGGTGTTTTCCAAAATTTACGTAACTGTCTTTGTTATTTTAGTGTTATTGTATATAGATTTATTAAAAGGAGAAGTTCCTGTATTTAGTTACATTAAAACATTTTTTTTGTGATTGTGATCCCAAGAAGAGAAATTTAGGTTCCTACTTTTAGATTGTAAGTTGAAGGCAGAAATAAAAGAATATTTCTACGTAACTCGTTGTAGTTATATTGTAATTAGTTTAATTACCAATAATTTGCTAAGGTAGTTAAGAAAATTTAATTAGATAGTTGTTTTTTAGGCTATTTATTTTTCGGGTCTTGAGAGACCCCACGCGACCAACCGCGTAAACAAAAAATGCGCGACTGACCGAAGGTTAAAAAACATTTATTAAGGATAAGTTCTAAATTTTTGAACTTATGAATACGCTTTTCAATTTTTCTTTTCATTATATAAACTTAAAAATAGTAAAGTCAAGGTAAGTCTCTGTCTTAAAAATCTAGAAATTGTCATGAAATGATCCACATGAAGTAGTAATTGTGAAATAAGCATTCGTAAGTGTTAGTTATAGGAAAATAAATCAACGCTTTTAATAATAAGAATAGACCGCTTCGCAATCAAACAACAAATTGCAACCGACAAGTCAACTACGAGTAAGTGGTATCGAACATAAAATTGCTGACGAATCAATTCTTACTTATTAAAATTGTCACCCACAATACCGGGAATGCAATTCGCAATGATCTGCACCTATTAACTCCCGTGTCTAGACAATGAATTCCTTTTGCATTGCACTGTTCATCAGGCGACAAATTACTCGATGCTCCTCGCCGAGGTACCAATAAATGCTTACTAATCTGTTTTACTTTTACGTTTATCAAAATCCTTCCTCTTCGAGATATTATTAAGTTTTCTTTACTTGAAATAGAATAAAATAGTAAATACATTCAAAATAAGGTATTTTACATTTGTATTTCGAATAATGAAAACTTTTTTTATAATGTTAAATTGACCTTAAGATAAGTTTCTATATAAAATTTTACAATAAGATCTCCGTTACATTTATGGACACTATTTTAGGTAAGCTTTGTACCAAAAATTTATAGCAATGTTCTATTATACACTGAAGATGGTCGGATGTCGGAAGCTCGCTTACGTAAGATTTTTATAAAAATCGTGAAATTCTTTCCACGAACGAAGTGATTCGATAATATAAAAATTGACAGCGATAACTTTTAAAATTTTACCTACACGTCGATCAATCGTAATATTTAAGAGTTGTTGAAAAATTGCAATGTTAACGCGCCTAAAGACGTAAACTGTTTTTCATTTAGAAGGGTTCCGCTTGATGGATTACTAAAACGTTCGTTTTGACGTTAATAGATTTCTTGTATGGGGTGTGTATTGAGGACGTTATTAAATACGTGAAATGCAGTTTTTCTAATGACCTATCGATAAAAACACTCGAATGAGCAAGAACCCGTGACGACGTTAAAATTTTCGATAAAGAATAATTGATGTCTTTATATGTATGTTGTGGCTTAATTACTATGTAAATTTAGTAAAAAGAACAGATATTTAAAAAAAATTGAGTTTCTAAGATGACGACAATATAATAGCAAAAATTACACTTAAGACACCGTCAAGTTTTGCTAAGTACTAGAAAAACTATTTTACTTATAATTATTTATTCTTTTTAAGAGTGATAATCAATTTTAGCTTTTATTATTTATTACATAAGTTGTTTTATTCTACGGGCATGTACGATTGATTGCGTTTAGTTCGCATTAGTCCCGCTCAGCGTTATCGACTAAATCGCGCCGCCCACAGCTGTCAAACGCTAGAAATAAATATGTTATTACAAATGCTCACACTAGACTCTATCAGATAAGAGCTAATCTCCTTTACAATTAAAAGCCTTGGGTTCAACAACACTGAGGTCGGCATGATAGTCACTTTTCAAAAGAATTTAATATGAGATATCAGAATAAATTGTTAGAATATTTGTAATTGAAAATAGATGTTGGGGTATTTTTAAATCTTTCTAAAATTGGAATACCTATCTGATCGGGCCACAAATATTTTAATTATAAAACAACAAAAAATTAAATCGCAAAAATTAAAAAAGCTGAATTCCGCGTCTAATAATTCGTTAAAAAAATTAAACAAAAAAAGATTCAAAAAAACGTAAATCAATTTTGATAATCAATTTTAAACATCAGTTTTGACTACATATTCCATTTTTCCTATCAAATAGTAAATACAAATATTATATAGTTACATTTGTGCTTCTTCAAAATGAATATACACAATATAAATATTATTCAGTTACTATTATTACATTTGAAAAATAACATCAATATATCAATTAAATAATAAATTTGTAGTAGACAATCAATCAAATTAATATTTTAATTGTATTAAAAATATTGATACAAAATCATGAAGTGGTACTTCAATGTTACAGTCAAAAATATAAATCCGCATTACTAAAAACGTTAAACGTCGCTTACTCTAAGCCTTTCATTGCTTTTTGTCTCCGCGCAGAAAATAAGTAAACGGGTCGGCATTCTTGCTGCACTCATGCAAATAAAACCGTAGAAATTGTTTTCATTCGCTTCATAAACGAAACAATAGAACGCACAATTACGAAGAAAATTTGCATTCTCTGCGAGCATTTTTCTACCATCTTCCGGAGACGCAGACTCGCTTCATTAAACGTCAAATTATCAACACACTCCATCTACCAAATGCAAGCGAAATAACCATTAACTCCTAACGGAGAACGTCCTTAAACTTTTCCGGGAACTTAACTCGTATTTTAAGCTGATAGGTTATTATTTTCCGTGCACTAGAGGATCCGTCGCACCGAAAAATGCCAAATCATAGCTAACATGAGTCGTAGAAAGCTAACGTAACACATTGCAATTTAAACGCTCTGGACAAAGTAATAGTGTCTTCTTTAAAGCTACAAAAAGAGTTATTTTTTCGTCAATTTTAAAATAATACGTTTTAAGAATTCACCCCTTGTCTGTAACTTAAGCTTCATTCAATGTTTAATTGTTTTGATTTAAAATTTGAAAAATGTGAAGTATAAAACAGGGTGAATAATAAAACGGATATTATATTTCAGCAGATATTTGACAGATTTTTCATAATAACGCATTATACTGAGCAATATCTATGCAAATTTGGTAAAACTTTAGGCGATATTGTTTTTAGGTATATTATAATTTTTCAAGAATTTTAATATTTGAGCTCAGAAATATTAACTAGTGCTTTAAAGTTGACAAACAGTGTATACGTATAGAAATGCTGATAACAGAAGTACTTGTATACTAAATATACATACGAATTGCGTTGGTTCAATCTTTTCGTTCCTTCAACTTGTTATAAAGAGATAAAATTAATAAGAGTTTCAACAACTGGAACTTTCTTATCATCTATTCTGTAGTATAAAGAGAACGAAAACTTGTAACCGTAACTAAAAACTTTACCGACAATACGTTGCGTGCCGCTAGCAATCGCCGCCGGCCGCAGTGCTCTTTGAAAAACACCTCTAATTGCATTTTTTAACGTTTCACATTTTCGCAGAACACAAAATTTTATCGAATGTGCACACACCAGTAATATATTATTATTTGACTATTTGAAATCCTCAGAAGCAAATTGATATTTCTTTTTTAATAAGTTACAATCGCAACGACGATAGTATTTCAGTTTGTAGTATATTTTACGAATATATTATATAAATGACTTGAAACGAATCATAAAAACGATTACAGGGATTTTTATGAGAATTATAGATAGCCTCATAGTTTAAACGTTACAGCTGAGATGGTCCAATCCAAATAAAACGCAGCCCAGGGACACTATTAAACGATCAGTAAATTTACTAGTTTTAAATAAAAAACTAGACTTTTTAAAACTTTTTAAAATTAAAGAAGGTATCTACTATACGAGTACGTGGAAGCAAAGTATAAGATACAACATTATCAGTAGGGCTGCAATAACTAAAAATCATGTTCCCAAATAGCACAAGAGTCCCCGGTGTACTCCCCGTGACTGCTTTAGGAAACCGTCGCTATTTCAGCACTAGTTATTAATCTACACTTCAGCCTATCGCAGTCCACTGCTAGACATAGGCCTCCCCAAGTTTGCGCCAGACATCCCGGTCTTCCGCAATCCAGCTACTCCAGCTGATCCAGCCTACACCGGCAATCTTACGTAGATCGTCGGTCCAACGGGCCGGAGGACGTCCCACACTGCGTTTGCCAAGACGCGGTCTTCACTCTAGGACCCGTCTACTCTAACGGACATCGGTCCTGCGACACAGATGACCAGCCCACTGCCGCTTCAACTTGCTAATTCTGTGGGCTACGTCGGTTACTTTCGTTCTCTCGCGGATAGTCTCATTTCTAATCCTATCTTTGAGAGAGACCGCAAGTATAGCCCGTTCCATCCACGTTGAGCGACTTTAAACTTATGGACCTGTCCCTTCGTCAGTGTCCACGTCTCGGCTCCGTATGTTAATACAGGCAGGACGCATTGTTCGAAAACTTTTGTCTTCAAGCATTGCGGAATCTTCGAAATGAAGACTCGACGGAGTCTGCCAAACGCCGCCCAGCCCAACCGAATCCTCCTATCGGCCTCCTTCTCGAAGTTGTTGCGGCCTAGTTGGATAGTATGGCCTAGGTAAATATAATACTGAACAACTTCGAGAAGGGTACCATCGACCGATACCGGTATCGGTATGACTTGGTTGTTAAACATAACTTTCGTCTTATCCAAGTTCATACAGAGACCGACACGTCGGGAGGACTCGTTTAGGCCGGCCAGCATTTGGCCTAACTCATCTAGCGTCTCCGCAAAGATGACAATATCGTCGGCGAAACGAAGGTGAGAGATGAATTCACCGTTGACGTTGATGCCTCGTTCCCCCCAATTCAAGGTCTTAAAAACATCCACTAGCGCAGTGGTAAACAGTTTCGGTGATATTACATCCCCCTGTCTTACCCCACGCCGGAGGGAAATAGGTCTCGTTCTTTGGTTATTGACATGAACGGTCATCATTATTAATCTACCGTCATTTAACTTCAAATTATATTTATACATAAAACAATACAAAAATAATTCATCCTTTCATTCAATACGAAAGCGGAACTTTCCTAAAGTTCACTTGTGTAGATGCTATAGTTTTATGCGTTTTTGTTAGACACGGACAATATTTAAACAGCGTTCGTTAGTGATAGTCAGTGTTGATTTATGATGTACGTATCACGCGTGGGTTGCGTTTCGAATCAATCGTGTAGGCGGGAAGGCCTGAATACGTATTGCGATATTGCGACCTGTAATCTTAAAGTGCATGAAGATCACCAATTGAAGACCTAATACACATAATCTTAATATTATAAGCCAATTTTCTAACTTATTATTTCATCACAAATGAACAACAATTTATACCATAAATGATCAATTTAACGGGTTAATAAAATTATATAGGTACGACTTAATTTGAAGAAAATGATGCTTTACTGATTAATACCTTTCGAATGTAGGAAAGGTAAAAATTAACTCTTTAGATATCTCTTTAGATATTATTTTTTTTAACGACTTTGAATGAAATCATAGTTCATAATAAAAAATAAATAAATTCGAGCATGAACATATTAAAAGTTAACATACAAACGAAGTCACAGAGGTTAAAAAAAAATACATAATTGAAAGTGAAAAACGAGAAAGCGTAGCTTTTATAAGCGCATTAAAAATAAACTCGACAGCAACTCGCGTCCCTTACAAATTAAAAAGGGCCGGCTTATATGAATCTGTACGCAAACGTTCTAATTACTCAAAAAATCATATTTGCAAGCAGCTTGGACGTAACGCTCATTAAGCCCTATGGGGAAAAAATAGAAGTCAACTTTATAACTTCATTTGCTCTTTGAATGTAAATTAACGTGTGCATGTTTCGATTAAAAAAACCGACGCTTTTTATTTATTTTTTTATTTTCGATTAATAAATTCGACCAAAACGACGAATAGTATTTAAAATTTCGTTAAATGAAAAATATTATTATGTATTTAATTAATTATGATGTGAGCAGGTTAACAGATTTAAATAATGCGATTTTTTTAATCTATTTAAGAAAGAATTAAATAACTAAAACATACTTAAAACCTTTATTGAATAATAATAAGAAGTATTAGTTAGTTAAAAGGTCATTTTTAGGTCAGTCTATGTTTAAAAACTAGCTTATCGTTGTATCTTGTAATTCAATGAAGAATGTATTCACACAAAAACCTACAGTACTTATATCATAATATAGCCCCGGATTTATTGCGTGTTAAAAATATTTGGTTTCATTTTGAGTAACACAGTAGTAAAGTAAACTTTAATACAAAATTATGTCATCGAATGATTTTAATTTACCAAAATGTAAAAATATTAGAACTGACAAAAAATTTAGATTAACAGATAACAAAAATGGTATCAATAAAAAATTTAATTAGGGAAGCGATGATAGGTAATTAACACGCAAGGTAAGAAGTTAACGCGACAACAACAGCGATATGCAAATCATATTCGTCTAACATAACTTGGAATTTTTACATCAAAAAACTTTTACTGCCTGTTCTCGTGACACGTGACAATAAAGTCGTTTGGACCCAAAATCGTTGCTGTTATTTCATACTAGTGGGCAATATATCTTAGATTCAATGTAAATATTTCATTCTTTAATGACTACAATATTTATATAAAATATGCTCATTATTATAATAATTTCCATTCTTTTAAAAAAATAACATTTTAAGTTTCGTTTACAACAGTCGTTTGGAGGAGCAAACAATAAAGGAATAACTGCAGGATATTATGTCATTTCTTTTATTACGTTGTGTTTATAATACTAAATGTGGGTTATGATAAATATAATTACTCTGAGTCAATTTCAAACAAATTAACAGCATTTTTTCGTAATAAGTAAAAACAAAATAAAAAATGTTGATAGAAATTTCTATGTGAAATAGTACGTTGTATCTATACTATATATATTTTTTTCTTGATTTTTTTATTTAGCCAATATTTTAATATATAAAAATGAGTCGCTGAATGTGTTGCTAAGCGCAAAACTCGAGAACGGTTGGACCGATTTCGCTAATTCTTTTTTTAAAATATTCCTTGAAGTACCAGGATGGTTCTTACGGAGAGAAAAATTCTAAAAAAAAATTTAAATTTCCTGAAAAAGTCTAAAAACAACACTTCTATACTCCCATACAAAAGATTTGTGATAATACTTAAAAGTCAATTTGAACTTTAATACCATACGATAAAGTTTGTGTTAGGCGATACGAAGTTCGCCGGGTCAGCTAGTATTTTAATAAATATCACCACTTTCTTTTTCACGCTGTCATTAACATAAATAAAAAAATTGAATAAAAAAATGCTTACATCTGCTAGGCGTCCGGTGACGTTTGGTTTTGCTGACGAAAAATATTAAACCTTAAATTGGCAACATATAACTTATACATACACTCATTGTACTAAATTTTATAAGAATGATTGAACGGTCGTATGATGATCTGCGTTGATAAAGATCGCGCCACACCCGAGCGACACAAAGGAGCATTAGTATTAAATGTAATCTCGTGGTGCAGCTAGCGATATCGATGCCTTAATGCTGTGAAGAATCGTCTCTATTTATCACTACCGCTTAATATACAATTATGTTAGTAAAGTAAACGCTACACACAGACTGTATTTTTCATGTAAATGTAACTTTAGTAGGTACACATGTTTAAAAAAGCACTAATAATATTTCTTCAGATGGAAATTACTGTACTATTTTATATTTCATGTTCGAAACATAAAAACAATTTTTTACTATATTGAGATACCTTTTACCTTTTTACCTTAACATCAAAGTCGAAATCGTTATCAAACAAAAATGTCATTCTTGTTTAAACAATATCACTTCTTAGAAGATAATATTTTTTATTAGTAAACAAAACTTATTGAAAAGTCTTCCATTAAGTTAATATCAAATTAATATAAAAAATACATTTTATCTCCGTCGTTCGTAAATGACATCGAATCATTTCAATCGTCTTTGTTCGGTGTTTTTATTCACAATACAATTTATCCTCGAGATAGGCGTTTTATCGATAAATTTAAAGTATGGGATGGAGATAACAGGTGATATTCAAATTAAATACCTTTGACATTACGAGATTACGAACATTTGTGATATCGAAACGCTGAGACTTGGTTTTGAAGGACATGAGACAGGATTGTGTGGACTATAGCTGTTGTTCTTATATTATTTTCATACGTATTTTTTGTTATGTATATTAAGTAGGTTATGCGTACAGCTGTTATTCCACGAATAAACATCTAATATTATTAAGAAAAATACTGTAAAATACATATGTCACATTAATTACAATGAAATGCTTAATTGAAAAGAAATGGCCAACGTATAAACTCGAAAATGTTTCAACAACTTCTGTATTTATAATAAAATATAAATAAATAATAGAATATAATAGAATATATTGAATTAATTGTACTTAACTTATACTTTAAAGGTATCAAAGCCTTTTGTTAACAAGTGACTTTGACACGAAAACCGTTATATTTTAACCGATATATTGACATACATTTTTCAGACCGATACACTCAGCTATTTTATATTATTTTCCATTACAAGCAATACACATATCTAGTAGAAAATTATACCATTTTAATGCGATTTTTCCTTACAAAAGTAATATATTTTGCCAATTAATAAAATATACTTAGCCTATTTTTCTTAATTTTTTTCATCTGGGCGCTCGTCGCATAAAAAGTTTTAACCGCTCATAAAAGATAATGTCAACGAAATTTTCACGAAACTTCTTACAGTTTTAACTTAAAATTACGACCTTGCGAATTATATAATTTATTTCTAAAATGATTATTTTAATTGTTTTTATTCGAGCGTGATTTTTTAGATATTTCTTCTTTCCACTAAGCTAGCAATAATTAAATTACAATCTCAATCCACATAATCCTTTCGCTCACATGACTTATCAAAGCAATGCACTTACGATCTCGCTGTCTCCGAGCCGTGGTATCTTTATCCAATTTGTTACTCTTATCAAGAATTAAATGCGTTTTAGGGCTCAACTCGTCAGTTTTTATTTTTTATTAATTACGACCGCAGCCCGCCGCATAAGAAAAGGGACAGGTGATAGGTTTTTATGATAACCGTTTATCGAATATCCATTTGTAACTCAATGAACATCAGACGAATGTCCGACCGATACACTTCCTAATGAACCAGGATTTGATGAACTCGCGTTATAAATTGGTTTTTTAACGATCGTACGTTTTCATACGTATTTCGGACTCGAAGTTAAAATAATTCCGCATTTTTATTCGCGTAACCGTAAATAGCAATAAATTTGACTTGGTTATTATTTTTATTTAGATTATTATAAAATATATCAAATGGAATTCTTTTCGTTATACCTGAATTTATAATATCCCTATAAAATTTTATAGGCAATGTTTATGAAGTATTTTAAAAATAAGCTTACTTTTACATTACTCTTGATAATATTTTTTTGTAATAATTACAAGTAAAAAGTCTGAAAGTGGTCTTATATTTTAGGTTATTCACTAAAGAAGAAAAAACAATTAGAAGTAAATATAGAGAATATTAAACAATGAATGTCCTTTTAAGTCACTGCTAAGTAAAGCTTAAAACAATTTGTTTCGTTGCTTTAATAGAGTCATATTTGCGGTGGATAATATTGTGTAAACAGTGTTATTATACACATAAAATCATTTAAAAACATTAATATATGACTCAGAATCATGTCAATTCATAGCTTTTAAAAATTATTTATAACCTGCTTTAATCCAGCTAAAACTTTCAAGAACAAAACAAACTTAATAAATAGGTAATATTTATTATAATTTCTGTGTTTTTGAAATAATGATGTAGAATTTTATCAAAGGTTTTTCTTCATCTAATTCCTTAATACTTCAATTAAGTAGTGCCAATACGTTTGTCCATAAAGTACTCACTAAACCTGAGTAAGTGTTCATCGCAAACTTACTACTATACTTACATAAAAATACAACATCGTCCAGACGAAGTCACAAGCAAAAACTTATTTATAAAAATAATATAAAAAGTAATTTTCTTTTATACGGGACAATATTAAGAACAGTAACACGCTACATTAAATGTCTTGTCCTTTAATATTACTGCCATAAAATACTGCATTGAATAAACAATGTCAGCGGTCTATGTTTTGAAACGAGCGATACTCATAAAATAGTTTTATGGTTAACAACGTTAGTATTTTTTTTTGATTATAAAGAATGATATTAGATTTTTCGTGATATTTATACTAAGCGTCAACAGTTTCTAAATTTTCCAAAACATTTTCTGATAAAGAAAACGCAACAAAACACATACAATGTAAGAAAAAATAATATTGTTCATTGTTTCCATTTATTTTATTGTTAATTAGATAAAATTTGTTTTCTTTTTTAGCTTTGAAAGTCATGTTTGCCAAAAAAATCAATTCAGATAAGACTAGCGCTGGCTTGTAATTTTAAATTAAGTAGTGAAAAATAGGGTTTTCAAGAGTTCCATTTCATTGTATAATTTGATATTACGTACTACGGAGCAGTGTAATCGTAAGAGCAGTTTTACAAGTAAGTTTTGTCTGTATTTTTGCAAACATTTTACACACACATAATACTGCGAATTTTTTTTATTAAATTTTGTAGCCCACATTTTTTAAGCTTAAGTAATTAAAAATTATCTTTTCATATAAAACGGCTATTAACATAACATGTACTTCGATTTTGAAGTCCGATCCTTTACTATGATTATAATGAGGTTTTTTAATTATTGTGATACACAACAGTACGTTAATTAATTATTATTCACCCTTGCATAAACGAAAAATAAGTAAATAGAAGAATACCTGCATAATATTATGATTAAACATCATTTCCTAAATGGATGAATGGTGTTATAATGTGATAATGCTTTTTTTAATGTATAACTTGTATATACTGACCGAAGCTACTATAATTTTTCTTGTTAATAAAACCTGTTAATTCCGAAGTACATCATTGGCCTTAGTCCGTCTATTGCAGACGACTTAGACAATGTCAGACAGACACTGTGTCGCCTAGGACACTCTTCAGGAAAACGCAGAGTTGCCTAAGCTCTACGCCACCCTCTCGACCTCACTGGCTAGGCCAACAGGAACGACGAGTCGATACGTATGGAGCCGATATTTTAGGGCTATGCCACGAATGCTTGACGGAGACCCCATTCCGGGTTTCAAATGAAGTTTTCCTTCTCCAGGACCCTGATGATTTTGAGCCAGGTTTATGCCTCGGTCGCCTTCAACGACCCCCATGGGAAGAAAGGGGGTGGTGCAATTCTACTCGGCCGACACCACACGGCATCGATACCACGTACATATCTAGCTACATATATACTGATATTCGAAATATAAAATATGTACTTCAACCCAGTAGGTCAACCTAGTTCTTACTTTTTATGGTTCACTCTAAGAAAGTAATTTTTTTAAATGAAAATATGTCTATTTAATATGCGAGTTTTTATTTACAATGTGTCAATAATGATTATTTAATTATTTTCATAGAATCTTCACTTAAAATACAATTCATAGTCTATATGATTATTTTATTATGACATTCTTAAAGATCAAGCTATTTTTCTTTAATTAAAATACAAAACATAAAAAATAATATTAATAAAGATCCTTAATACACATTCTTCTTATGTAACCTAATATTTGTATTTAGGATAGCAAGCGGCTGCTTAGATTATTTTTTTTACTAATAATAATAAATAATACATTACTAAATACAAAGAACTATTTGTAGTATACCAGGCTCGGGGCATGAATCCAACCTACAACTACTGAAACAGAAGGCAGAAAATCTAGTCCCAACAAAACAATGAAAAAATTTAACGTTATCTTGACTACATAGATTTTAATGCGTCACATTATATATTATCTTACGTTTTTTTAAGGAAAAATAGTTTCCGCGTCACTTAACATCACTTCCGCTCGTAATCGATATATTTTCACCTCAAAATGAAAATGTCACCGTGATATTCGAGAACGACAATATGTCACCAAGGTGTCAACGAAACCTTATAGGTATTTTTTGTGATATTTTATCAAACATCCGATAGATTTTGGGAGTGCTTTTTAAACAAAACGGTCAACAAATCGTTGTTTATAACTTGTTATGGACAACGTCACTACAACATTTTAGGTAAAACGAATTACGGATTAACGCAACCCTCCTCTTAGCCAAAAATATTTAACTTTCAAATAATAGAATATAAAGTACATAAATTTAAGTTCTATTTTCAGTTCATCACATCATCATTACAGCCTATACAGTCCACTGCTGGACATAGGCCTCCACAAGTTTACGCCAAAAATGGCGTGAGCTCATGTGTTTTGCCCATGGTTACCACGCTGGGAAGGCGGGTTGGTGACCGCAGGGCTAGCTTTGTCGCACCAAAGACTCTGCTACCCGTCTTCGGCCTGTGTATTTTAAAGCCAGCAGTTGGATGGTTATCCCGCCATCGGTCGACTTTTTAAGTTCCAAGGTAATAGTAAAACTGTGTTATCCCGTAGTCGCCTCTTACGACAACCACGGGAAGAGAGGGCGTGGCTATATTCTTTGATGCCGTAACAACACAGCAATCAATTTATGCTAATGCCATGTATCACTATACTCTTAAATCGATATTTCAATTATAAACATTGAGTAAGTATGAACATGGAAATCTAAAAACGTACATTAAAACACGTTACAAAACAATATCGTCCGGAAAATAAAAGTAAATACAAATAATTGTTTAAAGAAATTAGGTTATACATAAACATAACGTAAGTAAAAATAAAAGACATGTTTCGTTTATAAAAATTAAACATCCGAGGTCACGTCAGGATAGCGAAATAGTTTATTTGGCACGAAACACTCCCCTGGCACACTTGGCACATTTCATGATGTTTGGCAGCTCACTTTGAAGAAGAAGACAATTTTCGAAACCATTGTTCCAAACATAAACATGTATCCAAATATTATTAATGGTTCTAACTATTTTTTTGGTATATAATAATGTAGGAAAGTTTGCAAGTCAATGGGTCAAATAATACTTTAGATATTAGATATTATATAGTAATGAGATAAGAAATATTATCACAACATTTTGTCATTGATATTTTAAAAACATGATATTTGACTGGTTCGATTTTTGAAAATTTTATATTTCAGGTGAAATTCTACGATATGTATTTTAATCAAATTTTCAATGTTATGCAGTAAGACACAATTCTCTTTTATCGTGTTTTGACTCATAATGCGATATTTACAAACGGTCAGTCACATCACAGTATTTTTATACTAAAAATTCCTTTACGTTAAATAATTTGTCCATTAATAAAAGTAGCAAATGTTTCTAAAGATAATATTAAATTATAAATACAACAAAGTAACACTTAAGCATTTAACTATAAAATTCAATCAACATAACCTCACTTAGTCACAATAAACCGAGACTGTCCCGAAACACGCTTTCAGCGGTGAAACTTCATTAATCGTCGATTAAAAGGTATAAATTGTGGAGTTTCCTGTAACCCTACTCATAAAGGGCCTAGAATATGTTGTATGTGGTTCAGAGGGATAAATTTATGTGGTTACAACAAAAAGCAGCAGTCGAGTCCAATGTTAGAGATACAGAGCTTGGAGTTTGACAACGGTGTAAATACGGTTTATTTATTAGGAAAGTTCTAGATCCGCGGCCAACTTTAAATCAGACATGCCTACTAATGTTAAATCAAATGAGTCTCGAATTGTACTTCTTTTTCCTTGTTCGACACTGTTATATTATTTTGTTTGCATGTGACTGATTTATGTGTTGGGGAAATACAGTTATTATGATGCTGTAGCCTCTTATTACAACATACACAAGGGATATGTATAAAGTAATAAAAATTATTCTTTTAAATATTTTTTAGAAGAAAATAAAACGTACGTTTTACCTTTTTATCATCATTTTGTCCCCTTTTGGGCCTTATGTCCTTCTCATCTTCTTAGAAAGTAAAACGTGTGTGGTTATCCTTAAACAACAAGTATGTGATAATTAATTACTTAACATTAATCCAACTGCTTGTTCAATCTTTGCTACTTAATTTTAAAAATTAATAATTGAGAATGTGTATATATATATATATATATTTAAAATGTGGCTTTTAGACTTATTGATTCATTAAATAATAAATAAATATCTATAACATACACACACGGTCGTCTCTTCCTACGGTAAGAAAGTTAATGCTAGTGTGTGATACGTACCAGCCGACTGATATAGCTACAATTTTTTTTATCGATAAATACATATAAATAATGCTTATATAATATAAATAGATACATATATTAGACCCAGACTCGAGGCGGGAATCAAACAATCAACCCCCGGAGCAGAGAGTAGAGTCACTGCAAACTGCATCAGAACCGGCCTAGTCTAAAAACTGCATTTTTTTATTTTCATTACATATTTTTATTAGTTAAATTTTGTTCCAAATTGATAAAAAGCATCAAATCTTATTACATCCTATAAATGTCGTACGCCTATCCTATATCAATGATTATTAGATCGGTAATAAACAATACAAGTTAGAAAACCAAATCAAATATACATTTTAATAACATCAACCTCAAGGTTTAATAGATAACTGTGAAAAAAAAGTCTAAGTAGACATAACCCTGCGGGCGACCTACAAGTTTATATATCCATATTGACCAAGAGACGAAAATTATGTCCATTTTAGTCGGGTTTTACAGGGCATTGAAAACAATGACAGCCATACTGAATACACGATTCTATTTGAATTTCCTATTTAGAATCCGACAGTCGTTACTCGGTAATAAAAACGTATGTGTGATGGTAAATGATGTCTATCGGTTTTCACATTAATTAACATCGTTGTACGATATCAATTGGTGAACTCGGAAAATGAAAACGTGTTACGAATGTAATGCGCCCTGAATACGATCCCTTTGATCGCTACCATTATATTAAATCACGTTAAAAAAATCGGCAGGAATTTTGTATTTTGAATAATGAAATAGAAGAGTTTTTATAGACTTAATATTCGTAACAAAAGTAACCCAATTATAAAACCGGAATATTTTTTTATAATAATACATCGTATGCTTTTTGCTCTCATTTTTATTACAAGTTTATTTACATAAATAGAATAAAACATATTCGAGACTTTCATTTATTTTCATTTTGCTTATTTAAAGAGAGTAAAAGGATTTGACAACTCGTTAGTGCAGTCATCAAAGCTTCGGGTTTTATACGCTAGTAATCACAAGCTCAATCCCCATACATGCCAAACGTTTGCACAGGCCATACATATGTTTGTCGTGATCTAGGCATTTGCGATTGTGTTCCCGGATTCCAGATGCAGGATTCTCAATTTACCGATATTTTGTTGAATGTGAAGCGCTTTTAATTTAAAATATAATAATTTAATTTATATAATAAATTAATTTTTCACTACCTAGTTTATACCATTAATTCCAAACTATTAAAATGTTTAACAATAAATTGTTGATTTATTATTATTAAAATTAAAACAATAATAAAATCTTTAAACTGTAGCGTTACTAACCAGTTAATACTAGACAAACGTTAAATTAGCAAGTTCATCATTCAGCCTATAAGATCCGTAATTTGAATTATCTTGACTTGAAACAATTTGCTGGTAACTTATCCGGGTCTTGGTGCAGTCCTGTTTCACCATCAATTACCTTTAACGAGAAACAACCATTTGTATCAATTACAGCGATCGTTTAATTTGGGTAAATACCAATTTTATGGGTTCGCTCTCGTGAAGCTGTGGTATAAAGGGTTTGAAATTTAATAGTGGATGTAAGAGGAATATCTTTACAATTATCTGGAATGTTTTTTAATTAGGATTTATTGCTTGTACAGACACGTGGTTGATGCGAAGTACAATTGTATTGTATTTTAATGATGATCGATTTTACTGTCATGTAATTATTTTGTGCCTTTATTGTTTTTCTATAACAATAATTTTATTTTAAAATTAAAGATGTCATTGGTTAGACAAGAGAGAAAAACGAATTCTAGTAGGTAAGTACATACTTATATTTTATCTGTAACCAAATAACCGTAAGATATTTATAATTTGCATAAAAAACAACGTCATGTGACTGTATTGTCGATCTCCTTTCGAGAACCCGAATAAATTGCCTTTTAAAATACGGGTACACCAATAATCATGACAATAAGTTCGAACGTATATCAATGGGGGTTTCGCCCATCTCATCACCATAATAAGTATTTACACAAAGACATGGTATGCGTTGGTCGACACTAAGGCGTAGACTACAAATGTCCTTATGACCATAAACAGAAGGACTATAATACAATAAAATTTTACACGTTTCTAGCATTATCATATCGATGTACGGAGATTTAATGGTATTGTCGCTACGAGATATCGATGAATGCGTCCGATACTGATCGCTGAGGAATGATTATTACAAAAATTCAATTATATGCTTTAGTATGTAAGTAAAAGAATATTTTATGTTATTCATATGGTGCGGTTTGACTAGTGACTCATATCGTCCGCATTATATTAGAAGTTTTTAGTTACGTTATACGAGTAGATATACATATATCTTTTTTAGATAAAAAACAAAAAAATGAATTCAATTTTTTGATATTTAATATCAACTTATTGTAGTACAAAAAATAAAATGTTGCCTGACCGCTAACAATCCTCTTTTGTTTACTGAGCGCTTTATTTTACACATATATGTATACTTTACTGAGCGTATCATTCCTTGTTTTGTGAGTTCGCCAATATCTGTGTCAGCTAAAAATCAACTTTTTACTAAAAAAAAAATTGTCACAAATAAATACATTATACATAAATGATATTTCAAAATTAAAAATTCTGTGTGTAATTAATAATAATTTAACTAAAACTAAACATTGTAGTAACATAACATAAATATAAATAATAAATATAATATCTACACAATACACACACGGTCGTCTGTTCCTAAAGTAAGCAACTTAATGCTTGTGTAATAGGTAACAGCCGACTGGTATATAGCTACATATTTTTTTTTTTTTTTTTTCGATAAACATACTTATAAATAATACATATATAAATATATAAATAAATATTTATATTACACCCAGACTCGGGGTGGGAATCGAACCCACAACCCTCGGAACAGAAAGCAGGGTCACTACAAACTGCGCCAACGGGCTAGTCAAATATAAACTAATAATTTATTTCACACATTAAAATTATTTCAGATTAATGAGAATGCAAACTTAACAAGGCTTAAAGGCGGTAGTACCTGCGATAGTGATTACTTTAAACCTTTGAAGAATTGAAAGAAATATTGATAACACGACATTGCATATCATAATACACTGTTTACAACATTCAAATACTAACATTGATTTACAATAGATAACAAATTAAGCTGCATTTTTGCATACAAACAGTAAAACGCTCATATCGTATTCAAACTAAACAATCTAGAAAGCCGAACAAAAGAATTATGACCACGTGGGCCCGCTCCTACACAAGACAGATCCCCGCCCACGTCCGTCAAATATTGTTTAACAAGAAAGGTGGAGGAAAAGAAATTATTGTTATACAATAGTTGTACCTGTATAATAACCGTAAATAACGAAAGAGAATTCTTTATAACAACGTCTTTTCATTTATGCTTAAGTTAATTTCAGATAAACTTACATGTGATCGGTATAGGTAATTGTAATAGGTATCAATTACGGTAAAAAGTTTGTTTATTTTCTTTAATGCTATTATTTATAATCAACTCATACTACGTGAAAAAAAAAACCTTTTCGAAATTTAAATCTGGTTTGGGAAATTCGTATGCTATTTTGTATCACGCTACAATTTTTAAGATAAATAGCCATAAATGTGTCAGTTGGAAAAATAAAGAATTGTGTTGCGTGTGAAATATAAAAAGTCTAGTATACAAAATAAAAAAAAAGCATAAAAATTATGGCTGATTTTATAATAAGCTGCAGAAAAGATAAAAATAAAATAAAACTTAACAACTGAAATACTTTTGTAATCAAGCGCTAAAATCTGTGCTAATATTACAGGAGCTTAAAGAGTTTGTTTTTAGTCTCAGCATCTTTCCGTATATTTACAAATTCCATTCTTTAGGAGAAGTTTTATATTAAGAACTTATATTTAATAAGATATAAAGCTACTACAGAAGATATAAAATTAAAATGAGAAAATTAATATACTATATATTCTATATAAACAGTAGATATACTACATACTACAATATAGTTGTGCCCTGCAACTGAGAACCAAACAGTAAATATTTAATTTACGAAGAAATAACAGACCTATATATATACAAATATACAAATAGTTGAATAATTTTGCCATCTTTTTAAAAATGTTCGTTTAAAATTATAATAAAAAGATTAAGAATTAAATTGTTCAAGAAAATCGCTTTACTAATTATTATTATTGCCAGAAAATACTTCCTTTGAATTCAGTGGCGTACAGAATTCGTGAACAGACTTCCAGCGAGGCTAATGTACGCCAATAATCGTTATCATCGAGATAAGTACGCTACAGAGTGCCTTCCCAATTGCCTCCAGATACGCGCTGGTTAATTGCTCTGAGTGTACAGATATTTTCAAAATTAAGAAGCAAACACACTATTGTGTTTTATGAATAGTAAATACGCATAAATACCGCTACAAATGAAACAAATGTGAATAAATTAGAGAACCATACTTGCAATATTTTACTAAAGCAAAGCTCAATCAACAATAGACCCAACTATTTTAGTAGCGTAAAAAAAGTATTTATTTATATACTTATACACAAACTCTTTTTTTTTTTCTTGATGAATAAAGAAAAAAATATTTGAGTGTTTTATTCACTGTTTTATTTCGTAAACATCATGTACGCATTGCTTATAAAAGCCTTCTCCAACTAAAGCTTATGCGCGTAAATCCTTAGATACTTGCATGTTTACGTATAGAACACAATATACGCCGGTCCTTCATATAATATTATTGTATACCAATTACTGGGTGCCTCATCGTCGGCTTGAGACGCGGCTGTATACGGAGGGTATTATGGTATAACTAATAACCAATAAACTACTATGTCTTACGATTCGCAATGAACCGACAACCACCGAATAAGACTGATGAGTACTAGATTATGCTTATATGGAAAGTATAATTATCTATTCAGTGAACTAATATAATATTTATATATAAGTTATATTTTTTTTTTTTTTTTGTATGTCCGGGGATAACTTCATCGCCTATGGTGATAAAATATTATCTTTCAATATGCATTTAAGTTTATTTGGTAAATATTTATTTGCAAGGAATTACAAGAGAAAAAAAATTGGAATAGATTCTTTTTTTCACAATTATGAAGTGTTTAACTATGTGATCAATTATACATGTTCAGTGAAATTACTTTCCTGCTGTGCTGCAGTACTACTGTGCTGCAGTGCTGCTGTGCTGCAGTGCTGCTATGCTTCTTCTCCTTCTTATTCTTCTCATTGCTCCCGAAAAACCTCTGCCAGGACCTTCTAAAAGGCATAATTTTTGCATTTCTATATATAAAAATAAGAGAAACCTTCTTGAAATGTTTTGAAAAATTAATATTTTATCTGGACAGGTACGATACGCACTGATGAACACAACACCTACCGACAGCCAGACAGCCCGTATGAGTAGGGAGAGTCCGGGAGAGTCTGGGAGAGTCCGGGAGAGTCCGGGATAGTCCGGGAGAGTCCGGGAGAGTCCGTAAGAGTCCGGCAGAGTCCGGGAGAGTCAGGGAGAGTATAATAGATAACATATCTAAAAACTGGCCGACCTGAAATTCTTGATTTCCCGACGTTGCTAGTTCTTGTACCATAATATATGATCGCAAGTAAAGATATTTTGCTATAGTCCTACTTTTTTAACCGACTTCCAAAAAAGGAGGAGGTTCTCAATTCGATTGTATTTTATTATTTTATTTGATGTATAGTTGTGTAATTTGGTCGATATCTGAGGACAACTTTTTTGAGTAATCTTTGATGATGCGTATTTACTTGACTGTTTTTTGTATTATATCTCATATCTTTTTACTAGGTGCACCGATTTTGATGTTTCTTTTATAAATCAAAAGCTAATACTTGTCACGTGGTCATATTTAAATATGATCGACACATAATGAGCACTTTTTGAGAAATCTTTGATGATGCGTATTAATTATACGGTGCAACGCCACGCCACGCCAATGCCATCTATCTGACATCATTAAAACTACTTCAGTGAAGAATCGATCCAAGGATGTATCTAGTAGTAATGTAGTGAGTTGTACTATCAATTAGGGTAGCAGTTTATTCATTATAAAATAATAATTTTGAGGATCTCGTTTTAATCGAAAGCGGATGCTTCTCTTATGTCCAATTTGATAGAATTTTGATGACTACTTTTTGAGTAATCATTGATAGCACGTATTTACTTGACTATTTTTTCGTCTACTTATGTTATATTATAAACACAATTATTATTCATACCATCCAGTCTATTAAATCATTCGTAAACGTTCTGGAAGGAGATTTAAGTTCAAACATCCAGATTAGAATAATTTACTTATCTTTCTAGTGATTTTATAACGGTTAATTTAAAAACTTATTTGCAAACAAAAAGTTTATATTATTATTTTTTATTAATTATGATATTATTATTTATTTATTATGATATTTTTATTTATCTTACATATGATAAGCTCTTTGGCTTGCACCACAGTGCTTCTGATCACTGCTCTTTTGTCGTCGATTTAATCCCGCTCAAAGTTTGGTTTTACTTACCTCTGAAACAGATCTGATGTAGGGGATAAGAAATTTCCAGCTCAAAATCTGAAGCAGCCCGACTGGGGAAGTACCTCAACCTCGCAGAAGATCACAAATAATGCTGCTTTCAAGCAGTGTTGTGTTCTTGTGGTGAGAAAGGCGATGAGAGCTCCTGGGGAGATTGGGGATAGGGCCGGCAGCGTATTTATGTGGATCAGCCTACATCATTACAGCCTATACAGTTCACTGCTGGACATAGGCCTCCACAAGTCCACGCCAAAAACAACGTGAACTTATGTGTTTTGCCCATAGTCACCACGCTGGGCAGGCGGGTTGGTGACCGCTTAGTCGCCTCTTACGACACCCACGGGAAGAGAGGGAGTGGCTATATTCTTTAGTACCGTAGCCACACAGTACCACCACCCATAGCCAACATATTTATTTTATTTATCTCAATAAATTAATAATAAAATTAAATAATTTATTTCTAGTGTCCTAAATGGTATCAAATTAATGAGTTTTATCATTTTTTTTATTTATATCGCTTGATCAAATCAAAGTATGTAATAAAAGAAATAGTAATAAGAAGCACCTGATTTACGCTCCGTGTCGATGCTACTGCAATATTACATACGCTTCGAAAATCTGTCGTAAATATAATAAATTATCACCAGATATTTTATTTTACTTCCTTAAAAAAACGGCCGTCATATTAAATTCAAATTAGTTACTATTATGCTACCCATCGCATAATGTCGTTATGGTTTCGGATAATTTATGTATTAGAATAAATAAAGGTGTGGTCTTGGCCCCACCTTTATGTGTGTAAATTAAATGAATACGCCCACATAAGTTTCGTATTGATTGCTTTGAAAATGTATCCATTTTATCAGTACGACAGTTTATACAGAAACGTAAATATACTATTATTTTCAAAATATTTTAAGGTAACAATGCATTTGTGTGCGTGTATGTTTGTGAGTGTGCTAATGCACAATGTGACACGGTTTATGCCTACGCGTTTAACAAAATCCGACATTGCCGACAAATATCTGTTCATAAGATATATTTAGAAAATATTATTACAATATGGGGCCTTATATTATATACCTATGATAACAATAGAATAGAATCTTTGTCTGCCTGTGTGTTCGATTCTGTATAATGCTAAATATGTTGTACGAAATTACATGTGAATTTTACTGATGTGATTCTGAAGAACTGTGTCAAAATCTGAAGTAAATTTAATCATAAAACACCGTCTAGAAGTGGATTCATTATCATGTAAGCAATTGTAGTAAAATAAGACAAACAGCAGGACACATTCGCTTTTCGCATTTTAACTGCTTCGTATCGATTGTAGTCACGTTTGGCATGTACTACTTTTTTCGTTCAAAGAAAATAATTTGACCATAAGGGATGAAAAATCTTTGCCTATGAAAGTCACCAAGTTCATAAATTAATTTTGAAGAGCATAAATTAAAGCTTAAAAATTTTGACATGGAAATATGAAAACGTCAAAAGTTATTGTTCAATTTAGGCTTCACGTTGCTTCTTATTTAATTATTTGAACTTTATGCTAATTATTTAACAAAATAAATTAAAGTAACAAAATATAATCTACGCAGTAGCTTATGAGTTCACTTTATATTATATGTGTATATTTTTATCTAATGAGACGACCAACTTAAACAAAGTTTACAGATAAAACAACAAAAACATTTCAAATATGTCGGCTCTAGTGACAATTCTAAGTAATAGATACATAGATTATTAGAAGTTCGTGTTTCCCTCTGTATCTCTTTAGGAATGTTGATCGTGGGTTAGGTCTTTAAAAATATTAAAAATACAAATAGATTTCCAAGTTTGGTATTGACTTTTTACAGTCTTAATTTAACAGGACTCTAGGTTACTAA
The DNA here is from genome assembly GCF_905220565.1 of Melitaea cinxia. Classification (NCBI taxonomy): domain Eukaryota; kingdom Metazoa; phylum Arthropoda; class Insecta; order Lepidoptera; family Nymphalidae; genus Melitaea; species Melitaea cinxia. The sequence goes on along the minus strand of NC_059405.1, from coordinate 6,391,606 downwards.
AAATGAACCATATAAGATAATTTAAAAAAAAAAAGATTTCTTCGTCTCTTTATTTTTTCTCACACTACAAATGAAAATAGTTACTAAGAGAGTAGACTAAGATTCTTATACAAAACAAAAAATAAATATGCAAAGTATAGTTCAATAAAATGAATTATTAATTTTATTGAAGACTAGCTGTGCCCGCGACTTCGTCCGCGTGGCATTTAACAAAAAAGTTATTCTTCATTAATCCAAGTTATAAAATAAATAAATTTCTAATCCTTACTATATCAGCAATCTTCCAGTGAAAGTCCCCTCAAAATCGGTCTAGCTGTTTCAGAGATTAGCCGGAACAAACAGACAGACAGAGAAAAATTGTCAAAAATGTTATTTTAGTATATGTACCGTGTACATCCATATGCATTTAGTAAAAAATGGTTATTTTCATATTACAAACAGATACTCCAATTTTATTTATTTGTATAGATACTCGTATATACATAACACAATTATTATTTTCAAAATTTAACGCAGTGTAATTTCTAAGCCAATTTTCTTTTATTGCTAATTTTTTAATTAACTTTGATCAAATAATCTGAGAATCAATAGTTTTAAATGAAATGAATGAATGTAACGTCCTAACAAAATTTAATGAAAATCACAAGTTTGTGTCAGGAGTTTTGCTTTACGTCAAAAGTTGGATCCCAAAGGCAATACAAAAGTTACGATATAATTTGCTGACGAGACACTCAGAACTTTTGTCGCATTTTTGAGATAATTTCAAGGCATTTTTGTATCTTCGAGTATATCTTTTATTTGCCTTTCTCTTTTAAATATATCATAATCCTATTTTTAGAAAATCAAAGAAAAAGACATATATATAATGATAATTATTCATAATGCCTTGACGACAACGATAAAAAAAGTACTAATTTAAAGTAGATAGAAAAAAAAAAACAGAATTGTCATCCATTTATATTTTTGTTTCAGGTTTAGGGGAAACCATAATCTGCGTTGGACTACGATACTCACGCGTCGAACAAAACCATGCTCACTGAGCACGATCGTTAAACAAAAGTGTTGGGAATTTGTATAGGTCCGTTTTAAATTTAAATCCTTTAAACTGACAAAATACTACTTAAGTGCTTTTAAAAATTAATAATGCACTGAAAATAAAAACCACAATGTAACGACTAAAAAAATTACCAAAATGTTAACGGATGATACGAGCAGTTAGACCCGAATACTATTATGATATTATTCGGGTCATTTGAGAGATAGTTTGTATTTTCATCAAAAATTAATAGTATTAGTAATTCAAATAGTAGTAGGAATTTCAAATAAATATGTCCTAGAAAGAATTCACCTTATATGTATAAAAAAATTAAACGTGCCACATAAACATAAAACAACAAGAAAAGTTCGACTGCGGATTAGAATAAAAGATAATTAGAATTTCTACCAAAGTACAATAGTTTCCTTACAATATTTTCTTTCATAATTGAATGCTTTACAGTAAGTAATATAAAACTATAACATTTATTACATCACAAAGAGATGAAACAGTTTTACGTAATGTTCGAGTATATTACATTAGATAAGAAGAACTAGGTTTCTCTATTATTCGGAGCAAATCGAAGAAAACTTTCGTAACACAAATAATTGATTCGGTGCCCCGTCGTCAGGGAAGTCTCAGTTCTATTTAAGTTTCCTAAAAGGAAATGAAAGGAAATCAGAACCCGCGCCTTCGAAGCCTTTATCGAAACTTATCGGAATATTCCCTAGAATAAAACGGCAGTAGAGCATTTTATTAAAGCGACTTCAAGATAAAGTCAACATTTCTTTTGGTGTCTGCGTCAGAGCTGCTACCGACGTCTTTTATCGTGTAGTAACTTCTCCTGGGTTAAAGTGACTGCAATGTATTGGATATAATTTACTAGCTTTAACAAAACAACACAAAAATATTATGGGCACCCACAATCAAAAAAAATCATCAATATAGTTGTCATAAGTATACTGTAGCGGCATCTATGTCGCGACATACAAACTAGAGAAAAATGAAGTATCCTACATCGCGATATCAAAAGTTATCAGAGCGATTGAGTATATATACAAGAACCCGACAACCGTCGGGGCAGTAGCCTACCAGACTCAACAACCGTCTGGTCGAAGGATCCTCCCTTTTCAATGAGGGGATGAGCGACTTAACACCTCGTTCCTCACACTCCCAAACCTAGTGACCCTGACGTGCTCCTCACACTCCTAAAATACTTTCAAGTTTCCGATATAGCTAAGCAATATTTTTAACAAGTCATATAAGACTATTTCCATAGATATATTTTATCAAATGAATACATAACATAAATAACATAGATTTAAAAATTGCAATAATAAATAATTTTAGATATAAGGACTTGAAAATTCACTCAAATTCCAAAATAAATCCGTAACAATAACGTTAATATCCTATTTCAAAAATATTTCGGACGACGCCGATTTCATTACAGGGTGTGAGCTTATTATCCTGTCATATACACTCCACATGCCCCTTCATTGGAAACATTTTATTTAGTAAGAATGTGTCTAAAAGCAAAAGGGGACTATTTCCAACATCACAATACACTAATAGCTCAGAGGGATTTGTCACTCCGAATGAGGCATAATGTATAATCAATTACGAGCGATTTCAAGCTAGTGACAACAAAATTGCACCAGTTTATGGTGATTAAGATTATAGAATAGAAAATTATATACTTAGCCTATTTGCCTTGTTATAAATACAAAAATAGTTTCAACGCGTATTGATTTACAATACTTTAAGTTGTTATTTATTTGTAAATAATATTCAGCTATTATTTAGTGTAAAAGAGAACAATCGTATTATTTTAAAATTTTAATTAAACTTAAATTAATATTAATTTTAGGTAAAATTAAGAATATGTAATAAAAAACTCAAAATAAATATTAATCTCGACTCAAGTGAATGTAATTAATAATCGCCAACTTCAGTGTACCAGAATTGTTTGCTCGAATGACAATATCTCGTCTAAAGAAGACATAATTGCAGTCAGCCGCTAATTAATTAATCACCGAGACAGACGGTAGAATAATTGATATTTGAAAGGGTCGCCTGGAACCGGTAATTTGAGCGATGGGTTTGATGAAAATACTGCCAAATATATATAGCCATATTTTTAAATAATACCGAACTAAATAACTGTTGGTTGACTGAAATGAAAGCAGTTATTAATCCCGCTGAAAATTTTGCCAGTACATTTAGCGATACATGCCAATAATTTGATTATTTAGTATTACTTTTTTAAGTAAAACTTGGCGAATGCGTGACGAGAGAATTACGAAAAGTGAGATCGGGCGAGGCGAACGGAAGTTGGGATTATTGGAAGTTGGAATTATCAATTAGGTTTATCGCTATAATTTAACTCTAAATTAGATACCTACTGCAATTTTCGGTGATCAAATTATAGTAGTTTATAACGTGTCATTCATGCGACGAATTTATTATTCGGCTCACTTAATACGGCACATTAAAACTATTGAAAATTTAGTTGAACACAGCCAAAGAATACAATATCTGTTGGAAATAGCATAAGTGTACAATTCATTAAAGCAATACGAGTTCAATTTTACATATTTTTTCTGACGTTACTTAGCACGTTTATGTACAATAAAAAAACACAAGTTGATACAAAAAAAAGACATAAATTATTACTGCGCAAGAACGTTACGAACATTGCAGTGAACATGCGATCGCATTGCAATTTAGGTACTATTAACGTGTAATCATTTCTTGGGCGTTTTGGAAAGATTTTATATTATTCATTTTATTGATGTACTTGCACAAAAATTACTTGATGTAAGTAGACGGAAATCGAGATCGAAATTCAAAAAATTGTTGTTATGTAATTATTTTAAAAAGTACTCGATATATTTTCAAAAAATAACATTCAAAGTTACTCGTTAAAAATTAAAATATACAGCCGTATTTTATATATTAGATGAAATTTCTGACATAAATAATCCATTTATTATTATATACGCCTGAATATTATTTAGAAAACATTAAAATCAGTTAAACAGACATCTACCATTTCCACGTGTTAAGTATTTATTCTGGACTTGCTATTCTGAGCTTAAAACAAAGCTAAAGCACTGCCAACTCTTTAGTAATTACATAATAGGCTTTGTAATCCAAATACCGTCGAGATAATATTTGGCCAGACGATTCTAGATTTATTAATTAGTGCATCGGCAATTTCATCCTTTGTTTGCGGTCAATAAGGCTACCTATAATGCCAATGTATATTCATTCAAGTATAATGAAATAAAAGGAAAAGGAAAATATAAGAGACTCAAAAACAGTTTATATAAATATGAATCGTAAAATGTATGTTTTTGTATTATAATATAAACATGCGTTATATTTTTTATTTCTAAGGAAGATAAGCTAGACAGTCTGTAGTATAACTGGCTGTGCCTGCGACTTCGTCCGCGTGGAATTTAACAAAAAAGTTATTGTTTATTTCGCAAAGTTATAAAATAAACAAATATATATGCTAAAAGTAGCATAATTTGCTCTTTATTACATCGGCTATCTGCCACTGAAAGGCCCGTCAAAATCGATCCAGCCGCTTCAGAGATTAGCCGGAACAAACAGACAGACCGGCAGACAAAAATTATAAAAAATGTTCTTTTGATATTTGTATCGTGTATACACTCATATTTATTTAGTAAAAAGCGAATATTTTAATATTACAAAACAAGCACTCCAATTTTATTTATTTTTATAGATTACTTTTAATTATAAAGCAGGAGATGTCCTATATCTTTTGAAATTTCCTATTCAAAAACTACACACGTACACACAAGTATAAACAATATATTTAGTTTAAGCTTTAATTAGCTGCCAAAACATTGCAAACTCTTTACTTATAGCGTGATAGGCTTTACACATTTTATTAACCAAACAGCGCACCGACTCTGTTTGGCCAGACGAATCTTGATTTATTAAAGCGTTTATTCGAAAATTTCATCTTTTGTCTACTATCTACAACGCAGTGGATGGCGTTGAATGATTTAAGTATGGATTTATTTCGGGCTACGATATTTTGAGATAGTTAATTATAGTTTAATAACATACATATGGAGTTACTAGCTGTGTCCGCGACCTCGTCCGCGTGGTAACAAAATAATTATTGTTTAGTTCACAGTTATTAATTAAAAACAATCTAAAATAAAAATAGCCTAAGTTACTCCTTATTACCCCAGCTATCTGCTAGTGACAGTCCCGTCAAAATTGGTCAAGCCCTTTCAGAGATTAGCTGGAACAAAAAGACAGAAAGACAGACAGACAGACAGACAAAAATTATAAAAATGTTATTTTGGTATATGTAGCGTGTATACATACATATGAATTTAGTTATAAGCGGTTATTTTAGTATTAAAAACAGACACTCCAATTTTATTTATTTGTTTCGATTGAAAAATTATAATTAACGTGAACTCATGTGTTTTGCCCATAGTCACCACACTGTGCAGGCGAGTTGGTGACCGTAGGGCTGGCTTTGTCGTACCTGAGACGCTGCTGCGCATCTTCGGTAAATATAATTAATATAAGTAAAATTAATATAAGTATTTTGAAACAATACAAGAATCCAAATAGAGATAATTACTAGAAATCACTAATTTTTTGAGCATACAAAACTCACAGGGAGTGGAATGTGAGATTAAGATTTATCTGAGAAAAAAAAATATGTGTTCAAACTTCATTTCAATTATTACTAAATTTGAAATAGATGAATCCTTGCACTATTAACCGTTAAATTTTTACTTCGCTGTATCACCCAGTAATTTTAAAACCAAGTGGGATTTTGGAAATAGAATATTGTGGGCTCGTTCGTTTTGCGTTGTCAATCCGGAAGCTTGACACTTCCATTTGTAATCTATTTCCATGACATTTGGCGTAGTGGACGGTGAACCTAATGGATTAGCCATTTGTCTGATTAGCAACATCAATAAATAACGAATAAACTTTAGGGGTCAGAAGCTAATTATTCCCTCATTAAAATTTGGAAGCCCATTACAAATAGCAAGTTTCCAAGCCAGTATGTACAATTGTACACTAATTAAACTTAGTGTATTATATTCTGTTATTTACCAATTTCCAGGCCATGTTTATTTATCGTTTCATATTCGCGGAATTCTTCGGAATTTAATACAATGTAATATTTTGAAAGGCACTATTAAAGCGTAATAAAACAATGGTTTAATAAAGTGTGCAAATAAATTGTTGCTCTCATTGTTCTCAACATTCACAATTAAAAATCTTTTTTTTTTACTTTATCCGAATATCATACATATTTACAATTCACAACTTAAGAACTAAATATTTATTTACAGATAGTTATTATTACAAAAATAAATTCACAATTTAAATAAAATTCAAGGAAGTCTTTCTATTTTACCGATTACAAGATATTAAGTTTCTTTGATTCATAATTCTTGAACGGATATTAATAAGGAAATTTTTATCACTGCAGCTTTATAAATATCCAAGTTAAAATAACGAGCGAGGCAACAAAACAGTAAAAATTCAATTTAGCTTTAAGTCTATTTGGAGGAAATTCAGCTTAAATAAGGTTCTTAATTACGGAACATGAAAGTGTTTCTTGGCGGAACTGAACTTCAAAGCGTGTATGGGTTCATACACAACAAATGCGAACTGACAAAATGTTAACTTGGCATGAATTATGAGCTTCGTGTCTACCCCGGGGGAAATTAAAGTGTCTTGTTGCAACTTTGAGATGGCCAAGTACGGGTTACCATAGAAACTATGCAATAAATAATTCAGTTCCTTGCCGTTTCCAAATTGAAATGCGTTCTTCAATTGTGATCAATAGGATTGAGTTCGATTTTAGAGTAAATCTGCCCAGTTTGACAATTCTACGATTTCAGCAGAATTTTCTACGTCTTTTCAACTTTATTAAGTGGAAAATTCAATACACTATCCATTAGATTTTCTGTTTGTATTCATAATGTAAATTCCTACTATGTTTTTTTTTTAAATAATATTAAATTTTTAATTAGTTTAAAAAACAACAACACACCCACCATTGGTAAAAAATAATGTAAATTTCTAGAACATGTCTGGGAAAAAATATTTTAAAATTAAATAATAAATACAAGATGACTGTCACTACAGCCTGCTGGTGCTCTACCTCAGTTTTTAGTTCAGTCGTTGTTTTATATGTTTAATTTTATAACTAATACCAATACTTATAATTAAGAAAGTATATCAAAACTGTTCAGAATTATTTGACTTATTAACCTCATTATTTTTTAAGCTATAATGACAAGTAATTAATATAATTTTGTTAAGTAACATAAGCTTGTGTCGCCACCAAAATATGAAATTTAAGGTTTTACACATTTTTTTTCACACTACTGCGCCATGCGGTTTTATCCGCGTAATTTCCGTTCTCATGGAAATTTCGGCATAAAAGGAAGCCTCTGTATTATTCCAGATCTCCAGCTATCTACGTACGAAGTTTCATTAAAATCGGTCTAGTAGTTTTTGCGTGAAATAGTAACATACATACATACATACATCCTCACAAACTTTCACATTTATAATATTAGTAGGATTAATTTAAAAGTCATTTAGTTAATCAACAGCAAACAAGACTGCAAAATTTACAAATCCAATTACAATAAGACAAGAGATCGACCTGAGCCAGCGTAAAGTATTTACACAATTCACATGTGAACTGGCTTCATCAAGTCGACAAATAGAGGAAGTCAAGAAACTGAGACGGCATATCTGTACCGACACTCCTGGGAAATAATTGCTCGCTTGATTGCAGCCGTATGAAATTTTTCGTTTCAGCATTGTGTGGATTCTGTAAAATAAAGAGAAACTTTAGCGCATTAGGATTGCACTTGATTAACAATCTTTTTTCTTTTATTCTTCAGTGTTCTATTTAATTAAATACATTTTTTATTTCCTGCTTTATCTTGTGACGTTTCTAGTTTATTTTGTTTTTATTTGTGAAACTAATATATCGATATATTTTTGTGCACTAGCTAAATATACCTACATAAGATAATTAGAATTATGTTAAAATTTATTATTTCAAATAATGATAAAACATAATTTATTAGTTTTTTATGAGTAAATTATCTATATCCTCTTCTTCTATATAATAATACGTGAAGTAAAACTTTGTCCCTTTTGACTAAAATTGCGCGGACGGAGGAGTATAAAATTTCGGAAACTTATAGTTTATGTAGATAAGGAGTGCAGAATGCTAATATATATTTTTTAATTATGTATAAAAAATACATTTAATTATTAAAAAAATCGTTACACACACTACCATATATTTGATACATACACGGATATATACTCTTTTGTTAATTAATATAGACGTATAGTCTTTGACAACAGAACCGTAATAATGTTCAAACTTACAATCTGTATATATATATAGTTTGCGTTTGTGTTATATGTATGTCGTGATTTTGTCAAAGTATTCAAACCTAGGTACCTAACAAACTCGCACACAACAAACTTGTTTGGTGCTAGAACGTTTCTAGTACATATATGTATATTAGAATTGCGTTCTAGTTTGTTACATAAATATATGTATACAGTGCTAAACTCCTGATAATTTACAACCCATAATAGACAGATAATAGACAGCCCAATTCTACTTCGTCACATTGATTTTAGCTGCCCCCGAGTTCATTGATCGCGCTACAGAAACTTGTTTTATTCTCTTGTTAAACGAAATTACAAAAAACATACCCTCATACATCGATCATGCAACTTTTAAAATCAATACTTACAAAACATTGACCCTTTTAGCTGCTTAATAAGTATCTATAAGACGAGTGTACGACAGAAGCTGATAGAAATACTATAATTTTTTTTTTAATCATAATAATCGAAATTATTAATTATGCTGTATTTGTTTTGTTATCTTTTATATTTTCTAAAAACCTTAAATTTTTTTGTTATTTCGCTCCAAATTATTTTGCTAAATGTATTATTGTTATAATTATTAGGGGAAACTTGTTTTATAAATGTGTTAGTGGTATGTTGTGTGTGAATGTACTATTAATTTTGTTTGTTTCTCAATAAAAATAATATTAAAAACCTCATAGTTTCTGTGGATGTGTACTTGATACTCTTTTATTCAAAAACTACTAAACGGGTTGTGATAAAACTTAGTACGTAGATAGCGAGAGATTCAGAATAACACAGAGGTTACATCTTATCCCCTTATATCACGAGACAGGAAATAGCGCGAGTCAGAGCGCGAAGCACAGCTACAGTTATATATAGATACTTTTATACCAATAGGCTTTACAAAAATCTTTTATGAATTGCTAAAAATTACCTGCTCGGTTCAATTGATTTTTCATATTTTCCTGATATAGCTTAAAAATGGATTGTATATAATACACAAGTACGCTTAAGTAAAATTAGTCATATATATTCATTAGTATAACTTAGCCAAAGTAGGCAACGTGCTTGGCGCTGATATTGCAAGTAATCATAGTCTATGGTAACAGCTTATCATCAATCGTACCGAAGCACAATTTTTTCTTACCAAAGTGGCACAAATGAGCAATAAAATATCTCTAATTAGAATTAAAATGTACTGTATATAATTAATTTTGTTGTGTGTAATTTAGTAGAAAATAAATAAATAAAAAGTAAATAAATCACCTTAAACCTTGACCATAAATAAGCCTTGAACATTAAATTATAATAATTTCATACGGCAGCTTACCTTTACCACACGTTCATTCTTTATTGCATTGAGCAATAAAGCACTCACAAATATGGTACAAAAATAAATAACATAACACACAGCAAAGATTACAAATATAAATTAAATATCATATTTGTTTTCAATATACAACTATGAATAAACTAAATCAAACAACTTTCCATTAAACTTCATTTTACTGGAAAGTGTCTTATTCTTTAAAAAAAAAAATCTCTTTCACTTCTGATTTCTAAGACTAGAATAAGAATGAGAATCAACATTCATAAACGATATTGTTCTTTTTTCTTATTTCTTGAAGAATTTCAAATATAAAAATAGTATTTAATTTTAAAATCTTAGTTAAAAGTTATGGGAGAACAATGGTGGTCGGTATGTACCTACGTAATTATTACATAGTATAAAACAAAGGCGCTTCCCGTTGTATATATGTTTAAATCTTCAAACGCTATGCAACGGATTTTGAGTAGTTTCTTTTAGTTAATAGAGTGATTCCAGGTGAAAGTTCATATATGTATATAATACATGCATAATATAGTAGAGGAACACTGATAGTTTTTGCAAACGTGCGAAGACGGGGCGGGTCGCTTGTATAATAATAATAGATAATTACTTACCTGACAGCTTGCAAAGACTATTTAAGTTTGCGAAATAATACAATTGTTATTTTTGGTAACATTTCCATGTATTATGTAAAATTTAACACAAAATCGTGAGTAAAAATAAAATTGACAACAACACACAATAACACATGAAATTGGAAAAATCCCTCCCTATCCGTACTTATTGCCAACTAAAGCTTTGTCCAATTCGTTCCTGTAATTTGTATACACGTCGATTTTCATTACCAAGTGACCACTTTTTATTAGACCCAACGTTTCGGAACTCCAATTTATATTTAAATTTTCCTCAGTTTCTGATTGGAAAAGTTCTGCCTATCTATTATTGTAAAAAAGGAAAATCTATTGCAAAATACGTACACTGAATTCGAATCGCAATGGTTCCTAGTGTTATATGATACAATACAAAATGTTTGATAGTTTCGTCAAAAAAAATGACAAAAAATAAAAATTTGACAAAGTAGTGTAAATAATTTAAAAAAAAAGCTGTAGTATGTAATTTGTTTAACATTTTAAAACAATAATTATACTATTCTCATGTGGTATAAGTGACATACTTATTTATAAAATTAAAAAACCGACCGGTATACGACCAGCGGCTGTGACAGTACTTTGCTGGCTGAGTGCTCTGTGCGCCCGCGTCGGCAACACTTATTTTGAATGCAAAATGGATAGTCGGTAATGGATATACATTGATGAATAATCTAATTAAGTATGTAAGATGTTCAGTATTAATAATAATATTTTAAGTACATTATAATAGACAAAACAATTCCCAATGTATCTGTGAACTGCTGGTCACTTTTTTTGTACCTCCCTTCCTTTTGTATTATTGTTATTAATTTCTAATGGGAAATAAATATTCTTCAAGTCTAACTAAAATTAATGAATTCGCTTTGTGGTTTGCCTTCATTATTACTACTATTCTTTTATTATGTCTAATATATTATTTAACAATTTTTTAAAGGTGCTTATAGCCTTTTGTGAACTAAATTTGTACTTTGTTTGTTGTAGCCTTTAACTTTATAATATTTATATTATAATATTATTTATTATGTGGCTTAAATAAACATGTTTACTAACTTGTTATTAACGTGTGTTGTTTTGATTGAGTTTTGTTCATATGCTATACAGCGCCAATTTCGGCAAAACTAATAGATAGGTTACGTAAAGACAAGGTACTACAACGTTGAACACATTAATGTGATTTCATTTCATTTCTTTGTAGTTTCCTTAGTCTTCTAACGTCTTCCGTTCTGAAACTCTAGTCAAATTATTTATTATCGATAAATGTTACTATTTAATTTATGTAAGATTTAAACTTTTGATTATTAACGTATAAAGACGATAATATACTAGATCGTTCAATAAGTCCCGAGACTAACCTGGAAATGGCGCATATATTAAAAAACTCTTTTGATTTTTAAAAAGTACTGGCTATCAATACAAGAATATGTGTCAAATTTTTAAAAATGGAACGATAAAATTATTGATTTTGAAATATTTAACTAAGTGACGCTACGGTTGTAATTTCGATACAATGGAAAAAAACGAGTTTCGCGTGTTGATAAAACATTGTTTTTTAATGGGAAAAAATACCGTTGAAGCACAGCAATGGCTTATAAAATGTTATGCAGGATCAGCTCCCTCTAAAGCAACCATTTTTCGGTGGTATGCCGACTTCAAACGCGGTCGCATGGACACCAATGATGGGGAACGCTCAGGTCGTCCAAATGAAGCAGTGACTCAACAAAATATTAACCAAGTCCTCAAAATCGTATTGGAAGATCGGAAGGTAAAAGTGCGAGAGATAGCCGAGATAGTGAAGATTTCAGCTTGGTAGTGTTTTCACTATTTTACATAAAAATTTGGCCATGAAAAAGCTTTTTTCTAAGTGGGTGCCGCGTTTGCTTACAACTAATCAAAAGGAACAACGTATCAATGATTCAGAGCGATGTTTGGCGCTGATGAATCATAATAAAAAGGATTTTTTACATCGGTACGTAACAATGGATGAAACCTGGATATACCATTTCACTCCGGAATCCAATCGGTAGGCAGCGGAGTGGAGAGCTGCTGGTGAAAGCCGCCCGAAGCGTCCAAAGACTCAGAAATCGGCCGGTAAGGTTATGGCGTCTATATTTTGGGATACGCATGGTATACTTTTCATCGACTACCTTGAAAAGGGGCAAAATATAAATAGTGACTATTACATGTGCTTATTGGAGCGATTGAAGTACGAAATTGCAGTTAAAGGGCTCACATGAACAAAAAGAAAGTGGTGTTTCACCAGGACAACGCGCCTTGTCACAAGTCCGTGAGAACGATGGCCAAAATTAACGAATTGGGCTTCGTATTGCTTCCTCATCCCCCTTATTAGCCAGACTTGGCCCCCAGCGATTACTGGCTGTTTGCAGACCTCAAAAAAATGCTTCAGGGTAAGAAATTTGACTCAAATAGTGAAGTTATTGCAGCAACGGAGGCTTATTTTGAAGCCAAAGACAAATCGTTCTACACAAATGGGATAGAAAAGTTAGAAAAGCGTTGGAGGGACTGTATCGCTCTTGGAGGAGACAATGTTGATGAATAAAAATTAATTTTATAAAAAAGACCTTTTTTTAGTACTTAGTCTCGGGACTTATTGAACCACGTGTTACATATTTCTTCGGAATATACCTTCTACATAAATACTGACAAAATGTTAATATTATCAACTCAAACTATAATACATAATAATGTTTTTAGTAAATAAAAATATTTTAATGAATAATCTGTTGAGATCTAACCTTGCTTACTCATTTTTCCTTTTAACAGTAAAAATTTTAAGCAGTTCTTAGTGAATGTGAAACTACAAAATTTAGATTGTTACATAACCAAATACTGTTATATAGGTACTTAAGAATCTTTAGAATTCTCGTCAGCACTCATCTCGGACAAGCGCTCCGGAATAATACTAGGAATCCTCCGAGCGAGCCTCTGAAATGCAAAGTCCATAAATAATTTTGCGAATGTATAAAGATTCCGTGCGGGAGTGTACTTCAATAATGCAAGCTGGCAATAAAACGTCGCAGTGAGTGCGACGCCCATGCTAAATGGGCCAAAGGAAGAATTTAGTGTTACTACGTGCTTCTATATGTGAACAATGTGTTTAAAAGAACCGCACTGTTGCAAGCGTATGTTGCAGGCACGAGCGCTTCAAATCCATAAAACGTTGATGAAAATGTCTATGATACAGTACGTCGTATCTTTAAAACGAAAGATCACCGTTACCCAGATTCATACTACATTTCGTGGTTGGAAAATATAGCGGTAACCAAAATGGAAACAGGTATAACCTTCACAACCCCTATTAGGTTGTGAATCCTCTATCAGGAATCTGAAAACACAATTAGAAGATCAGCCTCATTATATCCATAGATTATTAATGTAGTAAATGTAAATTCACAAGGAGTTAGAAATTAAAAAAATATTCTTAATCTTGTTTCCGACATCATCATTACAAACATAATTTTAATACATAAATACATAACATTTATTAAAAAAATATGTCAAGTATTGAATATCGCTACCTCGGGATTGGTACATTGATAAATAGAAGATGATATTTATATTGGTAACTTAGCAATTCTTTACATAATTTCCCGAGAGACAATAACAATATAGAGGAATAAGCATAACATCAAAACGTTATTTAAAATTCCTTTGTACTTATTACGAAATTGAGCAGTAGATTTTCGATTATAAGATCAAAAAATGTTTTCAATATCAGAAAGAGTGAAAGTATTTTATAAAGATATATCATACAGCTTTAATTATGATAAATAATGATTTATCTGGTCTCTTTTGATATAATAATACTATAAATCAAAATTAATACAATATTGTAAAAATAAATAATTGTGTTAGGTTTGTGAATTTAAATTTAATCAATCAAGTCTTATTTTTTTTCGTTTTAAATATTAAAAATATATAAATAGTAAAAATCACCAAAGATAAATTATTTAAAAATTGATGAGTATAACAACAATTTAGTTCAACTTTTACTTAGTACTATTAATATTAATATTTGTGATTATTCAAACTAATTTGAATTATATTCTAGCGTGTCACACTGAAACGCGTATATTAACTTTAACTACACGAATTTAATACAAGTTTACATACTCTCTCTAGAAAATAAGATACATTTGTAGAGATATTCTGTTTTATGTAAATAAGATGCATTAGACTGATTAATTTGTGTTTTAAAATCATTAATGCCTAAACTTAAAATTATATAACTAGTATAATTTTTTTTTCTATTAATCGAACATTAGCGTATAAAATAGAAATCTGAAAAAAATGTATAAAATTTTGTTTAGTTTTATTTAACCTCAGTACAGCAGACTAACCCCATAATACAAAACTAGCAATACCCGTGCGAATAATTCGCACTAAATAAGTAAAAAATTACCGACAGTCAATCATGTTGACGTTGTTTCAAAATTAAAGCCCGCATATACTCGTATATAATTTTAATAATTACTTAATTAATTTACAAAAACAAAAGCAATGATAAATTATTTCGTTTTGGATGCCGGTAGAGCAAGCATTTATCTATAAAATGATATACATATAAGTTATGTGTAGTAATTGTGAAGTTTTTCTAAAAACGGGGGCAAACATCTTAGACTTAGCGTAAACTATCTAAAAATATTTATCTAAAGAACATATTTGAGTATCCGAAAATTTCGTAATTATGTTTCCAGTCTCCATCTTTACCGCAAAACGAATGAATCTAGGCGTCCGTATGTTGCATGTGAATTTAAGGAATAATTTATGAAACTGCAATCGCATAAAAGGTCAATCCATTAAAGCTAATGTACTCGTATGATATCAAATGTAGAAAGGGATACAGACAACGAGCAACGGTGCGTGAGATAAACGCAATATGCATTTGCGATATTAGCCTCCCTCTATATTTATTAAGCTAGCAACCAGACGTAGCTTTGGTGAAGTATATCATATTATTGAATGTTTTAAATAATAAAATATATATGCACTCAAAAAGCACATTACAATATATTTTTAATCGATTGGAGTCACGAAATCTATCTTGAGAATCTTCTCTCTAATAATATGTCTGTTATCTTGTTAATTTAAGATAGTGCAAAATAATATGAATCCAGCGAATTATGTTTAATTCAAATTTATTTTAGTCAACTGAGAAACAGATGTTATTAAAAGGTGTAATAAGTGTAATAACAACAAGAATTAGAACAGACTACATTGATTGAAAAATATAACTTTTTCAAAAATCGCGTATAGCATTCTGTAACAAATTCTTATAATTATTTTTTTAACTTATCATTTTTATATGTATGCAATTTTTCGTAAACAAATTATTTAGAAACAAACGTACGTACATAAATTCAATCAAACAAAATACTACGATGAACAAATACATATTGTTTGGTCCAGTTCAATTTCCTCTGTAACATTAACAACTGAAAGTTTTATATGAAAGTTGTTGAAACGATTTTCATTTTTAAACTTTATAATTAAAAAAGATTATGAAACGTGCACCAGATTGAAATATAATATGGAATCAGAAAACGAGTAAAGCATAATGGTTGAAACGCAAACTTATGCACTGGAGCTCATTAGACAAAGAAACGCATAAAAAATTTCAACGAGAAAAATGATGGATAAAATTTCAACCTCAATATGAACTGGGTCATCTTTTATCTCTTTTTATTGGATGATAAAATAAATTAAACAGACTGGCGAAGTTCATTTAGATTTGGGTTTAATTTATCCAAAATTTATAAATAAAAATGTAAGCGATTTTGACTTATTTCCCGCGCAGCTTAACTTCCATACTTTATTTACATATTGCATATTCTAAGAAAACCTACTACTATGTTAGTAATGATTTATAGTAATGATCACTTGTATCAATTGTAACTCTTCTCTTAAGTTTCATTCCCAGAAAATTTCCTACAATTTCTGGCTAAGGTAAAGATATATTCAAAAAGTTACCTTAATAGTGGCTTAGTGGTTTAATCGTGAAAGAATAATAAATAGACGAATTTTCTTTGGAATTTACAAAACAAGTTTAAAAATTAAAACGTATAACATACAAGTGTATTATTTAGTATATTAGTCAGATGAATACTATTTTGCTTTAGACTTAAACAAGAACTCTTATTTCTCTTTAAAAAGTTTAATTTAAAGTTTGTTGCCAACCAGTATTTCGAGGCGGTATTCGTGCAAGTAAACTGCACTTCCTTATAAGCTTATTTTATTCTCAGAGTCTCGAAAATTTTCTTTAGATTAGTTTCTCTTGTTGAGGAAAATAGGTAGGAATAATAAGTTCGCGTCGCCCCTTAAATTGGCAACGCTACTTTTGTGCAAAGATTTCCAGAGGCCCGACCGCATTGAGATAATAATATGTAAGTTTTAATCTCACGTAATATAATAAAACAACTAAATTTCTTTTTTTTATAAATCATTGTTTTTACTGAAAAAGTTTTACTATTACAACAATGTAACAAACAGCTATACATATATTTGTAATGTACAAATCGATCGATCGATTGATATTATTATGATTATTGATATTATTATAATTATTTATTATTAATAATATAGAACAGAAAAAAATTCATTCTGAAAATTGTATACGACGGAATGGAATAAAATGCAGTTTTCTCATACAGTCCATTTGCACTTTCATAAGTTACCGTTTCTTTAGAATATGGTCATAAAATTTAACGATCACTACCAAAGATCAAACGCAAACCTCCTTTTCCATTGTACATTCTACTTTCAAAGCAAAAATATTTAAGTTTTGTGTTCAGTATGGCGCTAACTCAATCTGGACCTATACTCGCCCGCATTTTCACGGTTCAATGTATATAAAAAGAAAATAACGCTTTAAAAGGGACTGAGCAGCCCTTTTAGTGATTTTTTTTTTGTCTGAGACGTTGCTGTTCCGTGTCCGAGCGTGATTCAACAAACAAGGATCGAACGATTCATGAAACAAGTTAATTGAATAATACATTAAATGAAATTAAATTAATATTTCACTACGCGAACAACCGCTCTGGTGAAGTGGTGCGTGCTCCGGTGGTTTGCAGGTTCGATTCCCGCTCGGGTGTTTGAACAAATATTTCTTTCCGTTTTGTATTTCTGTCCTTGTGGGTCTCCCCAACGTGCTTCGGAGAACTCGTTAAGCTGTCGGTCCTGGTGGTTATCATATACACCTGATAGCGATCGTTACTTATAGTAGAAAATATATCGATCTACCTTCAATGGAGCAGTGTGGTAGATAGCGTGGTAGGTATTTTGTTAAATTCCACGCAGACGAACTCACAGATACAGCTAACTATTACTGAAATTGTAATAGATTTTTAATTTTGATGATGTGGGTGCTGTGTGGTTACGGCACTAAAGAATTTAGCCACCCCATCTCTTCCCGTGGGTGTCGTAAGAGGCGACTAAGGGATAGCACAGTTCCACTACCACCTTGGAACTTAAGAAGCCGACCGATGGCGGGATAACCATCCAACTGCTGGCTTTTTAAATTCACAGACCGAGGACGGGCAGCAGCGTCTTCGGTGCGACAAAGTCAGCCCTGCGGTCACCAACCCGCCTGCCCAGCGTGGTGACTATGGGCAAAAACCCCCATGAGTTCGAACCTAAAAATAAGGCCCTCAGTTCCCGGCAGCCCCACTATTCCCGGCTACGGCAGCGGCCGTGGTAACGGTGGGGTAGAGGGTGCTAAGAATCACCGGGGTACGGGAGGCTGCCATAGAAAAATATTCCTGGCTACGTATAATGGACGCACGCTACGGTTGGACCATCACCTCACCGAACTTGAGGTAGAACTTAGTCACATTAAGTGGAGCATACTGGGGTTGTCTGAAGTCCGAAGAGAGGGAGAGGACACGATGATCCTGGACTCCGGGCACTTGTTCTACTTCCGTGAAGGTGATGGGCTTTCCCAAGGTGGCGTCGGTTTTCTGGTTCACAAGACTCTCACTAACAACGTTGTGGAAGTCAGTAGTGTGTCGACCCGGGTAGCGTACCTTGTACTTAAGCTCACCGACAGGTACTCCCTGAAAGTGATACAGGTATATGCGCCGACCTCGGCACACTCTGACGATGAAGTCGAAGCCTTGTATGAAGATATTACAAGGGCCATACATGGCACTACTTCGACCTTCTACAGCGTTGTTATGGGAGACTTCAACGCTAAAGTGGGAGTACAAGGCCGCGACGGATCGAGCATCGGACCACACGGATTGGGGCACAGGAATCACAGGGGGCAGACGCTTGTCAACTTCCTCGAATCGGAGGGGCTCTTCTTGATGAACTCATTTTTTGAGAAGAAGCCCCAAAGGAGGTGGACATGGCAAAGCCCCGATACTGTGACGAGGAACGAGATAGATTTCATCATAGCGGATAAAAGGCATATATTCAGAGATGTCTCAGTGGTTAACAGGTTTAACACCGGCAGCGACCACCGGCTAGTACGGGGCACTCTGAATATATGTCTCCGAAAGGAGCGGACCCGCTTGATGAAATCTACTCTCCGACCTACGCTGCCCCAAATACTATGTGGCTCCGAGCAGTTTCAGTTGGAACTCCAAAACCGATTCGATTCGCTGGAAACTACTAGCGACGTGGACGAGATAACCGACAACGTGGTGAAGACGGTGTGTACACTGGGTCGCAGGCACTTTCCACCAACAAAGCCAACGAAGCAGTCCAAACTTTCTCCCGAAGCCTTGGATCTGATGCGGCAGAGGCGCGAGTTGCCGGCTGCTTCGCCAGAACAGAGGGCTCTTTCCAAGAGGGTACGGAAAATTATTCGCCGAGACCTCCGCTGCTCAAATACGAGAGAGGTTGCTACTCTGATTGAGCAGAATAGGGGGTCCAAAGTTTTCCAAAGACCATTGGGGAGAAGCCTTCTTGCGAAGCTTAAAACAGCAGATGGCAGAACCGTCTGCTCTCGCCCTCAGGTCCGAGAAGAGGTTGAGAATTTTTATGGACAGCTGTACTCGTCGAGCGCACGCAAGCCTGCGACTTGGGACACCGAAGATCCACGGGCACCATTGTTGCGCCATTATTCGGAGTGTATCCCGGACTTCGAAGAGGATGAGATTGGTGCAGCGCTCGGGCAGCTTAAAAACGGAAGGGCCCCGGGGGATGACGGAGTTACCACTGAACTCCTTAAAGCCGCAGGGCGACCTGTCCTGAAAGCCTTGGCAAGACTATTTAACGCCGTCATCCACCGAGGTACCACGCCGGAGGCGTGGTCCAGGAGTGTGGTGGTGCTGTTCTTTAAGAGAGGCGATAAGTCTCTGTTAAAGAATTACAGACCGATCTCACTTCTGAGCCACGTCTATAAGCTGTTTTCGAGGGTTGTTACGAATCGTCTCGCCAGAAGACTCGACGAATTCCAACCACCAGAGCAGGCTGGGTTTCGAAATGGCTACAGCACCGTGGACCACATCCATACTGTTCGGCAGATTATCCAAAAGACGGAAGAATATAATCAACCGCTGTGTATGGCATTTGTGGACTACGAGAAAGCCTTCGACTCCGTCGAGACCTGGGCTGTCCTGGACTCTCTGCAGAGATGTCATATCGACTGGCGATATATCGAAGTACTAAAATCTATGTACGACGCGGCGACGATGACCGTTCATGTCAATGACCAAAGAACAAGACCTATTTCCCTCCGGCGCGGGGTAAGACAGGGTGATGTAATATCACCGAAACTGTTTACCACTGCGCTAGAGGATGTTTTTAAGACCTTGGATTGGGGGGAACGGGGCATCAACGTCAACGGTGAATTCATCTCTCACCTTCGTTTCGCCGACGATATTGTCATCTTTGCGGAGACGCTGGATGAGTTAGGCCAAATGCTGGCCGGCCTAAACGAGTCCTCCCGACGTGTCGGTCTCTGTATGAACTTGGATAAGACGAAAGTTATGTTTAACAACCAAGTCATACCGATACCGGTATCGGTCGATGGTACCCTTCTCGAAGTTGTTCAGGATTATATTTACCTAGGCCATACTATCCATATATAGGCCGCAACAACTTCGAGAAGGAGGCCGATAGGAGGATTCGGTTGGGCTGGGCGGCGTTTGGCAGACTTCGTCGAGTCTTCACTTCGAAGATTCCGCAATGCTTGAAGACAAAAGTTTTCGAGCAATGCGTCCTGCCTGTGTTAACATACGGAGCCGAGACGTGGACACTGACCAAGGGACTGGTCCACAAGTTTAAAGTCGCTCAACGTGCAATGGAACGGGCTATGCTTGGGGTCTCTCTCAAAGACAGGATTAGAAATGAGACTAGCCGCGAGAGAACGAAGGTAACCGACATTGCCCACAGAATTAGCAAGTTGAAGTGGCAGTGGGCTGGTCATCTGTGTCGCAGGACCGATGGCCGTTGGAGTAGACGGGTCCTAGAGTGGAGACCGCGTCTTGGCAAACGCAGTGTGGGACGTCCTCCGGCCCGTTGGACCGACGATCTACGTAAAATTGCCGGTGTAGGCTGGATGAGGATTGCGGAAGACCGGGATGTGTGGCGCGAACTGGGGGAGGCCTATGTCCAGCAGTGGACTGCGATAGGCTGAAGTGTTGGGTTTCTCTACATTAAAGCTTTTGTAATCATTGTACGGATAAATATTTTCTTTGTAATAATTTGTTTCTGTTTTTTAATAAACAAAGCATATAAATGAAATCATTTTAATTAAATTGGTTTGTCATTACAAACTTTAAGACGTATATGTAGTAAATAACTTACAATATTTAGGTCACACCATCATTTATTTCGTTCCTTTTTCTTAAAAAGTTCATTAACAATTGTTAAATTTTTAGCGTGGCTACTAATATAAGTTAACAATCAATCAGTTTCAGAATATTGAAATAATTCGGCCTAAAAATGCGCACATAATTCTTGTTTTTAGAAATTTCTCAAATATTGCCACATCTACCTTAATTCTGTAGATCTTCATACTTAAAAAATGTATCACCCTAGACACATATTTTAATGTGAAATATTATACACTTACGAGATTAGATTTTTTTATATTTTGTGGCTAGTTTTAACAGTAATATATAATAATAAATATCTACACAATAGACAGACACGATCGTCTGTTCCTAAAGTAAGCAACTTAATGCTTGTGTGCTTTGTAACAGCCGACTGGTATTTTTCGGTGAATATACTTATAAACAATACATATATAAATATATAAATAAATATCTATATTACACCTCGGGGTGGAAATCAAACCCACAACCCTAGGAGCAGAAAGCAGGGCTAGTTGAGTTTTAAAATGTGTCTCTAGTAAAAATAATAAACTTTCTAGAAGTTTTCGTCAATACGGCTAAAAAGAAAAGTTATATTACTTATCGCGTTGGCGCAGTGGTTATAGCACTGGCTGTTGCGCTGGCGGTCGCGGGTTCGATCCCCGTTCACGACATACATTTGTATTGGCCATATACTCGTAGATGTTTGTAGTGGTCTGGGCATTGTGCTTGTAAATTGTGTGTGTTTCCGGACCCCCGACACAAAAGCAAAAAAGAAGAATATCCTACTGGGAGCAGTTGAGTGTGCAGTATGCTAGTATAAACAATACATCAAATATTTGTGAATACAACAAACATGCATAACACATACAAACATTTTGCTTCGTAAAATTATGCCGTACATATATTTGTTTTCGTTAAAAAAATATGCTAAAAATCCAATAAAGTACTTGCCAGACACGAACAACTTTGTAACGACTGACAATTGTAAAAACGGCTCTTAAAAAAGCAACATTTTTGACGTTTAAAACAAATAAACTCTGTTTATTCTACGACTGAAAAATGTTGAAAAAGCGAACAAGCAAACGGAATTTAATTTAAACAAAGTCGTTTTCAATGCTGTTACAGTCGAAAAAGTATACCATAACAATTCATCCATACGTTTGTTGATGAATTTTTAGTTTTAGTTAAGTAACTATATTAACAAACTAACAACACTAATTCTGATTTTTTTTTACTGAATGATTAAGATCGCTGATATGCTGTGTGGTTACGGCATTAAAGAATATAGCCAGTTCCTCTCTTCCCGTGGGTATCGTAAGAGGCGACGAAGGATAACACAGTTTCACTACTACCTTGGAACTTAAAAAGCCGACCGATGGCGGGATAACCATCCAATAACCAATTGCTGGCTTTGAAATACACAGGCCGAAGACGGGCAGCAGCGTCTTCGGTGCGACAAAGTCAGCCCTGCGGTCACAAACCGCCTGCCCAGCGTGGTGATTATGAGCAAAACACATGAGTTCACGTTATTTTTGGCGTAAACTTGTGGAGGCCTATGTCCAGTAGTAACTGCGAAAGACTAATGTGATGATGATGATGTGATTAAGAGCAAAGCTGTCAAATTGTGGACGGAACGCATTTAATGTAATTCAATCAACAAAATTAGATAACATTGTACACTGTCAATAACAATTTGTTTACATTAAAAAAATGTCAATAAAATTGTTGAACACATTTTTAATTTTCCATAATTCGATTTGTGATCTAAGTAATTTAATGTGGGCGAAGGACTACGTAAAATAAAACTGTCACGTAGACAATAAGTGCGATTTTCGCAAATGAGCTGATCAATATTCAAAAGACAGACGTCTTACCGTAACAACAGAACAAATTCGAAAAGACGAAGTATCGAGAACGGACGGTCCTTAATGTAATTATCATAATGGCGACCAATAAAAGAGAGGTTCAGAATTCGAGACACAGCTTTAAAAAGTACTATCAAAGGTGCCTTAGGCGGAAAACGTCGCATCTTATTTATCGCCCTCATGAAAGAGGGTTCTTTCTGGGCCTCGGCTAATCACGTTATGTACAATGAAAGAACTGGAGATAAAAAGGGCGCAACAGATTTGCATGAAACGTGAAAGCAGATTAGAAATAACATTTACTCTAAATCTATATATTCCCATAAAACTTTTGGTAAATCTAATATTAATCATGTAATTGTAATAGTAATTGTAATTTTTTTTTGAAGAGAACGAAAATATTAGATATAACATTTAAGAAATGGTAAAAAATAGAAAGTATTTAATATATTAATACAAATTCGTATTGTATTAATACTGGTTCATATATATTATGCAGATTATTTAATATTTTGCTAAGCTATTTATTAACGTATTACCTCAGCATCTATGAAAACTAATATTTTTAGTAATTATGTATTATTTAAAAATAATAGGGCCAGACAAATTATACTATAATAAAACAATAGAATATGAGATTAATGTTTTGTTATTTAAATAATCTTATACATAACAAATTCAGTCATCACTGAAATTACCTTTTTTAACTTCGTAAATGAATTGACGCACCCCAACACAAAATTATACAATACGGGCAATTCTATTCACATCAAGCCGAATCGATCAGGCGTAAAGACTTATACTGAGAGTCACGTGTCAACCAACGTCCAGGAAACCGACGGAGCGGCGTGGCGTATGTATCTGAGCGAATCTAATGCACTCAAAACCATGCGACATTGTATCAAGCGAGGGGCGAATAGGGTGCCAGATGAAACAATGCAGTTAAATAATACGAATTCGACGACAGTGTATTATTTGCGGAAAAATCAACGTTGAAATGCTTCCGATAGATGCGGCGAAACGGCGACAGGAAGAATGATCATTATTATTACTGTCCCATGAATGAAAACGTTGACCGCTTTCCGTCTACATGCTTCCCTTTTGCGTGATGGCTTTATAAAAGCTGTTATTAAGCTGTCGATGTCTTTACCATTAGTGCTAACCAGAAATTGTGTTCTTTGGAAATATACTTTTCCTTTAAACATAGAAATTAGTCTCTTACTATTATCGTTTGCATCATCTCTGTTTGAACATGTTTTTTTTTTTTACATAAGCAGTTATTTATCGCATGGCGAATAAAAAATTTACATACAAAAATATAATATACCTAAATTTCTAATCAAATCAGCGCTGACAATTCTTCAAAGGGGACTCAAATTATGGGGCCCGTTTTATATTGTTGACATGTCGCGGCCTAAATTGGCACCCTCACAGGGAGTAATTCTACTTTCTTTGACAGCAAGATTTCTGTATCTTAAAATTTGATAAAAATCCTTATCCCATTTCAGATTTATTTATACACGTAGTTAAGAAAAATTTAATAAAACGTGTTATACACTAATGACACAACTGCTTTGTACGAGGACTATTAAAACAAACAATTTGTCAAGAAATAAAAATTAATCTTACATCTAATATATAAACTCGATCCAAATAATTCGGATTTTTTATGAAATTTTGTGTGCATATCGGGCAGATCTGAGAATCGGCCAACATCTATTTTTCATACTCCTAAGTTATAAGGGTGGGAGGGGATTGAGGGGGCTAATAATATGTATGGCAAAACAACGTTTGTTAGGTCAGCTAGTGACATAAAAATGCACGAAAAACAGAAAGTAACTGACTGCTAAAAACTGAATCGCAGTTAATTTAGTATTATTGCTGTTATCATTATTGGGTCTTATTGAAATTATTAGAAAATGGCTTAGATTCAGTTTTATTAAGAGTGATGATAGTACTACAAATAATAATAATTTTTTATTTTATTTATTGACTTATTTAAAATACAAAGAATCCCAACTAAAAACATTAGAATTCAACGGTGTGAAAAAAAAATCATTGTTGATTCGACATCGAACGCTCACAATATCAAAAATAAGTCAAAAGCATATTATTATAACAACTTAACAGTAACAATACGATTAACATTTTTACACAACTACCCTCCAATTTTTACAATTGATTTTAGATATAAATAATACTAAAACCACCCAGTCTGTCCAGTGTGTCCCAGTCAGATTGAGATATTTTTCAATATTTTCAAATTCAAACATTAACAGTACTAAAAGAATTAATTTGAAAGCCACAGTATTCACTGATAAGGAATAAGCTATAGAAATTTTTTTCACCTTTTTACAGCAACAAAATAATTGCCGCCAATAAAATCAAGTATCAAACCTTCATAATTAACAACTTTATTGTAAAAACCTCTAAACTAAACTATTTTATCGTCAACTTGTTTCTCTCTCAAAGGTTTATAATTTTATAGTTTAGTTTTTATTATGAACAAGTACAATGAATACTCAATATCTTTAATTCTATTTTTATTTATTTATTTATTTATAATATAACAAATATATTTTTGTCATTCAATGTATGCTACATAAATATATCAAAGTTAGTAGTAAAGAAAAAAAGTTAGTAGTACTTGCTCTCATACATTTTTACATACGTAAGTATACGTATTAGTACGTAGTGAACATGTACGAAGTTTGTGTAAAAAATTTAAATTTTATTTATAAAAAAAAAACTTCTTAAATTGTTAAATTTTACGATTTATATAGAAATACATACCAGTAATATTTTCATTGTATATTGAGTGTTTATGTTAGATGAACTTTGATCTTAAGTCGATGTGAATCCTGATTTATTTGTCTGTCTGTGATTTTTATGTTCAATTTATATTTATAGTAGTAAATGTGCGATCACAAATTACTCGTAAAACTTTTTATTGCATATGAAGTTTTATATTATTTAATCGAGACATTTTAAAAGTAAATTTCGAAATTTTGTAGCTGTCATTATATTTATAGCTAGTTGAGCCCGAGACTTCGTCCGCATGGAATTCAACAAAAAGTTATTGCTCACTTCGCAAAGTGATAAAATAAATAAATTTCTAAAATAGTAGTTGCATATGTTACTCTTTACTACATCAGCTATCTGCCAGTGAAAGTCCCGTCAAGGTCAGTTTAACCGTATTAGAGATTAGCCGGAACAAACAGACAGAGAGACTAACAGACAAAATTTCTAAAAATGTTATTTTGATATATGTACCGTGTATACATCAATATGCATTTAGTAAAAAGCCTTTATTTTCAATATTACAAACAGACAACTTCTACTATATAATTTAAAAAAAATTAGTTATTTTTAAAGTTTATTATAGAGATAAATGTAAAGATTCGTCTTAAGGGCGATAATTAAACTAATAATAGTTTTAAGTATTCTTTGAACACTTCCAATGGCTTACACCCTCACGCTCGTCCCTGCACCATTACTGAATAAATATGTGCAATTTATAACATTTACCAGTTTACATACATTTGAAGACACGACACGTCTTCAGAGTTAAGAGTCGTTAGGGATTTAAGAGGGTGCAAGAGGGTGCATCGGAGTTAGAAATTAAATAAGTTATGGACGTGTCTAAATTTTTTTAATGTTCGTATTAATGTACTAGAACTCATATTGCTTAGCGGTTAAAATACGTCTGTTAATTTTCTTATATTTTTAAATCTGTTACATAAATCGTAAAAGTAAGAAATGAACTTTAATTAGTTTTCTAAGCAACGAGAAGGTTCTTCCTATTTTTCAATACAATTTATTTTCTTCCATCAACCTGTCTAGAATTAAATTTTAATCAATTTCGAGACAGTCGAATCAGAATATCAACTCGGTCGTTAATATGTGGGTATAAAAACATATTATATACTATGTAATAAATATTTACACATATTTTGCAATAGAAAAGTAGAACATAAACCATGTACATAGTTATTGTTGGGCTTTACACTATCGAGTGGATGTTTGGTTAAAATATTTTAAACCTTAACAGTCTATAAATTAAAATACTTTAGCTATAAATTCAAAGACCAATAGCTATAAAAATAATGATCGAACAAACGTTATAAATCTCTAGCTTCGCTCTAGCGAACGCAATTTAAAATCGACATTAAAAAAATAAATAGTTACACAACCCCTGCGTATGTACGTTAAGTTTTAAATGGAATTTCTCTATTAGTTAAGACATGCGACAAATGGACAGACCGAGTTTTGCATTAGCGGTCTCGTATAGCATCGCCTGCGGGTCCACGTGCGATCGTGTAATAGTTATTCGGTAGAAACATTAAAATAAATATGAATCATTAACATTATAAATAAATCGAACTTAGATTAACGCGTGTTGTTGAAGTGAAATTGATATTAGTTTTGTGATTAGTTTTTATCTCTTAATTACGTTTAATTGTAAGACATTTTTATTTATTTTTTAATGGTAATACCAATTAGGAGAGAGTTTTGGTTATTGAAATTTATTATGCTTATTAACATATTTGTCACATAATTAATTAAAACAGGTGACGATTACATGTCTTAATATGTTTCAAAGTTTACAAAAAGCAAAATATGAATTACATACTAGCGACCCGCCCAAGCTTCGCACGGTTGCACAAAACTATCAGTATTATACATATAAACCTTCCTCTGGAATCACTCTATTTACTGAAGAAAACCGCATCAAAATCCGTTGCGTAGTTTTAAAGATCTAAGCATACAGACAGCAGGAAGCGACTTTGTTTTATACTATGTAATGATGCTGTTATTTAATTAATTTATTAAGTCTTCATATTTTTTGTTTAGTTTTGTTATGCAAGGAAATAATCCTAGTTATTATTCTTACGATATCGCTTCAGCCTGTAATATCCCACTGCTGGGCATAGGCCCTTTCACCATGTAGGAGAAGGATCAGAGCTTAATCCATCACGCTGCTCCAATGCGGGTTGGCGGATATATTCCCTACTATGAGTAACAGTGCACAACACAATCCTAAATTGTGAGTTTGTTAAGATATGGCTATAATCCTAAATTGTGCGTTTGTTTGGGTAAGATATGGCTAGAATTTATAAGTTATAATTGTGTTTGCTCGCAAACGAAAAAAACCGACTTCAATTACATCGACAAGGAATACAACAAGCGCACTAGTCATCACTACGATTTTCAAGGGGGATTCCATCATCAGATACTGGTTTCCTTATCATGGTACCAAACTAGGGATATCTTCTTTCCAACAAAAAAAGAATTATCAAAATCGGTTCATAAGCGACGGAGTTATCCCCGAACATACATATAACTTTTTTTATATAAGGTCGAATTGAGTAAGCTTCTCCTTTTTTTGAAGTCGGTTAATAAAAGAAGTGTCTTTATTATGCAACTATTTACAGTACTCTTATTAATTATTGTTAAATTATCACGATGCACCTACACGTACAGCCAGATTCAAACCAGGTATTGAATCAGTCATGCAGTCCTTATCGCCTACTATACTACTATATCTGCTACTAACTTAGAATGAGATGAGAATCAATAAGATAAACTTTGCCATTATACTTTGCGCGCTACATTTACCATTATGGCTATTTATTTATACTATCGTGTTGTTCATTTTTGTAATCAAACTTGGCTACTATAACGCTGCTCAAGGTAATAAAAACTTTTTTTACGTATTACACGAGCGAATTGTATTTAAATAACAGCTTAAATTTCATATCTATAACAAAACATCTGTAAATAGTCGGTTATTGTTTATTTTAAAATAAAAACAAAGTATACATGGATTTTGAGTAAATCATAGTATAGAAATCTGAAAAAACTTGTTTTAACTTATGTCTGTGACAGAACATATATTTTTTTAAACAGTTCATATTTATTGGACTAATTTGTGATCGTAACTGGAATGGAATATATCCGTACCAATTACATTCTTTCCGAATAACTAAAGTGATCAATTTCTGTAAAAGAAAGAAAATCCGAAAATTAAATACTTATGTCTTAAAAATATGCTACAGTAAAAATATAGTCGTTTCGGGTCATAATTTTTCAGTAATCCCTATACTTCATGCTAAATTTATTAAGGGTCACTCTCACACCCTATCCCGTAAGTAACCGTTTCACCGTTTCTAAAACGAGACGTTTAAATTCTGTGAGCAAAAATGTCGCCATACATCACCCAGCCATAATTTTTTTCGTCCCCTATAAAAAGTAAAGTTTATCGTATCGCACAATGCAGCGAGCGTCTGTTTCTTATTTCCTTACCAGGGCTAAGAATTGAAGTTGATTGTTTTTATAGTCACCCGAATCGGGGAGCGGTGTACTTAAACTTTGAATCTATTTCGAACACGTGTAGAAAATTTCGTTTGAAAAATATTGGGGAGGAAACGAGAAAAATTCGGCAAATCCGTCAGTGACAATGCTGCTGTTTTATTTACAATCCAGTTTGAATAAATACTGATATATGAGATTTATTTCGGTAATCCCTTCATCGCATATTAATTCATAATCTGGGCTCAGTTGGCTCAAATGTAACAGTACCTACTTATTTACGTTACAACATTCATAATAACATAGCCATACAAATAATAAATCCTCAGAGTGGCTTGGTTAATACAAATATTGATGAAACTTGACGCTGGAAATTCTAGCAATGATAGAAATCTCTGTCCCATTTCAAATAATCTCAACCACAATTCGTCGCGCGGAACCCCTCACCCTAAATCATAGTATTCGTCGCATCACAAGTCAACAATAAAAAGGGAACATTTATTCGTTATTTGTTGTTGGTTTGCATTAAAATAAGGCGGTTATCTAAGTCCTAGCACCCTCCTTGAAATTCTATCTTCGATCAGCATTGCATATTATTATAATTTATTATCTTTCTCTCAAATGTAATGGGCTTCAAATCGGGAATATACAAATGCTCATCTCATTAAATCAATAGTCATGTATTTCAATAAAAAAATGTACATAATCACAAGACACCACGTAATTGTTTCAATTTAAATACATTCTATATCTATATCAGGATAAAATATAAAAGTTTGTTTTTAAAAACTCAATTAGCATAAAATTCCGCCCAATTTAAACAAAAATTATCTTTTCGCTATAAAAACTATTTAGTTTTAACACGTTCAGAAATAATCACTTAAGAACTCTAACACCATTTCAAATCAAATAAATGCTTTTTTTGTCCAAACTTAATCAATTTGTTCAAAAGTAAAGTTACAGATGAAAGCGGTCTGCTGTCGCACTCAGGGCGACGCGTGCTTCGCCTCAGGCGAGTGTGCGACACGCTAATGCTCTACCGAATTTCAATTATAAATTAAATAATTCCCTTGCCTTATTTGAGCTGTACTATTTTTTGAAAACTGTTTACATAAATAATGATTGTATATTTGTGTTCTAAAGTGTCATCCTAAACATTAAAAAAATCATAATATAAAGTTTCACCACATAAAAATCAAACTGTACCTGAGAATAATTAGCCGCTTAAAGTACAGCCACAATTTTTAAATAGAATTTATTCTATTCCTTATAGAATAGGTGGAAAAATCTAAGTAATTCTTTATTTATATGAGTTACCGGTCAACATCAGGAACTCTCCTTCTCAACTTTCTTTTAAAACCCAGGTTAAAAAGTGGTACCTAAAAAAACTCTGTCAATAGCCCCTTCTTATTTATCTTTTTACTCTCCTCATCTTAGGCTTACACTAAATATAACTTCATGTCATGACATTTCTTCGTGTGTTTACTTTTGTTTGAACGTATTTTTTTTTCTCTTTTTTTATATATATTTTGTTTGTAGTATGTATATATGTATATATATATAAGTATATTTATGTATTTATATGCGTATGTTTATTTTGCTTGTATTGTTTTATAGTCTTACCTCAACACTTACTTTTACTATTTTTTTTGCGTAACGTGTTATCTTGATGTGTTGTTATGTTGTTTTTTTTTTTTGGAGTTGTGTAATAAAGTTTAAATAAATAAATAAATAAATAAATTTATTTTTATTGATTGATTGTTTAATTTATTCAGCCTATAACACCCTACTTCTGGGCTTAAACCTCTTTCTCTATATAGAAAAAAGTTATTTCTTTAAAAACGCAAATTGAAAAAAGTATAGTTTAATAGTATTTGGTCATGACTAAATTATTATTATAATTTTCAATCATAAAAAATTACAAAGCCTTACGAAATTAAATAAAATCTGTAATATTATTTAAATATTATTGAAATTTTAAATTTAGAAAAAAAAATGTTTTACTGATAACATTTTACGCACACCATAAATCTTCAAAGATAGAATCGCAGCGGATATTTAGAAACTAGAATGATCTCCAATTATTTAAGTTAGCGGCATTTCCTTTAAAAATACATATAGCGTTCCATATATTATTTTAATGTCTCAAATAGATATTAAGATAAGGCTAAAATTTGAAGCTCGCGACATACCTGACTTCTACACAACGGCATGTCCTACGTATATTACTGGGACGAGAAAAACAACCTTATAGATTGACTTTAATGAATTTAATGCTTTTGTTGTTATATCAACCATACACCAGAAATACTTTAATTTATAAATACTGTACTTATATAATATAATTAGGAAGTTTGTCAAAACAATTTTAACAGCTTAAAAATAGTAATACATCAATTTTCTATCTCGTATTATATTGTTTACAACAAAATTGTTAAGGCCCGTATTAATGATAATTGAAATGTATTTTATTGAGGAATGGAGACCTGGTGTCCTGAAACACAGGCCTTGAGCCTAGCTTTGCCTTTCACAATATTAATGCTCATATTGTTATGTACCTACCAAATGTCATGTTTACAATACGTATTGTGATGAGAAAGTAAATAAATCTTATTATTTTATTAATACTAATAAGCAATACAAGTAAGTAATATATCTAGAATTTAAATTCCACATATTATCTAAGTCATATGTGCGGCGATAAATGACTAGATAGATAAGGTATGACAAAGAAAGTTACAATACATAAAATTAATTCTATATACTGTAAAAATGAAACATGATAATGGTAATTTTTTTATTACATTTCAAATTTATATTTTAAAATACGTGCACGTTATTGATTTGTATTCTAGTATCGGTACATTTTAAAAATAAAATCCGTACATCGTGATTTAAAAATAATCACTACTAAAACTCATTATTTAGAAATATTTTTATAGGAAACAAAATTTAGGTGATTTTAAGATTTTTAGTGAAATTCTGTCAACGATCTATTTTAGTATACTCGTACATAGGACTCGTCGATAATACACATTCACTATAATATCAACTTTAAAGTAACTACAAGGGGTATAATTTTCAATAATAGTTTTATGTACTTAAGACATTATCAACATAGGTGCTTTGTTGGTAAAGTTTAGACTTCATTAATATAAGAGCTCAAGAAAACACTATAATGTTAGGCTGAGGTATATAAAGTAATTTAGTAACTCCATCTCTCAGTATCACATTCGTCGAGTATGCTCCTACTGAGACGATTAATTGGTCTATTTCTGTAAGTAATTGCCTACTGCATTGACTATTACCTTGTGGTATAATGCCTAACTGTGCTTAAAATTGCTTTAATTCAGGTGATCATTTATGTTCTAATAGCCTATTTATGATTTATTAGGTTTACTGTATTATGTAATGAAATTAAAAAAGAAATATTAGTGATAATTAAATACTTACATAAATGGTTACCGGTTTTTAGTAACTTACTAATGACAAAAATGTTTCACAAAAGTTGCCGATTCTTTTAAAGCTGTTCTTTTAATTAAACGGACATTAAGTACTATGTTGTTGATTTATATGCAAACTCTAGTTGATTATAAATTATTTAAAAAGTTAATTTTATAATCACCTCAGCTTTTATGAAATTGTTAAATATACGTAAACTTACTTATGCCTTAACGACCGACGATTATATTAATTTATTCCGTTTGTACAAAAAAAAAATATATTACGTTAATTCGTTTCAATGTGACTAAGATTTGGATAATGGAGACAGAAGTTGGACACTGGAACTCTTCAAATGTCGTTGGTAATGCCCTCGAATATTGAAGCATTTATTTAGTTTGGTATAGCTTTTTTTTGACAAAATACGTAAAATCTTACTTTTTCAACAAATATAGAAATTTATAAATTTTCATTGTAAACTTTAGTTTGCGTTTTCCTGAAGTTCTTTAAGTTTTTATATCAAAACGCAAAAGTTAATTATATGATACTTAGAATTTGAAATTCTTGTTAAAACAATTTATTGCTTTTTATTTTAATTTGTGTGAAAGTAACATCAACATAAGTTACATCTGGAACGACAACAATTCCTTAATCGCAACAAGTCAGGACCGTTTACGTAACGGCCTCATAATTACATTAACAGAACCTACTCTTATACAATACTTATACAGCGTGATATCTTTACAAGCTACGATTTGCATTAAAAATATTGTAGCTGTCATAAAGTACAACAAATTACATTACTTTTTCTCATTACATTAATTTTGTTGTTTCTTTTGTGAATATTACTCAATCTATCTTAAAATTGCATTTATTTACACCTACAAAATGTACCATATATTTTTTAGGTCAACGAATAAAATAGTCCAGTAAATACGCATTATTAGATATTACTCGATGAATATTTGTCAGATCTAAATTAAATTTAAATGTGACCTTTGACAAGTACCATCTTTTGATTGAAAAAAGAATCATCAAAATCGGTTCACCCAGTAGATAGTTCTAAGGTATCACAAAAAAAATTACAGTCGCAATAAATTGTTTAAAATACTCTTAGTAAACTATTTAGAGCACTCTATATCATTCAGGTCTACCCCAATGGACCGGTCTAGACAAATTGTCGCACCCCACGTTCGCATTATTGCCGATATTTAATTGTTTGCGTAATTTATTTCCCTGCCGGGGACCGGGTACCATAAAACTTTCATAACATAGGACTAGATAGAATATTTGTGAAGTGGATATTTTTAAATTTCGGATTTATATTATAATATAAAATAAACATTTTAATTTCTAGTAATTTACTTTCATATTAAAAAAGTTTCGAATTAAATACATGTGTATCAAAATATATTTTACATAACATATATAATAATCGCTTAGTTACACGGTACACTTCGTACCGCAATATTTTATTTCGTGGAATCTCTTTTTTTAGATCGTCCTGATAATGAGGAACACAAAAAAAAAAACTCATAATGAATTTCATCGTAACACGGTTCACTTTTATTTACATAGATTTAAACATGTTACTCATCTGAACAAGGAAGCACGGAACCGTGTCAGTTTAACAAAAACTTCTAAACGGTTGATGCTTTACAAAACCTTACTTAATTTTTGTAACAACATACCTACATAAATGTAACGGTATATCATAACCCAGGAAATTTCAAATTAACTTAAATCATGAAAATGTTACTTTTTTCATTAAATTTTGGACATTCCAGTAGCTGAATATCAACGTTCAATACACAACATTTACAAGCACAACCAGAGGGCACTGGGCATGACTAAACGTCGCCAGCAATTTCGACTGCCATCACATGCACCGTGCTCAATCTGACACTTGCATATTTCAATGTTAGTCACGGATGCATACATTTAACATTTTAAATTGTATTGACTATGAATAATTGGATTAAACTTACATTCATTCATTATCACGCTTAGAACATAATTAAATTAATAAGAAGATTAATGGTAATTACAGGTTCTCGAAATAATTGAAATTAATTCGATATAATACGATTCAATAGAAATTGAGAGTAAACGTGTATTTTAAAGTACACACTTTAGAACAAAATGCACGTGCACATTGTTCTAAAAATTTTAATAATAATATCCATAGTTACGTTAGTTGGATCTAATTCCGCATCTTTGTACTGATTCGTCAATCCAATATTTAATATCTAGTTCAAAATTTCAACAAGAACCTTAAGAAGAAAACAGGATACTAATCACTGGGTACTTATGCCATTCTCGTTTATTTTGATACTTACCAAACATACATAATACGTTTGTACCAACAGACATAATCTATGTATCATCGAGTTACCTAATCGGTAAAACTATTCGAATGAATCGATATTTAATTCCATTAGGATTATTTATAATCTAGAACTGTCCATCAGGATATCGATAATGGGGGTGAGTACCTAATTTATCTGTTTTATCCATTCCGACCAATAAGACAAACGACCCTTATCTGTGACGGCTTATCTTAACCCATATGTGCTCAACTTTTTTTTTTCGTAAAAACTGATATTTTTTCGTTTTATTCTAAGTCCAATAAGCATAAAAATAAAGGTATTCTGAAAATTAAATAAAAAAAATATGCCGTTTTGGACATTTTCACCGCCCCAATTTTGGGGCGCTGAGCACGGCAGATCACGTCTATAACCACTCCTTAATTTTTTCAATTGCATTTATTTTAAAGGGTAATATGAATAAAATAACTGTTATAGAGGTTGTAAATAAATTTTTATTACATCTAAGAACATTTATACACATCCCCACATCAGAATAATACCACTTTTTTATTTATGCTATTGCGGTAGCAGCCTATATTTTGATCTAGACGATCTACTCCGCCCATATATTGATTATACATTTGAACACAAAAGGGCTGTTGAATCGAGGGTTTTTTTTTCAGCACTTGACCATCGCTTGCGGATCCAACTGGAGAAACACCTTCACAGGTCGAAGCTACGGTAACGACGTTACTGACGTTGTATCGCACTAGGGACACGCCTGATGTTTCATCAATGGTTTGATGAAAAATCAGGCGTGTTGATCATAGCTCCCACGCTGTTTTTTCTTTATGTCGTCGATTGACTCCAGAAGCGCATTTTCGACCCTTTCGTCCGTATTGTTCGTGTCACCTGGTGACCAAAATCCTTCAAAGCGATAAGCAATCTAAACGATGTAAAGAAATTGTCTATGTAAACATGAACTCGAAAATCTGTAGGCAATTTGGCCGCCAAGTTCGTAATGACAGATCCTCCAACACCTAGATCGGGATTAGTATTACCTGTGCTACCTCTTTTTGGCGCAGAAGTGGATGTATCTCCCGATAGGGATATCTTGTCGTCATCAATCGAGTCCACTTCTATAACTTATCTTTGTAAAAGTGAACCCGATTTTTTGAGATTGCGCACACATACAAGCAGCGCCTCGGCTCGTAGTTGATTGCCTGTCAAGTGATTGATATTACCTACAAGCGCATTTACTTCGTCACTATCGCAGTCTCTCGTCAACATTTGGTTGCTGGGCTATGTGTAGATAGTGTCCTCATCTTCCGTCTCCAATAAGTCGATAATTTCTGCCAAACTCAACCTAAAACAACATAATAAATATAAAAGCATAACATATAAAGTACCAATATAACTGAAAGTTGCTATAAACAATGTAAATAAAATATAACACATATACTATGAAGTTTGAAGTCAACATGCAAGTACGTGCCCAGCGCCCCAATAATGGGGCGCTATAAATAATGCCTCTAAAAAACTAAATCTCAACCGAAAGAATCGATTTTTATCACAAAACTAATCAAATATAAAATAATACATATAAAAAAACTGCTTTACACGGTTTTACTTATAAATAAATAAAAAATAAACTTACTTTTTATTCCCGCCATCGTGAACACCACACTTGCACTTTCTATTCTTCCAAAAATCAGAAAAAATGGCGCCAGCAACTTTTCGTTTTTTTTTTTTATAATGCCAAAATGTAAACAAAGCGAACAGTACCATTCAATAATCAAACCACAGTTTTAGTTCGACACAGAAAATTAAAAACCTGCCGTTTTAAAAATGGGGCGGTGAGCACATATGGGTTAATAAGTTTCCGCAGATAGCGCGGAGTGAGCATTGCTTGTAGGTATATTCAATTAGTGTAATAATTGTTATGTATCGATTGGCTGTTTCCGTTTATACGTTGAGTCATATCCGTGTGAAATCGAATATCATATATAATTTCTGGTGAGTTATATTTATACATTCGTATCATTCATCTATCTTGTAACAATTTTTTTTTCGTCTGTATTTCCGAGTTCATACAACCGATCATGTTTAAAGCGCGAGTGAACAGGCTTTTTCTGGGCGAGCTCGCTCCATCTTCGACTTCATCTCTGCTCTAGAGCTAGACTGAGGTCAAGAGTAAGCCCATTATATAATAAAAAAAATCCAATATCAGAAAAAGAATAATGTGGACGGACGTTATCTTTATTAAGTAAGTACTATTTATATGAAGATATGCTGATTATCACTTGATCCTATCGCAGTCCACTGCTGGACATAGGTTTCCACAAGTTCGCGCCAAAAATGGTATGAACTTTATGTGCGTTGCTCATAGTCACCACGCTTGGCAGGCGGGTTGGTGACCGCAGGGCTGGCTTTGTCGCTGCTGCCCATCTTCGACCTTTGTATTTCAAAGTCACCGGTTGGCTTTTTAAATTCCAAAGTGATAGTGGAACTTTGTTATCCCTTAGTCGCCTCTTACGACCCCCACGGGAATATAGGGGGTGGCTATATTCTTTACTACCGTAACCACACAGCAGCTGCGGTTACAGCACACTACTACTACTTCTACTAATAAGACTAAACTGTACAAAAATTACATAGTTACTTAAAATAAAATGAGTTACTAATTATTCGAAAATAATATTTACACATAGAGATAATTGCAAAATTGACTGCAATACTAACTATAAACTGTATCATGTCAACACAACGATGTTTAATATCGCTGAAATCGCACATTATTTCCAAACAGTTGAACAGCAGAAGACTGGGACCACGTGACAAATGAGAAATGCCGTCCATTTTACATGTGACTAAAACAAATTAATGCCCACTAGACTGTAGCAATTTTCCAGAGAGGCACTCGACAAGCGATTTGCCACAAAAGCCGTGCTATGATTCGAAATATGTGTAGTGGAAGCGGTACAATTTTAAAACTTTGGACCAATTATTTCATTATCGCCCCTACCGCGCCGTAATAAGATTCTGGTCGGTGTCGCGCTAATGTGTGAAATTTCTCGATTGCAATATCGTTCTGGCACCCTCTAGCAATTTTAATTCCGTCCAGGCTTTAAGCAAATTGTTCTTTCACGCAAAATGGAATGTAAGCTCGACGTCATAGTGACAAAGGGATAACTGTGCAGTTTTCGCCGCGTCGCGTCGCTTCACGAAAAGGTGAAGCGGGCCATGAAAGTAGACGTTTATTTAGTGTCTTATTTCTTTTTATGCGGACGTCGCAAGGAGATGTTTTATGAAATTGTTTTTCCGGGACATTAGCCGGCCCTAATTATAGACCTTACCTCTCGAGCACAATTACCCTGGACGTTCAAGTTGACTATGACAAAGGGCGGAGAGAACATTTTCATGAAGACAGCTTATTAGGGGAGTGAAATTAGGTTATATGAAATTTAGCCGCCGGTAAGCACACGTCTCGTCTGCATTATATTATGTGCACATAACTATTATAGAATTCATTAAACCACATTTAACCGCAATGGAAGTTTAATTACATTTTGAGCACGTGAAGATTGTTAATGTTGGTGTAATTTATTAACTTCAAACGATGACGTTTAGGTATATAGAATTAATTTTCTACAGAGAATAAGAGAATTATTTTTAACCGACTTCAAAAAAGGAGAAGGTTACTCAATTCGACCGTATATCGCTTCAGCCTGTAATATCCCACTACTGGGCATAGGCCTTTTTCCCCTTGTAGGAGAAGGATCAGAAATATAATATATAAATATATAATAATATAAATATATATATTTTTTATGTATGTTCGGGGATAACTTCGTCGTTTATGAACCGATTTTGATAATTCTTTTTTGTTTTTGTTGGAAAGGAGACATTGGGATATGGTAATGAAACCAGTATCTGATGATGGAATCTCCCTTGAAAATCGTATTGATGATTAGTGCGTTTGTTATTTTTTTTTTCGTCTACTTACGTTGTATTACTTGTCGATGTAATTGAAGTCGGTTTTTTTTCGTTTGCAAGCAAACACAATTATAACTTATAAATTCTAGCCATATCTTACCCAAACAAACGCACAATTTGATTACTATAATACGTGCATTTTCAAAACTTTGCACCGAAGAAAAAATCTAGCAAATGTTAGCTATATTAAAACTCATATTTTAGTTTTATTACAAAATTCACTTCTTGCAAAATAGGCGGTAGGCCGAAAAGTTTGTGAAACTATGCCTTAAGCAAATTAAGCCAATTAATTAAGTTCATAAAGTTTTGGCAACTTAATCAACTTGTTGTTTCAAATTAATATAAACGTTTAATAACTATAACTATGCTGGCGATGAATTCTCTCATCTCAGTAATATCCAAGTCATAGAATTGATGATCGTCGGGAGTCACGTATGGTCCCTTTGGAGGGAAATGAAATAATTTGTCTTACTGAAGGGTGCATGTCATATTTATGCGATGGGGTGAACAAACTTTATTTATTCAAACGTGAACTATTTTTGTATTTTACTTTGATAAATTGCATTCGACATGGTGAAGCTCATCATGCATGTAATAGAGCTACATGGTTTGGATACATTAGTTTTTATAACACCTCAAACGTGTTCCTGTGGTTCCTGTATTGGGATGCAAAAACACAACATTAATGCATAAACGCTTAGACCAGGATAAATATCTGTATGATCTAGAAAAATAATTGGCATTCACGTGAACTCACGATCGCTAGCGTGTCAACCAATCAATTATTGTAATCACTGCGCCAACGCTCCACTCCAATACATCGAAAATACATTTTTGTGAAAAGCAATATTCTTACAAATACATAATTAGTACAATAATAACAAGTCTCTTAAAAAATAAAACCAATATAAAACTATTGCTTTATTTTATATTATTTAACTTAAATATTTGACCAAAATTGTTTTGTATATTTAGCTATCTAAATAGATCTTTGAAACAATAGTACAACAACAACACTACAATAACTAAATTTTAATAATAATTTTGTAAGTAAAACTACTTGAGAAATTATTTTCAATGGAAACTGTACCAAAATATAACAAATACAGTAAATTCAAAATGTTTTATAAATATGGAACAAAATTTAGCAATAAATATATTTAGTGGAATTTTAAGATGCAGATCAAAATTGTAAAAGGTTTTATTGTTCCAGTACTAATATTATATATTATATAAAAAGTATACCAATTAACTATTTCATTCATTTGTACCCATTCAATTGTGCTCTCAATTGTATCAAAAATATCGAAAAATGTAAATGGAAAAGTCTCGAAGGTTTCGTAGAAGAGGTAAATTTTTTCTTGTTAAAAAAACTTATAAAATAAATAGGCAAACTAATTAACCTTTCTGTTCAACTACGCATTAGCATATAACA
Organism: Melitaea cinxia; assembly: GCF_905220565.1. Classification (NCBI taxonomy): domain Eukaryota; kingdom Metazoa; phylum Arthropoda; class Insecta; order Lepidoptera; family Nymphalidae; genus Melitaea; species Melitaea cinxia. The sequence continues at coordinate 6,351,023 of NC_059405.1, read as the reverse complement.
TAGTACGTTATAATTTTCTCCGCACGTGCAGTTTTCTTCTTGTAAGTGTAAGTTATAATCATTATTTTGTGATGGAAAATCTCAGTGATTCTGTCGCGGAATGAAAAAGGAAATCTGTATTTTTAGACTCGCGATTTTTTTTATTTGTTCTCTACTTATTAGGTTAGGTTTTTTAGGTTTTAGGTTTAGGTTTTACTCAATCTAGTTATGATACACGATTGACTGAAAAACTAAAAAATTAGGTTTTCACTCAATCGTGTATGATATATTTTTCTAATAATTCGTGCACTCTGACTCCATCACCCACTTGACTTGTTGCGGCAGACATACAGACATATAATTTTAGGTCAATTAATGTTCTAATTAACTTTTATACGTGTTAAAAATACTTCATCATAAAGTAATCTTGAATGTTTCTTTCCACACATCAAAGGTAGTGTAAAAAGGTTTCAAGAATACGTAAAAGAAATCTATTCGAAGCGGATTGTATAATATCTTTGTGAATAAAATATAAGGGTAAGACAGATGAAGAGAACAAAGATGTAGTATGTTTAATATTTAACCTGGTGCCTAAAAGTTTCACCTTATTTGAATATTACTTACACGCTAAAATTCCCTACTACTACAACTTTATCAAAGAAAAGTAAAACTGAGTATAGAATTGTTTCTTTTTTCCAATATATGAAAGTATCTTATATATATTAATACGTGAAGCAAAAACTTTTTACCACTTTTCACGTAAATTGCGCGGACGGAAGAGTATGATATTACTTACACTTATAGTTTATATAGAGAAGGAGTGCAGAATGCTTAGGTTTTTTTTTTAACTGTGCATAAAAATACAGTAAATAATTTTAAAACAAAAAAACAATACACACACTACCATCTATTTGACACACACACTCACACACATACACACACACACACACACATACACATGTACTCTTTTGTTTATTATGTATTTGGTTAAGATACTTTATTTTGGTTAAGATACCTTATTCATCAATATAATGTTTTATACTTTAAAAATTCCACTAGTACCAATGTTTTTGCTGAAGCTATAAAGTCACAAGGAGGTCAATGTGAAAACCTAAGGTTTACTCAAGGGAACTCACTTGGATTTATCAACGTTTTTTAGTTATTACTTAAAATATAAAACGAGACATTGGAAATAATTTTTAAATATTATATTTTATGCTGGAAAATAACTTTTAAATTTTTATTTTATGCTGGCTTTATAAAATTACAATGGACTAATACTATATCCACATATTTTCATACTTAGAACTGAGGAATATATAATAAATCGTAATTTTCGTATAATAGGTGTCATATATATGTATTTCGTAAACGAGGTCAGGTATCAAAAATGAATCTAAAGGTCAAACTTTTATTAATTTAACTTTAATTAATTTAAAAAAAGAAATTATGTCGCTAATTGTTAATCTTGTAAATTTATGTAACCGATAAGCATATGATAGTACTAGAACGGTATTTAGATAATTTGCTCGCTAACAAAAAAAAACCGACTTCAGTGGCATCGACCAGTAATACAACGAAAAAATAGACGATTTATTTATTATGCGATTTATTTATTATTTTTATATTATTTATATAATTCAAAAGTACTCGTCAGATCTCAATTAAATATAAATGAAACCATATGAATAGCACCAGCTTTTGATTGAAAAAAGAATAATTGAAATCGATCTACCCACTAAAATTTTCTTAAATAACATACATAAAAAATACATTCGTATTGAGAACCTCCTCCTTTTCTGGAGTCGGTTAAAATGATATAACTTGTTATACAACAGTAAAAAAAAACTTCACTTAAGGAAATCAAAAATTGCATAGTACCTGAATACGTTTTCGCAATACTGAAATTTAATTCCGTTAATGTATGTATATAAATAGGACAGTCAAAACAAACAAAAGCCTCCATCTCACACAATAATTATAATGACATATTATAAATGGTATAATTTGTATATTACTCGTAAATTTGCTGAAATTGGAGCTAATATGGCACCGTTTCCGCATAGAAAATGCGTACAAATGAAACGTAGGGTGTGAATAATGACGCAATCTTACTGTTACATAAAATAAGACATACGTGAAAATTGCCAATTCTTCATAATAAAGTCTTCTACAAATGATGCTACGATTCTCGCAGGCAATCTTTTTGAGATTTGGTACATAAATTAAAAATAAATAAATAAAAATGAGGAAAAATTAATGAAATTGATTTTTTATTAGATGGTTTAAATTTTACTTAAGCTTTTAATTTTGTTGTAGTAGTGCCACGCTCAGATGGACAAATTAACTAAATAGCTATAAGCTTAATAAATATAGGTACAATATCTAGCATACGACGCGTTGGCGCAACGGTGACAGCACTGTGACTGTTGCGATTGCTGTTGCGGGTTCAATCCCCGCACTTGACAAACATTTGTATTGGCCATACAGATGTTTGCCGTAGTCTGAGTGCTTGTGCAGTCCTTGTAGGTCTCCCTACCGTGCCTCGAAGAGCACGTTAAGCCATCGGTCCCGGTTGTTATCATGTAAACCTGATTGCGATTGTTACTCATAGTAGGGAATGTATCCGCCAACCCACATTGGAGTATCGCGGTGGATTAAGCTCTGATCCTTCTCCTATATGGGGAAAGAGGCCTATGCCCAGCAGTGGAATATTACAGATTGAAGCGTAATCTAGCATACAATGTATCTTTTCTATCTGTAACTGAAAATGCATAATTTATTACTGCTTTTGTTAAAAATCGTAGAAATCACCATAAAACAATTTGATTAAAAATCTATTCACATACAATACCTACATCAAAATACACATTGAAGTAGTTAAAAGTCGAAGCGCTACCAAAAGCATAAGTCGCAAAAGACTATTGTACCTCCTTAAAAACTTCTAAGTGTATCTTTGTTCGATTCTAAACTTACCTTACTTGTAAATACAAAGTTTCGAAACACTAGCCGCACGAACCTTCTTTATCCCGGACCTCCAGAGGGCAGAAATATAAAGCGATTGAAGCAAATCCTCGGAAGATTGAATTTGGTAAAAGTTTTCGACTAGTTTGTGTTCCGTACCGGAACAAGATCTTCGTATTTACGTACATTTACAGGATAACATAAATTGGACAATTTCAATTTCATATTATTATTTTTTCTTTAATTGTTAATGGGTTGCTTAGCGATATATTACTGTATCCGAACGCACCGTGTTGCGCGCCCTCTAGTAAGGGCGCATGGACAGTCCCGAGAGAACCGTTGCCGCAAGCGCATACGATACTGTTACCTACCGTTTAACTCGATCGAGGATTAAAACATATATCTTTCGCTGGAGATCCGAACTGGTGTGTCCCTATGGTGGTGTTCGCCATATGAATTGGAACTATTAGTGAACTGCCGAGTCGCTGATCTGCCCGGACCGAGCCAGCTCACGTGTTGCAACGGAGATCGGTAAGTCGCTAGTGACCCCAGTTTAATAGCGAACATAAATTTTTGTTCCTTCGAACCAGGATTATTGTCCAGCTTATGTTATCCTATTCAATTGCAGTTCTACGAACTCATATTTCAACCAACGTATTTCTTTTCGTATTTTCTTTCGCCGCCATCTTTGTTACGCAAAATGCCGGACGGAATAAAGTTAGAAATATTATGTGAACAGGATATTTTCGAAAGAGATTTGATTCTCGACGAGCTTAAACGCATTTTACAGCTTGCAACCACAAATGATCAACAATTTCGTTCGCGAGCTAGTGATTTAAATTCACATCAAAGAAAGTTTAACAAAATTCAAAGTAAAATTGAGAAAACGCTCATTAAACACAAGCTATTTGATAAAGACGAGCATATTAAAATACGTAATGACTTTAACGATGTATATTATGCCATTATTTCGTACGTAAATAGTTTCAAAAATGACGATCTCAATCGGCGTCGGTCACTTCATCAGGACGATATTTGTCATAAAAGAAATTTACCCGTCTTGCCTTTACCCGAGTTTAACGGTGATCCTACCGATTGGCAATCGTTTTTTGATTTATTTTGTTCATTAGTCCATGACAACAGAGCCTACACGGAGACGGAAAAATTACGATACCTACTACTTTCGGTTAAAAATGAACCATATAATTTGATTAAATCACTCCCTATAACAGGAGATAATTATATTATTGCGTTAAAAATTTTAAAATATAGATATGAAAATAGGCGAATTATTGCATCGAAACATTTAGATCGTATACTTGACCTTGAAACATGTTCCGAGCGATCATATCATAGTGTACGTAATTTATTAAATGTCTACCAAGAAAACATCAGGGCGCTTGAAGTCATGGATTTTCCTGTAGACCAATGGAGTTTTATATTACTTAACATATTACTGCGTAAAATACCTATAAGTTTAAGAAAAAATTACGAACGTTCATTGTCAAGACCGTCCGACATACCAGATGTTAATACTTTAATTGAATTTCTAGAACGTGAAATATCAGCTGACGAAATCGCTATAGCTTCTTATACACAGTCCACTAAAAACTACCCACAACATATAAATAATCACCGTACGAAGATTGGTGGGAAGTCAAACGCGATACATCGAAACTCATTCAATGCAGGTGTCGCTTCAATCACAGAACAAACTGGACCTTATGTCAATAGTAATAGGGATCGATCTTGCTTGAAGTGCTCCGGTCAGCATTTAATATCTAAATGTACAGAGTTTTTAAATCTTTCTCCGCAGGATAGGTACAATTTTATTAAAAACAAAAATATTTGTTACAATTGTTTAAACGTAGGACACGATGTTAAAAATTGTAAGTCGAAATTTGTGTGTCGTACGTGTCAAAAGAAACATCATAGCTTTATTCATTTAATTTCACCGCAGTCTTTAGCAGTTGTAAACAAAACTGCCACGGCTAGCGCCGTTTCGCTTCCTCTTACGGAGGATAAACAGGACGATCGCGTACATAATAATTACGCAACAAAAATGCATTCGTCGCATTCCATGGTTACGGTATTATTATCTACGGCTTTAATTGATTTATATTTAGGAAATAATAAGATTTCATCCGTTCGGTGTATAGTTGACAGTGGAAGTCAGGCTTCGTTTATAAGTGAAGCATGCGTACAGCGTCTTGGTTTGCCGCGCACTAACGTTCACATTCCAGTATTAGGCATAGGAGATACGGAACCATTGATGCCCAGGGGTATGGTTACGTGCGCGATTACGCCTAAAAATAAACATCATCCCGTTATTCCGGTTGACGCATTAATCTTGCCTAAGTTAATGTCAAAAATGCCTAATTTGTCTTTGCCTTATACTAAGTGGCCTCACTTAAAGGGACTTACCTTGGCTGATCCTCATTTTCATACACCCCAACCGGTTGAAATGTTATTAGGAGCGGATATACTATCCCACATTTTATTAAATAACACTATTACGGGTCCACCGGGTACACCTATCGCTATGAATAGTGTGTTCGGTTATTTACTGTTAGGGAAACTTACTTTCAATACAAACATTTCGACTCCACTCCAAGTTTGTTATAGCTCGTTTGACAACGACAACCTACAAAGATTTTGGGAGCTGGAGTCAGTACCAGAAAAGCGGAGTTACACTCCCGATGAGGAATTATGCGAATCCTTTTTTCGAAGAACGCATAATCGAGACCTCACAGGGCGATACGTGGTCGCTCTGCCCTTCAAGGTCAACGCCCCGCCCCTCGGCGAATCTAGACAAATCGCAGTAGCACGTTTTCATAAATTGGAATATAGGTTAGAACGTAATCCCCAGCTGAAGATTGACTATCACGCTTGCCTTCAGGAGTACATTGACCTCAATCATATGGAGCTCGTTGATGATAAGCCTTCAGTTGGTGCGAGTTACTATATCCCACACCATTGTGTGATTAAGCCCTCAAGCCAGACAACACGCACCCGAGTTGTTTTTGATGCCGGCTGTCGTACGACCAGTGGGTACTCATTAAATGATGTGCTGTTCTCTGGACCTAAACTTCACCTAGATATCGTTGACGTTCTTTTAAAATTTCGTGTTTATCGTGTTGGTTTCTGTTCAGATATAAAACAGATGTTTCGTAATATATTGTTACGTGAAAGTGATAGAGATTTTCAGCGTATTCTCTGGCGTCGATCACCAGAGGAACCTTTACGTGACTATAGACTTCGTACAGTCACCTTCGGCGTCAATTGTTCTCCCTATCTCGCACTTCGTACCATCCGACAACTAGCTTGCGATGAAGGCGAGCGTTTCAAACTGGCTGCAGCTGTTTTACTAAATAATGTCTTTGTTGATGACGTCATTACGGGCGCCGACAGCGAAGCCCAGGCTCTTCTACTTCAGCAGGAGCTGATTGCTATTTGCGCAACGGCTGGGTTCGAGCTACGCAAATGGCATAGCAACTCGCAAGCGGTTCTCGCCGCAGTCCAGCCCTCAGAGTTTCATGGTGAGCGGTGTGAGAGTGTTCTTTTTTCAGAGATGGAGGGTGATAAAGGTGTGAATGTCCTCGGATTGCAGTGGAACCCCCGAGCAGACTCATTTAGCTTCAAGGTTCATGTTACTTCGCGCGATTGCACTAAGCGTGCTATATTATCTGAAATAGCAAAAATATACGACCCTCTCGGGTTATTGTCGCCGATAACATTATTTGCTAAGCATTTAATTCAGTTGATGTGGTTGGCGAACATTGGTTGGGACGAGCCCCCACCTATTGATATATTAAATTCATGGACTTATTTTACTAGAGAGCTACCGCTTTTAGCATCGATTTCTTTTCCCCGTTATATTTTTAATACTGACGACTTAGACTCTATTCAAATACATGGTTTTGCTGACGCGTCTCAAGTCGGTTACGCCGCATGTGTTTATATACGTCATGTAGGCAAGAGCGGTGATTGTGAGACACATTTAATAATGGCAAAAACTCGTGTCGCACCGTTGCGTGTATGTCTTACTATCCCTCGCCTTGAACTGATGGCTGCGCTTTTGCTATCAAAATTAATTGAAAAGGTAAACCACGTATACGGAGACAAGATCCGTTCCGGCCACATTACAGCTTGGTCCGACTCTTCGGTCGTATTGGCATGGCTTCGTTCTTCTCCGCATGAATGGAAGACTTTTGTTTCTAAACGCGTCAGTGAGATCTTGACCCGCGTACCCGCAAGCTGCTGGCGTCACTTTCCGTCTGCTGACAATCCCGCAGACGCGGCCTCTCGCGGTCTATTGCCGGCAGCATTAGTTAAGAGTGACTTGTGGTACCATGGTCCCGCATGGCTCCAACAAAGTTCCGACTCTTGGCCTATACAAAAAACGATCGTAAATACAAGCGAAGAAAAGCGCAACAATAAAGAACATCTTGATAGGTATTCATACACAGCTATGACGTATACTTTTAGCGATACGGATAGTTTTATTTCACGATATTCGTCGTTAAATAAACTTGTGTGTGTAACTGCTTTCATATTTCGTTTTTATAACAAATGTAAAAAGAAACATATTAAACAATCGCTTCCTAATTACATTACCGTCCCTGAATATAACTTTTCACTTAATCGCCTTATACTTTTGACTCAGCGGTCTGTTTTTAGTGAGGATATAAAAAATATTTCTAACAATAAATTAGTTTCGATGAGCTTACGACGTCTTACGCCATTTCTGGATAGTGACGGATATTTACGCGTGGGAGGACGCATTGACAAATCTCTTTTACCATTTAATTCTAAGCATCAATTGATTTTACCTAAACGACATCCCTTAACGGATCTTATAATCGATGACGCTCACCTGGTCAATTTACACGCGGGATCTCAATTAGTGCGTTACTCACTTTTACAGCGATATTGGATTTTGTCGAGTCGCGATATCGTGCGCCAGCGCATACATCGCTGCGTACGGTGCTTCCGCGCGCGCCCCGTGCGTATGCAACCGCGTATGGGACAGCTCCCTGAATCTAGACTACGTCCAACTCGTGCCTTCAGAAGGACGTCTGTAGATTTTGCGGGTCCTTTGTACGTTCGCGCTAATAAAGTTAGGAATGCTAAAGTAATAAAGTGTTACGTTGCAGTTTTTGTATGTATGGCGGTAAAGGCCGTACATCTTGAGCTCGTATCCGAGTTGTCTGCAGAAGCCTTTCTGGCCGCCCTACGACGCTTTACGTCTCGGCGTGGCTATTGTACAGACATTTATTCAGATTGTGGAAGGAATTTTGTCGGTTGTAATAATTATTTAAAGGATTTATACGCGTTTTTACGTAGCGATCCAGTTCTAAATGTTTTAAATAAACAAACTTTGAAGCAGGGCCTTACGTGGCATTTTCAACCTCCTTACGCTAGTCATTTCGGCGGCTTGTTTGAAGCCTCCGTAAAGAGCTTTAAACATCATCTTTACCGCGTGGTAGGGACACGAATTCAAACGTACGATGAGATGCACACACTAACGTGTCAGATAGAAGCTATTTTAAATTCACGACCTCTTTGCGTATTGAGCTCGGATGCTTCGGATCCTCTCCCATTGACCCCAGCGCACTTCCTGGTAGGAGAACCCTTGACGGCGGTCCCTGATGTCTCCTTGGTAGACGAAAATCCTAATCGCCTAACTCGTTGGCGCTGGATTCAACAGTCGGTTCAACATTTTTGGAAACGTTGGAGTAAGGAGTATCTTCACGAACTCCAACAGACTAATAAATGGTTCCAAGACCGCGGCTCCACTCTCCGTGAGGGCACTGTTGTTGTGGTATGTGACGAGAATCTTCCACCTCTCCAGTGGAAGCTCGCACGCATTCACGCGCTTCATCCCGGCTCTGACCAGGTTGTTCGAGTCGTAACACTAAGAATTGGCAATACGCTTTTCAAACGTCCTGTTGTCAAGATTTGTCCTCTACCATTACAATAGTCAAAATAACTACAAACAATATTTAATAGTAAGGTTTAGTTTTAATTTGCATATTTCATAGTTAAGCTTAGTTTTAAATTACATAGAATTTTCTTCAACTCTTTACTCTTTTCTTTAAAAGACACTACGTGCTTTTAAGGTGAGCGGCATGTTCCGTACCGGAACAAGATCTTCGTATTTACGTACATTTACAGGATAACATAAATTGGACAATTTCAATTTCATATTATTATTTTTTCTTTAATTGTTAATGGGTTGCTTAGCGATATATTACTGTATCCGAACGCACCGTGTTGCGCGCCCTCTAGTAAGGGCGCATGGACAGTCCCGAGAGAACCGTTGCCGCAAGCGCATACGATACTGTTACCTACCGTTTAACTCGATCGAGGATTAAAACATATATCTTTCGCTGGAGATCCGAACTGGTGTGTCCCTATGGTGGTGTTCGCCATATGAATTGGAACTATTAGTGAACTGCCGAGTCGCTGATCTGCCCGGACCGAGCCAGCTCACGTGTTGCAACGGAGATCGGTAAGTCGCTAGTGACCCCAGTTTAATAGCGAACAGTTTGTCAAAAAACTTGTAATTTCGCTTACCGGTTGGCTATTGAATTCTCCGGTTATTTATAGTTAGCGATAAAATAATATTAATCTCATGGGGATTAGGTCGGGATTTTATTCTTTGCCGCAACTCGGTACATTGGCGGAGCCCTTGATTATTGTCTCCGTTGAGCATAGTACGGATACGGGATAAGCAAGCCAGCGAAAAAAGTAACGATTGTTTTACGGCGATCATTCATTAGGGTCTGCAGAAATAAAATGCCATCCTATCACGCATTTTTGCTTCAATCGGGGACTTGTTTGATGGTTGGGTAACGAGGTGAAAATGGGAAACTTACGAAAAAATACTTGTTTCTTTATATTTTGTATATCCTTTTCGAACTCAGTTAATGGATAAATGCTTATACCAGATTGTTTTTTTGCTGTTACTTTAAATAAAGTTTTACCAAATGTGTGTAAATGTTACCTATAAAAAAAAAATTAAGGTGAAAATTCATTTTTGTGTTTCTAAAAATTGAAGGCTTATTTGTGTATGTGGATTTATTAAAACTGACATTGTGTCGTATAGCTTTTTAACAAAAGCAAAGATTTAGACGCAAAGTATTTTAGTGGGATATTCGTCAGAACACGTTTTTTATATTATTTTATGTTAAGCCTATATTCAATCACATATCTATAAATACTTACTACTTATCTTATATCTATAAATACTTATTAAAAGAAATAGATTTGTAGATTTTTTGCTTTTATCAACAATCGCGTCCATACAATGCTAGTCGGATCTTATCAAGCCAACTAGTAATCAGCTCTGGAAGTTTCTGTAAGGAGGGATTATATTTTCGATAACTTAGCCGAGGGTTGAGTGCCATAAATAAAAAAAAGTGAGATATAGGGGCCTTGCTATGTTCAATTCAGAAATTTGCTAAGGTTTTAGAAAAAAATTATAGTAATCGAAGAAACTCTCATGGGACGAATACAATTCCAAATAGTCCCGCAAACAATACTTGCACGCGTAACACGACACTTTAAAAACATTTTCGTGTCAGCACATTATTATTAAACTTTGTTCAAAAGGATGGCTATTAAAATATAAACTAAAAACTTCACGATATAATGGATAAAACTGATTTTAAAAATCGCTTCATTTCTATAAAGTTCATCTCAAGGACAGACCTAAAAAAATTAATAAAATTTGGGGGCAAATGAATTATTTTTTACTTTTTGCATAAAAGTAAAATTTTATTTATTTACTGTCGGATATCGTGCGTTCATTTTTTTTCCTTTTTTGTGCACTGAAAATTAACAATAAATTTTATTTATTTTTTATACAATAATAAACACCTACTCAAAGAGAAACGTCCGTAATGTCTAGAAATTAATAAGCTTATTTAAATTGACTTATACTTCATTGCATACTTTTAACGGTAAAATATTGGCGTGACTACATAAAACGAGCAACACGAGGGGAGCTCTGCGGTTTAGAAAAAACGCAATATCGCATGAGTTTGTAGGGAGGTAAGTGTACCCTATGGATTTACAACATTAAATTGGTTCAAGTAGGGCTGTCGAGTAGGTAAACTTTTAGAAGATTAGCCGTTTCTTTAGAAATGCAGTTTCTTGATTTTTAAAACACCGAAATAATACAAAAAAACTTTAGATACACACTACAAACTTACAAATTAATATCTGTAAGTTTAATATCTAAAATAAATGCTTAAATTTAATTTTATAATAAATCTCATTCTTTTTAAAAGCAGTAAAAATCGAAAATTTAAATATAAATATATATTTGTACATTTTTCTTACGTTTTTTTTTTTTTTTTGACATTTCTGTAAAATTATAAAATGAAAAGTAACAACCCTGAACCATCATTGGCCAGCAGAAATCCTTTGTCCTGACAGCGCTGGGTAAGTTTATCACCGCTGCGTCTCTTAGCAGTTATTGCGTATTGCAAGATGCGACATAAAGTCACCCTAGTAATAACGGTCATCTCAGAAATTAAATGTCCAGACGTGCGCGATATAACAATCTTTAAACACAAATTCAATGACGTCATCATAAATTCTTTACGATTTTTGTTTAATTATTAATTTTGACTTTTATTCACATTAGCTTACAACATGATGTGTAGAAAAAGAAAAAATACAAAAAAAAAAATAGAGTTAAAATATTCAAGTTTAATTAATACGAAAACTATTTTTATAATAAAAAAAATATATTTGAATATCCTTAATTACTATTGCAATGTTTTAATGTAACCAAATATTTGATTATCTGTTGGCAGAACGGATAATCGCAAACATTTCGCACGTGTGCATTACGTCAGACAGTTTTCCCGTGGGCCTCGATTTTGCTCCGAGATTGTTCCCCAAGTTTCCTATTTGTTACATTATACGAGCACCTATGCTGTTGTTTGTACACGGGATTAATTCAGTCTACCTTTAACTTTATTTGTTTAAGTTTTGACTTGAGACGTACGAGAAAATACCATACGAGTTTCATTTATCCGTGAAGGAATATGAGGTAACTTTATCTAGCGTGTTCTTTTAATGGTCAAAGAATAAAACCGCGATAAATAACTTTAAAGTTTTTTATAACAGGTATATAATAGAGCAACGTCTTAAATCCTGAATCCGTGTACTTACAGAACATAAAGAAACAAATTACAATGCAATATTAAACTTGTTACAAAAATATTCGAATAATAAAAGTATCGTAGATAAAATTCATGTACAAACTTTACCGTTGCACATTTTAAATGTAGCTGGCTAATTGCTCAAACTATTTACATTACTGTATCGAGCTCTGAAACTTCCGACCTAATTTGCCTTTCAAATACTCTGAAACATAGAATTAAATGTTCAAGAGCACTTCGACTACGAAAATACACAATGAGGCTAGTGTTACGTGGAAACTATTCCTCCAAGAAGGCAACTCAGTGTTAGAAAATTCTATTCGCGTAATCGCCGAAACACACTACCCTAGGGACCCGACGGTATTACCCTCCCTATCTCCAACATTCCTACAGCTTAATGTATGCAAACGCATTTTGTTTCAAAGCCTAGCTCCCTCAGGGATGGTGTTTCTCGAGTACCCTCGAGCGATGTTCACCTCGTGGTGCCTACCGAAGTTTTTCTCAGCCGTATGTCACAACAGACTCTTTGATCTTTTCAAACGCGAATATAATGTCGGAACCAGTTAAGGATGTTCCTTTTATATTTTATCCAAGTATACACGCACCCCTGTGTAAGTTTTGTCTTTATCTATTTCTGTAGGAATAATATTATCTCTATTTCCTTAAGGTCTTCTTATAAAAACAAAATAATAATGTTTTGTCTTTTTGTATTCTGACTATTGAATATATTTTGCTACGAAACGATCAAGGGGGGTATATGTATGTTCACATTCAAATGCTTGCTTTGTATTTCTCTTTGCAACATCAAACTGAACGTGAAATATTAGAAGCGTTAAAGAAGGAATAATTCATAAAAGATACATTTCTGTATGTCAGGATCGTAACGACGTTCAATATATCACGAGATTATTAAAGTCAAGTTAAGCTCACAAACTTGGCGTCATCAATCCGTCTGGCGCTAAAAATATAAATCCCCAATGATGTGGGACATCGACGACAAAGTAAGTATCAACAGAACACCATGTGGTAACCCCGCCGAAATAGAATTCGACGCCAACGGTGCTGTCACACGTGGCACAACCAAAAACAGATCGTTTCCTTTAAAAAGTTAATTTGGCACTTTTTTGATACAAAAAGTGAAATTTTTTTTAAAGTTCGACCGAGGCATGTGCCCCTTATAATGAAACGTTAGTGAGATACGACAGAAATTTGACTCTTGTTCCTCGATATGGGAACAGTTTTTTATCGTGATATATTACATACAAAGATACTTATTTAAAGGAAATTAGGGCATCTGATAAAAATACAGCAAAAAAGAAGTGATGGACGTGAATATGTTGATAATAGTTTAATAAAAAATGTGTTACAGGCATTATAAGTATGTAGTCGAGCATATTGTGGCGCATTTGGTACCTCAAAATACCTCAAAGCATCTGAAATCTAAACTAAATCTTACCCTTTATACTTGAACTAAAATTAACTTGAGCGTTTTAATGGGCAATTAACTAAACAAAGAACGAACATTCGCATAGCTGAAAGTTGGGGAACAGAGTATTTATTATAAAAATTCTTACCAAACTTCCCTCCGGAAAGTAGTTTTTAGGTTGAGGAGATTAATGATTATGGTGGTATGAATGGCGTTCCAACTTTAATTATGACCTTTTATTTCGGCGATAACATTAATAAATCATTAACAAAAATTTTGATTAGCTCATACTTAGTGTGTTTGTTTTCATAATTAATAAAAGAAAATATGAAGTCATTATAAATTCATTTGAATAAAAAATTAAAGACAACTAGGTTTTTGTTGTTTTATGTCTTTGCTACCAAAATACTACGAAAATAATTTTAACAACATTGTAGTTTGTTGAAATTTGATATATTGTTTTGTAATGTTTAAGCGAATTGCACATTTGATGAAAATCAAATTTGATGTATAATGAAATCAATTAAATCACATAACTTATCAATAAATAAATAAATAAACACCTGTGATTAACTTCTGTGTTGGGGGTCCGGAAACACACAATACATAAGTACAAACATCCAGACCACGACAAACATCTGTATGGCCAATACAAATGTTTGTCATATGCGAGAATCGAACCCGCAACCCCCATAAGAAAATGTAAAATGAGTAAAGTCTGAATCATTACCCATACGGTTCTTTATAACAAATATTGTCATATGAAGTATAATTTACTCACACAAACAACAACAACATGCGTTTACACATAGTAATAATATTTAATTACAATTAATTTATCAACGTTATGTAGCCTATAATATTTACTCCTGGAAAATGTAGCTTATGATAAAGAGGTTATTAAAAATAGATTCTGTAGTTTCAGTTTTGTAGATTACAAGTTAAAAATAAACTTGTCTCATTATGTATGTATTGAGCTTTTTTATTTTATTTATTGTTATTTATTTATTCTTTATGTACACCGAAATACAGACACACATAAAGAAATAATTATAATAAAAAATGTACAAAGGCGATCTTATCGCTAAATAGCGATTTCTTCCAGATAACCGTTGGGTACTGGACACGATACAGTAGCAGCGGTTAGAAGTATGCAAAAATTAAGGAGGAAAAAATCAATAATAAATAGATAAAAACTACGATATGATAGACTTACATAATTACTAAAATTGAGAAAAAAACGTATAAATAAGTTATTATTTTAGTATATAATATATGTAGTCTTTCGACTGAATTGGAAGCTCCTTTTCTATATTCGCAGGGCGCGGGCGTAGGTTATACTCGCACTCTTTACAATATTATGTAGGTAGTACTTACAAAGATTATAACAAAATTGTAACGTACACCGAACACCTGTATGCGTGCACGCTCTTCAGAGTTCCGATCGAGTCTATCGTGTGGCGGAGGGAGTAACTCAGAGCAGTGCCTGGGACTTGCGACCCAGGTGTAGGTTTAAGGAGATCTCCTTTGGGATACGTATCAACGCTCACCTTCACTGCTCGAGTTATACGCCTCGCCTAGCCAAATTAATCGTAATAGATAACAATTAATTCGTTTGCACAAATTAATTATTGAATGAGTCTAGGTTAAGCTACTAGCAGGATACAACAAGTGTATCGTGCCAAGCCAGAGCCAAGACTGCCTTAGCCGAGGTAACGCCGTTCGTTTTATACACGTCAGAACAATTCGAGTAATATAATAAATGAGGGTAGGTGACTATCGAACGATGTGCTAGGTGGCGCGATTGTTGCATCTGTTGTTTAATAATTCCTTTCTAATTGCGTAAGACAGCGCTAATGCCGACATATATAATGCACATATATATACACACACATATATATAACTATAACAACAAATAACACATAAAGTAAACTACAAATCACGACAGTTATGAAATGAGCGGAAGAAAGTTCCACAGACGGACAACATTAACAGTGAATGAATTGGAGTAGAAGGAGGTAGAATAGGAAGGAATTTCCAGAAGCAAATTGGATTCAGATCTAAGGGAGCGTTCATGGGAAATGCAAAGAAACGTAAACCGTTCTTTAAGGTAATGAGGGGCATTAGGATTAAAAAGAACACAGTAGAGTAGAGTAAGTACGTGGGTATTCCTGCGAAGGCGAATTGGGAGCCACTTGAGCTTACTTCGAAAATCAGAGACGTGGTCATATTTGCGAAGACCAAATATGAAACTTATACAGAGATTTTGAAGACGCTCAAGCTTATTTAGTTGCTCCTCTTTGAGATCCAGAAAACACGTATCTGCATAGTCAAGGATTGGTAAAAGTAGTGATTGTGCCAGCGCAATTCAGCTGTGCAGCTGCTGTGTGCGAATTTAATAAGAAAATCTGTTTTGTTGACCCTGTTTTTTTTAAAAAGCCACATGAGAGACTAATTATTTAATATGTTCGGTTATTATAAAATCGATCAATCGGCGGTTTCCGATACCAAAAATTAAAAACAATTTATATTGAAGTAAAACTTCTTTACGTACGCTTGACTTGGTAAATAAGCTTGGCGAATGCGTAACGAGAGCGTTACGAAAAGTGTGATCGGACGAGGTGACCGGAAGTTGAGAGGAAAATAAGTTAGTGAAGATAGAAAGAGAGAGAGTTACGTTTCGTAAGTTTTTCAGTCGTGTGGTCTAAAGCACACTCATTTTTTTTCGATTGTTAATTTGTTAAAAAAAAGACATGAACCAATATCTATTACAACGTTAAGCCTAGAGAAAAAAAACTAGGTAAATCTTAAAAAAAGTATTCGAAAGAATTATTTTTTGTCTTTCGTTCTAATCAAACCAATTCTCAGAAACGAATGACGTCAACTCGCAAAATGTCGACTTCTAACACGAACGCAATTCATCTTACCCAAGTTAATTTATGAGCCCTCACCACTTCACTAATAAATGTAAACAAAGTATCCACTTTTTTTCTCTCGAAAGATTATTAATGAACAGTCCTGACTTGGTAATTTTAATTGTTTCGAATGCCTCTACTTGTACTTTGATCTCAACTAAAGATTATATCCTTAAAGGTACGTTTTTTAAACCACGTCGTGTGATGAGTGTAACCTATTTCTGTTCCATCAATTTTATTTCGACTCTTTTTTCAAAATCAAATCTATAGCTGTGTCATAAGATCGATAATCGCTTGACGATAATGTAAAGTGATTGGTAAAGTTTTTTTAGTCAACAAAATTCAGTCGCCGTAAAAAGTAGTTTTGTGGAATTCCTCGTAATAGACGAAATATTTTAATGAAGGTATTTCGTATAAGTAACGATAATGTGTGAACGCTTGCGTTTGTTTCTTTGAATACTTTACACGAGCGGAAATATTGTTAAAATGCCACGTGTGAATCGTGGCCGATTTTTAATAATTGTTTTGCAATACGTCATATTGATTTTCCTCCTCTGTAGACGTAACTACTGTATCATAGTAAAAATATAGTAAGTTTAACGACAATTTAATCGACAGCAAATTTGTATAGTTTTTCTTTCATACCTACACATTTAATAAAGTCACGATATTAAAGCCAAGTTTATTTTAAAAATAATTTGAAATAAAAACGAAAAATAAATAATATTTACATTCATTTTCAAGGTAGCTACGCTTAAAATATGTGGAACAGTTATAATAAAACATGAAACAAATTATATAATACAATAAATACATCTAATGTTTTATTTCCTTTCAATAATATAACGAAACGTCCCTCATAGCATACTTTCGTTTTTATACTTATCAAATCTATTTTGTTAATAGAATTAATAATATTGTTTATATAATATTGATTTTAATATTATTTTTTTTGCAAATAAAAACTATTTTTGAACATATAAATAGTAAAAATTATGAATCAACATTATTTATGTTTGTTTTTACTATCCATATTTTTTGAGTGAAAGCTTCGGATTTACTTCCCTATTTTTTTTTTTTTTATTATATAAATATGACCAGTGTGGGACATTTTCAAAGGTGTTCGAACGTATAAAACAAAATACCATATCATCATTTCACTTCAAAAAAGCTACGTATTCTCCGACGTCCGATCACAGAGACACTCAGAGATCACTGTTCGACTTGGAACCCAAACAACTCACATAAACTACTAGTCCTTATTACATTACAAGTATTAATATTGCATTATAACATTGGTGCTACTAAACTCGAAGGTACTGATCATTATGAGAGAGTCAGTACGGGGGGATCTGGGGAACAGTGTAGTCTACCAGGTTTGAAGACCGCAACGGTCTGTGTGACCGCATGACGGTAGTTAAAGATTAATAAAATACGATTTTTTTTTCGAAAAAAGTTATCGTTACGTTAAATGAGAGTTAAGCAAAACAAAAATCATAAAGTTACTAATAAAGTCGCTTTATGTATAATATGATCAGGGTAATGATGATAAAAGTCATACTTTGGTATTTTGTTCTAAACTTTTTAAGCAATAAATATGTCATACACCACATTCTCTAAAACTATTCTTTGCTTAAAAGTTTAACGGCACAGATCGCCGCGAACTTAGAGTTGACAGTTGACTTGACAGTTTTATTATAACACCAAAAAGAGACCACATAGCTACGAAAAATCAGATTTTTTCTGCTTTTTTATAAATAAATTATCCCGTGATATCTAAAAAATTTAACTAGAGAATTCTTTAATATTATCAAAATTTTAATTATTAAGTACTAGCTGACCCGGCGAACTTCGTATCGCCTAACACAAACTTTATCGTATGGTATTAAAGTTCAAATTGACTTTTAAGTATTATCACAAATCTTTGGTATGGGAGTATAGAAAAGTGTTGTTTTTAGACTTTTTCAGGAAATTTAAATTTTTTTTTTTTGAATTTTTCTCTCCGTAAGAACCATCCTCGTACTTCAAGGAATTTTTTTAAAAAAGAATTAGCGAAATCGGTCCAACCGTTCTCGAGTTTTGCGCTTAGCAACACATTCAGCGGCTCATTTTTATATTATAGATTAGTTGTTGTTCGTATAGAATCTACTAGTTTTAATACTGTTTCAAGCTTTATTTAAAATTACTCAATATTTTCTCAGAAATTTTGGAATTTAAAAATTAGTCATTCGCAGCCTGCATAACTACAACTTCACCAGAACTTTTAATTGGACAAAAATCCTTAAAAGGCTACAACAAAAATGATCATATAGATTTATTGTTCTTTATCGAATCATTGAAAAGGTATTTCGATATCCATTAGCAACTCTTTTGACTCACTAAAAATTCGACCATTAAGAATTAAATATTTATTTTATCTATCATTTACTTTTTTTTTATTTTTATAGTAAAGTAAATACTAAAATCTAAATCGTCATCGAATGGGCAGAATGGGTAGTCAAAGTTGAGAGTTGACACAATACGGCGAGGAATTCAGGAACTCAGATCAAGATATCGCTGTGTTTTTAAATAATTTTGTCTTTAAAATTACGCTGAAGTAATACATTAAAAAAAAACACAAGACCTTGCACTTTGCTGAAAATAATCGGCATGTATATCCGTCAAGCTGTATTAAAACAACGTGTCAGACGTTGTCAGACGTTAGTTAGTTGTTAGTCCGATTCTACCACTTCATAAAAGAGGCTTGTTTACGTTACGGGGACGTATTCAAGTGGACTTAATACAGTTCAAAATTAGTTAAGACGTATAAAAGTCTGTGTCTAAAATAATACATAATCGTTGTCATAGTTAACCAGGAACTTGCTATGTAATAAAAAACATAAATTAAATCACAGCATGAGAATAAAAAGATATGATTTAGTCGATTTCATATATCGTGGTAAATTGTAAGCAAAATTCAAAGATATACAAACTGACTGTGTTGTACAATTGGTGGAGATATGTATGGCTATGTAACCATTTCTTCAAGACTCATATCTCATTATAGTTATAATTGTATTTGCTCGCAAACGAAAAAAACCGACTTCAATTACCTACATATTATATGACATAAGTAGTCGCCACTACGATTTTCGAAGGTTCTCCTCGATTTCTTTAGGATGCCATCATCTGAGCCTGATTTCCTTATCATGGTACCACACTTGGGATATCTCATTTCTAACAAAAAAATAATTACCAAAATCGATTCATAAACGACGAAGTTATCCTCGAACATACATTAAAAAAAAAGAAAGAGAAAAAAGAAACATATACAGTCGAATTGACTCCTCCTTTTTTGAAGTCGGTTAAAAAGGCTTACTAGTCTAAGAAAAAGAATACCATATCAAATAGTAAATAAACTATTGAAATAATGCCATCTATCCAATATGGCATTATTAGAAAACGTCGTTACGCAATCAATCGGATCCCTATTTAATTTCGATAGACGGCATTACGAGCAACATAATGAGGTCATTCGTTGAATAGATTTTACTCCTCATATTTTTTACATACCTTTTATGAAAATTGATTATTAAGGAGTAAACTACAAAAGATCATAATCGGTACCCAGTAAAAAGTTATATAGTGTAATACAACGTAAGGTGACGAAAAAGAAGTGTGTGTGTCAGCTCCGACGGTCCCGACGGACGACTGGACTTTACTCAGATCGACTGTCTAAATAGGCAGAAAAATGCTTACTAGTTTAAAAAAAATTAATACCATATCAAATGGTAAATAAATGAATCCAATATCGCCATCTATCGGAACCGGATGGCGTTATTAGAAAACGTCTGAACGCCATCTCGATGATGACGTTAACAATGTAACGAGATCATTCGTTCAGTAGATTTTACTGTTCACATTTCTTTCATTCGGGGGGCCTTATACGTAAAAGCGAACTTCAAAAGCAGTCAAGTATGGCGTATTCGTATTAGGTATAACTCAAAAAGGACGAGTCAAATCTCAATTAAATTTAAATGGGACCACATGACGATTAGTAGCTTTTAATTTATATAAGAAACGTTAAAATCGGCGCACCCAGTAAAACGTTATGAGGTATAATACAACGTAGAGTGACGAAAAAGCCGTCAAGTAAATACGCCATATTAGATGTGACTCAAAAAGGACTAGTCAAATCTCAATTAAATTTAAATGGGACCACATGACAAGCATCACCTTTCGATTAAAAAAAGAATCATCGAAATCTAAATACCTCTACCTAGTAAAAAGTTCTGATGCAACATACATAAATAAAAAAGTACAGTCGAATTGAGAACTTCCTTTTTTTTTGAAGTCAGTTAAAAATATAATTAGTTGTAGCTATTAAAGTCACCTTTTGCTATGGTTTTTTCTTTTTTAATAATGGATGTAAACAAAAATAAATAAAAAGCTCCTACAAATAATAAATAGCAAACATGTACTTGTAAGTTAGTTGACACTAAAAACCGTTAGGAACAAACCGTATTTTTATTGGAAATAATATTTAAACGTAAAAGTGTTACTTATTTACAAACATAAAATATCAAATATCATTTCCAATTTACAGTTTAAACGTTTTTCATCTCGTATAAAACTTTCTGATGTAAAAAATAAAACTCATAGAAATAAAAAACAAATAAACGAAAAGCATGCGAAGGTATGTATAGATGCTTTAAAAGCTAGACTATGCTTTTAGCCATAAAAAAAAATTAAATATTCATTTTTATGTTAAGAAGCACTCCAAGTTTTGAGTCAAGTTTACCAAATGCGCTGCATTACAAAAGTTCAGAAGGCTTCCAGACAGCTCAATCGATTGTTATATCCTCTTATCACCTGAGCTCACTGCCTTATCATATGCATCTGGGCATACGAGTAAAATTGTAATAATGAATATTTCATTTCTTGGTCTATTTTTATTATAAAGTGAAATAATTGGTACGATAGTTTGCTGGTTTGTAGGGGCTACTATTAGTTCCAGTGCTATAGTAGTAGTATTATCAACGCCCTGGGCAAGATTTCAAGGGCGCTCTCTGATTGCAATTCAATCCCATATTTAAAAAAAAGCAATAGATTTAATTACATTAACTGTTAGATTGCAAATAGGTTTTTACAAAACCTAAGCTTAGAAGTACTCTTAACCCCGCTAGCATCCGTTGCAGGTATAGTTAATAATATTCACAACTCAATTCATACATGTGGATACAGTTCTACTTGTAAGGTGCAATCTTTTATAATAAAAAAATGATTGGGTCAAAAAATCAGATAGACTGTGGCGGCCTTTTATATCCAGCACCCTGGGCTGTCGCCCCACTCGCTAACGTCGGCACTGAATAGTTCGACTAGTTGCCCTACTTGTGGTTGAATTACTTGATCTAATTATTGCTCAATAAGACATTTATAGTAGAGATTTGGTTTCCATGACAACACAATTTCCATTGCCATATATGTTATTAAACCCCCTTTATCCCCCGCCACCACCCCTCATAAATTAGGGGGATGAAAAATAGATGTTGTTCGATTCTCAGACCTACCCAATATGAAAACAAAATTTCATGAGAATCGGTGAAGCCGTTTCGAAAGAATTTAACCACAAACAGCGCGACACGAGAATTTTATATATTAGATAATTTAAAAGAGAAGTTTTGATAAACCTATCGTGCCCGAACAAGTTTTATTTACTTTAAATATTTTTTTTCTTCGAAATAAAATTAACCTTGTACTGCTATTCTACGACAGTATATAAATAAATCATTTTTTATTATTTAAATATTTCATTGTATTAAAAATATATGCAGTAAGTGCAGTTCCTTTCAATTCGATCTGATTGCGCATAATATATTAATGCAGTTGCTTCTAAATGATTGCACTCATTACACGTTTTAAAGGATCAATGAACACCACTTACCTACCTCGGTTTAGAAAATAAATACTGCACGTCTGAACAGACCATATTTATTGTCCATGTATTGTGTTGAATAACATCTATTAGTCAGTCAAAAGTAAATTACCATACTGATTTTTGAGCATTGTCTGTATAATTATTATTATATTATCTGTGAGAAGTCACTATAAGATTCAAAATATATTGATAAGTTTAGTGTGAATATTTTGAGTATTTTAAACAATTTTCAGGTAATTGTGATATATAATATTTTGGAAAATACAAACTCGTGCCTATCAGTGCAATGAAAATATAATTGTGTTTGCTCGCAAACGAAAAAAAAAACCGACTTCAATTACATCGACAAGTAATACAACGTAGATTGACGAAAATATAGTCAAGCAACTACGCGTTATCAAAGATTACTCAACAAGTAATTATCAGATCTCGATAAAATTTATATGTGACCACATGATAAACATCAGCTTTCGATTAAATTAAAAATTATCAAAATCGGTACACCCAGTAAAAAGTTATTACGGATTTTCGAGAGTTTCCCTCGATTTCTCTGGGATCCCATCATCAGATCCTGGTTTCCTTATCACTATACCAAACTAGGGATATCTCCTTTTCAACAAAAAAATAATTATCAAAATCGGTACATCCAGTAGAAAGTTATGCGGTATAATACAACGTAGGTCGACGAAAAAAACGTCAAGTAAAAACGCATTATTAGATATAACTCGAAAAGTAGTTATTAGATCTCAAATAAATTTAAATGGGCCCAATTGGCACACACCACCTTTCGATTAAAACAAAATTTGTCGAAATCGGTCTACCCGGTCAAAAGTTCTGATATTGTAACATACATAAAAAAAAAAAAAAAAAAAAACAGTCGAATTGAGAACCTCCTCCTTTTTTGGAAGTCGGTTAAAAATCATAATATGCATTGCCTAACTATATTAAATATTTTTAAGAGCTTTAATAATGTCCCTATGGAGGTTTGTTTGTTAGGGTGGAATAATATTTAATAATATTCAATAATAAAAGAAAAAGTGGCTGACTTGTTGAGGTTGATGAACGGGGTAAGGGGAGAGAGATTTTTTTTTTTAATTTCAGATTTACCGAGCCTCAAACTGATTTTTACGTAATATTTTCCAAGTTGATATTTTATTTTAGAACTCGCGTGGTGCCGTCTCGAACGTGAAAAACGTATTAGGATGGGCTGTTTATTACTCGTTTTACAAATAATGAATAGTGTAATAAAGGAAACGCACTATGTATGGCATGTTTTATTCTTAATAAGTATAGCATCTTACACAAAACAAATTGAAAAAACATTCAGTCTATTTTCCAATTTTTCAGTAAATATTTCTTTACACATAGCGATCATTTTATCATCAACATATCAGCATTTCTGATAGAGATCGTTACTCATAGGAATATATCCGCCAACCCGTATTGAAGCAGTGTGGTGGATTAAGCTCTGATCCTTCTACTACATGGGGAAAGAGGCCTATGCCCAGTAGTGGGATATTACAGGCTGAAGCGATGAAGCGATTCCTTTACACAAGACGGTTTTAAAAATAATTTATAATGTAATATAATATAATAGTGAATAAAAAAATGAGCTGTGTTACTATGGCATTAAAATATATAGCCACCCCTCTCTTCCCGTGGGTGTCGTAAAAGACGGCTAAGGGATAACATAGTTCCACTATCCCCTTGGAACTTATAAAGCCGACCGATGGCGGGATAACCATCCAACTGGAGGCTTTGAAATACACAGGCCGAAGACGGGCAGCAGCGTCGTCGGTGCGACAAAGCCAGCCCTGCGGTCACCAACCCGCCTGCTCAGCGTGGTGACTATGGACAACACACATGAGTTCACGCCATTTTTGACGCAAACCTTTGGAGGCCTATACGTCCAGCAGTGGACTGCAATAGGCTGAAGTAATGAGTGATGAATATTAATTGTTTTCTAATATTTACGCGAATTTCACTCAACTTTGAACACTAAACTAATGAAACAACTATTTCGGATTTTATCACGGCTTATTAAGTTTTTTAAATTCCCGATGTTTTGGATAATTTACAGAAACCATGCTCACAGGAAGACAGCCCTGGATAAATCGCGATAAAATCCGAAAAAAAATGTTTCATTATACTTAATTATTATTTAGTATAAAACAAAGTCTCTTACCGCTGTCTGTATGCTTAGATCTTTAAAACTACGCAACGGATTTTTGTGTACTTTTCTTTAGTAAATAGAGGGGATTCCAGAGGAGGGTATATATGTATAATACATGCGTAATATAGTAGAGGAACACTGATAGTTTTAGCAACCATGCGAAGCCGGGGCGGGAAGCTGGTAGTGAATAAATTATAGTAACGATTCCAGTGAGGTAGAGAAGATTTTCGTACATTAGACAAATAACTCTATTGGGATTATGTTAAGTGTAACTAAACTTCTCTAACAGCATTGTTTTATTTTGAAAAATTAACTAAATAATTAAATAAATAAATACTTCACACTGAACGGCCCCCAGTAGGACTTTCTCCCGTGTTGGGGTCCGGAAACACACACAATACAAAAGCATAAATGCCCAGACAAAGACAAACATCTATATGGCCAATACAAATCTGTCGTGAGCGGGGATCGAAACCGCGACCGCCAGCACAACAGTCAGTACTGTGACCGTTGCGCCAATGCGTCGTCAGAATTGAGATCTTACGTAAGAATAGGGGCGAGGAATTTTAAAAATCTCTTGGGAGTAGTGGGCGGGGGTCAAAAATGGTCAAAATCATCCTTACGTAATTAATAAATGGTCCCTTACCCCACTATGTGTACTCTCAACGCCGACCTCGAGATTAAATTTTTGTTATCGCTAACTTTAAGTTTAGTTCCACCTGCTGTAATACTCAGCAAAGGTATTCTGCTACTTAAGTATTCAAATGTACTCTACACTGCTCTCAGTGTAATACGAAAACGCCTGCTCAAATAAAAATAAACAAACAATTTCCAACGTAAGTCCTACAAGAAACTGTTAGTGCTTCTGAATAATATACACTTTAAATATATCTAATAAAGTTCAGATTAAGAGTGCTAGCTTTCCGAGCTAAATTTACATATCATAAATGTAATATTTAGCTTTCAACTTGCTAATTAGAAGTCGTCTTCTTGTAACGTCAACAGAATTTTCGTACAAAAAATTAAATTTTTATTTTAGGACATATATTTAATTAATTTATATTTCACTCTCTGAGAAATACATAATTATAAGTAAATACTGTATAAAAAAAGTAAAAAAAAGTATAAAAAAGTTTGTTTTTTTTTTTCTTGTGTTTTTCCTTTTATTTTATTTTTTCACGTTTGTTATTTTAAATTTTAAACGGATGGATGGTCGTAATTGGCCTTTTTGATTATATTTCATTCTAGTTTGTTTTATAATTTTTTCTGTGCTGTGTACCATCCCTTGTAAATAAATAAATAAATAAATAATAAATAAATAAATAATTATAAAACTAGCTATGCCCGCGCCATAGTCCGCGTGGAATTTACAAAAAAGTTATTGTTCAGTTCGCAGAGTTATAAAATAAATAAATTTCTAAAATAAAAATAGCCTTAGTTACTCCTCAGCTATCTGCCAGTGAAAGTCCCGTAAAAAATCGGTCCAGCCATCTCAGAGAAACATGTAGACAGACAGACAGACAAAAATTGTAAAAAAATGTTATTTTGGTATATGTACCGTGTATGTCATACATATACATTTAACTAAAAGCGGTTAACGAGTACATACCACGATATAGTTTTTTGACGATATTTCGGACCAGTTACATGGCCCGTGGTCACGACGAGACTAAGAAAGTTAAAAGCGTTTATTTTAATATTCTAAACAGACACTCCAATTTTATTTATTTGTATAGATGTATAGATTAAAGCAAATTAGGTTTACTGTATATGTACTCGTATAATGCCGAGTGTCGTTTTCATTAAAATTATATTAAATACCACGATCAAAGAAAACCCGCATGTTTTAGAAAAAAAATGAGATGAATATATCCGGCTGTACAAATTGGAGAAGCGTGGCCTCTTCTCCTCAATAGATAGAGTAGCATTTCCTCATCAGTGGAACAGGATTATGCACACATACTTATATACTGTAATATAGTCATATTATTATTTACCTATATGTTTTCCCAAACTAAAAGTTGTCTTTTGGTGATATTATTACCAATACAAATCTATTATTTTACTGTCAATACAGCGATTCCGATTCCGATGACAAAAATGAAGCAAATATATTATAGGATTGTTTCTATCAACTTTTTCTGCCCTCTTTAAACTGTTTAAAAATGGATTTAATTATTTATATACTTAAATGAAAATAAATCGTTGAAATGTATGCATTTATAAAAAAAGTGTGTCTGTCTGCTCCAACGCACGACTGGAGTTTACTCCTTTCAGATGCATTGTCTAAGTAGACACAAAAAAGGCTCACTAGTCTAAGAAAAAGATTAATACCATATCAAATGGTAAATGAACGAATCAAATAACGCCATCTATCGATCGATCGATGGCGTTATTAGAAAACGTCGTATCAATCGAAACTCAATAGGTTTCCGATAGACGACGACGTTTTTTTAGTAGTTTATCTTTCGGACAGATAAGGACAGATGATGAGTAAGGTCTTTCATTCAGTAGACCTTACTCATCATATTTTTTTTCTTTCATTCTATCTTCACTAACTTATATCTTCTTCTCAACATCCGTTCACCTCACCCTATCACACTTTTCGTAACGCTCTCGTCACGCATCTACCAGTTTACTCCCTAAGTAATGGTGCGCAAAAAAGTTTTACTTCAAAAACTAGTTTTTAACGCGGCTAAGATGTGTCATCAATATTTTTTAATTTTTTTTAAACAAAATCGTGGTCACATTTCGCAGATCACCAGATAATAAATAAACAGACATGTGATGAGATTGTGATGAAATAACTATGTTTTCTCTGTCCCTACATTATCAAGGTAAGGAGCCCAACTCCCGTGAGTCCGCGCCCTACTTTTAATTAGTTGCGAGTTGTTATTATTGTTACAGTAAATGTGCTCGTAAAAATTACCTCGCGCCTTATCACTTCAAGGAAAATTTTACGCCAGTTTATTTCTGAAAATGTAGACGCGAAACAAAGGCTTTTAAGAAAATATCTTTTTGAAATTTATCTGCATTCGTTTATTACTGAGCGAATTGCTTTTTATTTTATTCTAAAAATCTGATATGAAAATGTTGAAAAAAAGTTATTCAAACAGATTGAAGTTTTGTGTTTTACACCTATAGACATGTTTAAACAGAAACTATCTATACGTGCATTTGTACAGTCTACTATGATGATCTAATCAGTCGCAAATAAACTTGCATTCAAACTACTCAAAATCGTTACATCCAGTAAAAAGTTTTGAGATACTTATAAAAAAAATACGAGTATGTACAGTTGAATTGAGGAACTCCTTTCTTGAAGTCGGTTATTAATAAATGAGAATAGACACTCAAAAATCAATTATAACATCACTTCCGCTTCATAATTTTTCTTTATTTATTTTGTTTCTAGAAATACCTACATATTATATATAGAATGGATACAAGGTAGAAAAATTAAGTGACACTAACCTACCTATTGCGAGTTCATACAGTTTCTAAGCTTTGAACACGTCAAGTAAAAGCAGTAGATTAAGCACACGATGGTTTTACAATTGAACTTTGTTTTGTTTGCGGTTTAGTACTTATAACGCTTCTTGCTAGTATTCATATTGTTGTCTTATTTAATTATCATTAAACTAGCGACCCGACCCGGCTTCGCAGGGATGCAACGCTGATACTAAATATAAAATGTTAAAAATGTTGTAAAAGTTCGTAATGAATAGTCGATCAGAACAGACGTGTGTAAAATTTATTCTATAAAATAAAATATACAAACAACGTAAAGTCAAACTTAAGTTTATATTGTGAAAGATCTATTTGCAATAAATTATCAAACTATTATTCAACAAAAGAAGTACCCAGCCGCAAACAAAGTGCAGGTACGTTACAATATATGTTTAATAAGGATGAGTGTACAACGATCACCGATACGCGGTAGCGGAAGCGGTTCGGAGCCGGACTTGTCAGCTATGTCCCGGTATGATGCGTTTGTCGGTCAAAGAAAACGAAAGTTGCCCGATATGGAAGTAGACATAGATAGTGAACTCCAAAAATATCGCTATGACATGGTTTCTTTGTTGGAAAAATCTACCGAAAACCAAAATATAAAAATTGCACAGCTGATACGGGAGGAGCTAGCTGACATTAAAAAAGAAATTAGATGCATTAAAATTATGAACGAAAATTTGATTCAAGAAAATTTAAAACTACGCAATGAACTATCTGAAATTAAAAGCTCTCATAAAACTATGCAAGAACAAATTAATTTTCTGGAAACAGATTTACACGCATTAAAATCTAGCAAAACCGACAAACCAGCTGAAAAATCGCTACTCTCATGTAATGAAGACACTGTGTTAGAAATACAACAACGAATTGAGCGACAAAAAAATATTATAATTGCGGGTATACATGAATTAAAAAATAACAACTTAGAACAAAGACAAAGTTAAGACCGTGATGAAGTAGTAAAATTGATTAAATCTATTTTTAGCGAATGCCCAGATCCAGTTAAAATCTTTAGATTAGGCAAAAATAAGCCTGAAAAAAGCCGCTTACTTAAAGTATGCTTCACAACAGCGGAAACTGCTAAATACCTACTGCTAAATCAACCGAAAAATTCGCGTAACATACGTTTATACTCTGATCAGACACCCGCTCAAAGAAATTATATGAACCATCTTAAAGAGGAATTAGATCGCCGTGAAAAAAACGGAGATTTAGATTTAACCATAAAATATATTAAAAATGTCCCTAAAATTGTGAAAAAGCAGTCAAAAAACGGAGCTCAGTTGTAGATATTCAACCAATAAAATCTCAAGAAAATACACACTTTCTATGTAATGATTATAAAGACCTACCCACACAGAAGTCAAGTTTAACTTTTTATTATACAAATATACGCAGTTTGTGCAAATCTGGAAAGTTTGATGAATTGAAATGTATTTTGAGTGCTGTACAGAATGTAATTCATTTAATAATATTAACAGAAACATGGATAAGAAACGAATCAGATGCCAAATCTTTTAGCTTACCTAATTATAAACATATTTACAATTATCGCTTGGACAAGAGAGGTGGAGGTGTTTCTATTTTTATCCATAACAGCCTACAATATGACATCCTGGAAGATATTTGCGACGACGACGTACATTATCTATGGATTTACCTGAGAAAATATTCTATTAATATTGGTGCTATTTACAATCCAGGAAGAAAACATTTGTATACTTTCCTTGATAAATATACCATGCAATTGGAAAATAAGAAACGAAGTATCGTCTTTGGAGATTTTAATATTGATTTATTAAGCGAAACCAGCGAAACTTTATACTACAAAGAGATGTTACAAACAACTGGCTATGACATACTGAATAAAATAGACATCAAATATTGTACTCGAGAGACAACAACAACCAAAACTATATTAGATCATATTTGCTCAAATATCCATAATGAGAAATTTCATCTATCAATTATTGACTCGCCGCTATCTGATCACAAACAAATATATGTGGAACTACTTAAGCATGGACACAATCCCTTACAACGGACATCATATGAAGCAATAAACTACATATCATTATATGAAAGTATGAAGAAAAATATACTAAATAATGAAGAGCACAACTACACTACTTTAGAATCTTATATATTGGAAAAAATAAAAACAAATAAAATAAAAAAAGTAAAAATATTAAATTTACCCCAGAAGGATTGGATTAACAGAAATATTACTAATGGAATATACAGAAGAAATCATCTATGGAAGAAACTTAAAGGCAATCCTACAAACGAAACATTAAAACGTCAATTTTTAACCGAAAGAAATAACTTACACAAATTAATTAGAAACACAAAACAAGAATTTTATTATAATTCCTTTAAAAATTGTAATAATGACTCAAAAAAGCTTTGGAGTTTAATTAATACGTTAGCTAACAATAAAATTAAAAATTACTCATATCTTCCTACCTTAATTGTATCAGGTAAAACAATTAACAATGGCAATGATATATGCGAAAAATTTAATATATTTTTTTCATCAATTGGCTCTGAACTGGCTCAAAAAATACCAAAATATCATCCAAATGAATTTATTAACACTATGACTTACCTAAATGAAGAACCCGAACATATAATAACACATTTTGAACCTTGCACCATTAAAGAAGTAAAAAATATCATTAAAAGTTTAGACAAATCGTGTAGTACAGGTATCGACGGCATCAGCACAAAATCACTTATCTGCATATGTGACCTTATAGTAAAAAATTTAACAGATTGTATAAATAAATGTTTGGCTACAGGAACTTTTCCTAATAGTTTGAAAATAGCAAAAATAACTCCGATATACAAATCCGGACCAAAAACTGATCCGGGTAACTATCGTCCGATTTCTGTGCTGCCTGTGATTTCAAAAGTTTTTGAAAGTGTCATATATAGGCGCCTGATGGCACACTTGGAGAGTTTAAGTTTCCTTTCTACGCAACAATACGGTTTCCGTCAAAAATCCGGAACGGTATCAGCAGTAATTGATTTAATAACGAAAATAAATACAGAGATTGATAAAAAAAACTTTTGTCTGGGTATCTTCATCGACCTTCAGAAAGCTTTCGATACCGTTAGTCATTCCTTACTGTTAGCTAAGTTAAAAAATTTAGGGTTATCCGGACCTGCTTACGACATATTTCAATCATACTTAGAAACTCGAACACAAGTTGTTAAAATCGGTACACCAGGCTACACAAGCAATCCCCAACGTTTAACCTGCGGTATTCCCCAGGGATCCGTAATAGGACCATTATTATTTCTAATTTACGTCAATAATGTAACTAATATCAATCTAACTGGACATATTACACTATATGCTGACGATACATGTCTTTTTTACTTCGGAAAGAACCTAACAGAATTGGTCAAACAAGCACAGCAAGATCTACGCCAATACAGCATTTGGTGTCAATGTAATCTACTAACAGTTAACGAAAAGAAAAGTTCTTACATGATTTTCAGTGCAAAAAATAAAAAAATACCGGACGATATATCATTACGTATTAACGACGAAATTCTTCGTAGATCACACCAAGAAAAGTACCTTGGCTTAATTTTGGACGATAAATTGACATGGCGACCCCACATAGAACACCTGAAAAGTAAACTTACACAATTCATTGGCGCGCTACGGAGGATGTCTTCTTGTATACCACCCAAAATACGATATATGCTGTACAATGCGCTTATAAAATCTAAACTTACATATTTAATAGAGGTCTGGGGCAGCGCCGCTAAAACGAATATCATGCCATTACAACGTGCACAAAATAAAGCTATTAAAGTGTTATTCCAATATCCCAAGCTAACACCTACTTCTATGCTATACAAAACCACTAAAATACTTAACCTTGAGCAAATTTACACTGTAAACATATGCATGTTAATAAAAAAAATTTTATCTGGACACATCCGCATGCAGACAGCTTTTATCAAACGCGAGTATACACACAACTTAAGAAATACACACAAACTGAAACTCATTACACCAAGAACAGGGTACGGTAAAAGAAACATTTTATATGATGGTGTCATGAGGTACTATAAACTACCAAATGAAATAAAAATATGTGAAAACCTTTCTACATACAAAAGTAAATTAAAAAAATATATACTTGAAACATAATGTGTATAAATAAACATAAAGCATAAATGAATAAATATAGAAAATAAAAAAAAATAAAAAATAATAAAAAAAAATTATACTTAAAATGTAATGGATAAATAAACATAAAACACAAATGAATAAATATAACAAATAAACAAAAATATATATATACATATACAATCACAACAAAAAAAATCCCTCATAAACATTCACATTAATTTATCAACTACCTTCAATCAAACAAAAAGACAAACTAAACCGTGTTCACAATATGATTCATAATACTCGTAGTAAACAAATAAATAAACATGATTCTTTATTGCTACCTTTCCCTTTTTTGAGTCATTACCTATTTAAACAAATACGGTCGAACTGTTTGTTACATATTTAATAAAGTATCTATATGTACAATACTCATAAGTGAACTGTAATGTTCTTGAGAAAAATAAAGTTCTTTAAACCTAAACCTAAAATAAATATTTGCAATGTAAGCGCAAAACAATTTGTTTATTTACTACTTCACATTAGAAAGCTCTAAAACTATTAGTTTTCCTCTACTATATTACGCATGTATTATACATAGAAACTTTACTCTAGAATCAGTCTATATACTAAAGAAAACCGCATCAAAATGCGTTTCGTAGTTTTAAAGATCTAAGCATACAGACGGGAAGGAAAGCGACTTTATTTTATACTATTTAATGATACACTATCGCTAAATGCGACAGAATGCAACATATGAGACTAGATAGATCAGAAACCTAACAATAGATTATCTAAAAATCACCAGTATCATGACTATCTACTGACAATATATTCTATAATTAAACATTACAAGAAGCAACACAACACGCTCTAAGTAGTGGATTCTCAAGAGGCGCTCTGTAACTTGTTTCTAAGGCAAAACTTTGTAATATTCACCTACATGAATATACTAATTGCTATATAGAACCATATTCAGTAATATGGTACGCTTGAGAATATCTTGATAATTTATAATTAGGTAACAGCCCATCTCTAAGCAAAATTGATATTAAGCTAAATTATTATGGAATGTGGCTTATATTTGTTGATCCTGAATTCCTGACGTTGTTGTACACCATACTTAAACACATATAAACAGTTAAATAATAAAATTCAAATTTTTTTTTGTCAATTTGTAATTTCCAAAGTTGTGTGGCTTCGGCAGTAAGAATATAGCTACCCCCTCTTTTCCCGTGGGTGTCGTAAGAGGCGACTAAGGGTAACACAGTTCCACTACCACCTTGGAACTTAAAAAGCCGATCGATGGCGGGATAACCATCCAACTGCTGGCTTTGAAATACACAGGCCGAAGACGGGCAGCAGCGTCTTCGGTGCGACAAAGCCAGTACTGCGGTCACCAACCCGCCTGCCCAGCGTGGTGACTATGGGCAAAACACATGAGTTCACGTTATTTTTGGCGTAAATTTGTGGAGGCCTATGTCCAGCAGTGGACTGTATTAGGCTGAAGTGATGAGTGATGAGTGATGAATTTCCAAAGCGCTGAACTTGGTTGGTTTAATCAATTGTTTGAGGTAATCTTCGAATGTATATATGTATATAACCGGTTACAAAATTATTTCATTATTGCAGTGCTATAGAGATGAGATATGTATAGGACCATTAATAAGCGTATACGTATTAGTCTATTTATTGCATGCTTGACTTGCACTAACCAATACCAAAAAAAAAAAAAAACTATTGATGACCCTATTTTCTCTAAATTACAGTTAGGCTAAGCGCGCACTGGCGGCCAGGCCGCGAGTGTCGCGACCAGCCGCAAGCGTCGCTCCCAAGCCATAGCCCATCACGATATAATTTGAACACTCCGTAAACAGTAAAACATCTATCCGCGGCGACCAGTGCGCGCACACTAGCGCACGATCGTACAATTCTTTGAATCTCGATGGCCGCGGCGGCCGGCTGGCCGCAGGTACGCCGCAATGATCTCGTTGGCCGCGGCGGCCGCTGGCCGCTCGCGGCCAAGTGCGCGCTCTATGATACGATGTACATACATTTCGCTGGCCGCCGCGGCCCGGCCGCTGCGGCCAGGCCGCCAGTGCGCGCTTAGGCTTAGTATCAATACTTCTCACGAATGTACTCAACTCAATAAGGATACGTTTAACGCGGGCTTTCTAGTAGTTAATAATAATGTTTAAATCGTGATGGCGTTACGTTTTTTATCGGTTAAAATTGTGAAACAATAATTAATATTTAATTTTCTCGATGAAGAGTCTTCTGTAAAAGACTCGTAACAAAAACCGCGCAAGTAAACTGTGAGTTGCGCAGAGGCATCTCAGGAACTCTTTTCCTGCAAGTAACTTTACAATGATTATCTCCACCTCCAGTGTATTGGATATAATTTTATTAGTTGTGTAATTTAAAACTATCTGATAACATACATACAGATTGTTAACAGTCGTTGCAAATTTTATACGGATAACATAGTAAACTATTGAATAGTTGACGAAACCAAAGATCCGTGAACAATATTTATTCATAGATAGCTTTTATATTTAATCGTAAAGTATTTATAAACATTTTTATTATCATATCAATAATACTGACCGTTCCAGCGGGGAACAAACCCGCACCTCCAACTAACCGTGTCGGTTTGATATGATATTAAAAATGTTTATAATTTCCTCGTGTGTATATATTTTATGTGTCGTGTATTACACAAAATTAATACAAACAAACATAAAGCATTTTTCATATTTAAATTAGAGCCTACATCTACTAATCACTAAAAGTGAATACCCTTTTCATATGTTTTTATATGGAATAAAACAAAATATCTACATAAAACTTTGGTTGGTATTCGATGATACTTAAGCACCCTGGGGTCTCTTGTGGTTGACCTAATGTTGTTTACATTGTTGTTAATTAAATGGGGACTGTTTTGCGGGAAGATAAACATTGTGGGTACATCAAGTTAGAGCACTGTTCGGGATAAGATTAAAGATTTAGAAGTTTGGTGAATGTATTATAGTATAAAACGTACGTATAGGATTTTCAGGCAAACGAAAAAAAATCCGACTTCAATTATATCGACAAGTAATACAACGTAGGTAGACGAAAAAATAGTCAAGTAAATACGCATTATCAAAGATTACTCCAAAAGTTGTAATCAGATCTCGATAAAATTTAAATGTGTCCACATAATAAACATCGGCTTTCGATTAAATTAAAAATGATTAAAATCAGTGTATCCACAAAAAAAGTTATGTGGATTTTCGAGTTTCCCTCGATTTCTCTGAGATCCCATCATCAGATACTGTTTTCCTTATCATGGTACCAAACTAGGGATATCCTCTTTTCAACAAAAAAAGAATTATCAAAATCGGTACATCCAGTAGAAAGTTATGCGGTATAATACAACGTAGGTCGACGAAAAAAGCGTCAAGTAAAAACGCATTATTAGATATAACTCGAAAAGTAGTTGTTAGATCTCAAATAAATTTAAATGGGACCAATTGGCACACACCACCTTTCGATTAAAACAAAATTTGTCGAAATCGGTCCACCCGGTCAAAAGTTTTGATGTAACATACATTAAAAAAAAAAAAAAAAAAAAAACAGTCGAATTGAGAAGCTCCTCCTTTTTTGGAAGTCGGTTAAAAATTATATACGGTTGAGTTGAGTAACCTCCTCCTTTTTTGAAGTCGGTTAAAAATATAATGTACGTTACTACTTATAACTTATCACTACCCACGACTTTATAATGTATCACAAGGTAATGTTTTGTCTTTATTGTTCACTTAATAATACCTCTATAATCTATAATATTATATCTAGCTTTTCGCCCCCGGCTTTGGACCACATGATTTTGGCTGTTCCTCTTTCTTAAATGAAAATATAGCACATTCTTTCAGTGACAACGTAGCTTTATATCAGTAAAACAAAAATTTTAAATTTTGTTCAGTGGCTTTATCCAATACATATATAAACTTGGGGAAGCCTATGTCCAGCTGTGGACTGCAATGAGCTGAACTGACTGACTGACTAAATATTAAAAACCCTGTGCTAACAGAAATTTTTGCCCGTGTGATCGACAAAGTGCTGTGAAATTATCGTACTTTCAGAACAATTATCGTACACCCAAAAAAATAGGTCGTCTTTGCTTTAAATTAAAAAAAAAAAAAAAATCGTTGCTCCAAATTCATAATTTCTGGAGAAATCGTTGCGTTTCAGTATTTCGGTAGGACAAACAGATTTATCGTACAAATCGCGTATGATCCTAGGGTATACAGATCGTATATCGTACGTAGGCTTGAATTATCGTACATGTACGATAATTATTGTACGTTTGGGATCACTGAAAAAACCCCTATGGAAAGTTTTCCTGTTTGTTATAACACAAGTATTATTTTATTCTAATATTAGCGCCACCTATGAAATTTTATATAAACTATGTACTACGTACATGCCTGAGGAGACTGACAATTATGTAAATACTATATTTTCTGCTAGATGTCGCAACTGTAGTTAACAGCACAACGTGCTACTACAATTAATCACAAGATGGTGTTCTAAGCGCATTGAATTTTTAAAGTTTTAAAATGATTTAATAGATGGCAGTAGTATCTAATAAAAATTAATTCGAAACACTTTTAAAAAACAAAACATCTTTAT
Source organism: Melitaea cinxia (assembly GCF_905220565.1). NCBI lineage: Eukaryota > Metazoa > Arthropoda > Insecta > Lepidoptera > Nymphalidae > Melitaea > Melitaea cinxia. Next base: position 6,314,148 of record NC_059405.1, on the reverse strand, counting down.
TTGTTATTTTCGAAATATAATTTTTTTTTCTTGTAAATACATATTATAAACAAACATTAAATTATGAAAATAGTTCTTTTTGTGTATCATTATAATAATAAATTACTTAATAAATACCATCTAGTGATAATGTCTTGAACTATGTAAGTAATTTATTTACCGCTAGATGTCATTGTTATATTTGAATGCACAATACTACTAGTGTTTTTTACAAGATGGCGTACTTAGCACAAGTGTTTCTTAGAAGTTCTGGATAAAATTAATAGAGGACAGTAGTATATAACATCACGCACTAAGAAAGTAAAATACGAATATTTTTAAAAAACAAAGCTAAAAATTTTAAAAATACTTTTATTTAATGTTATGGTCTGTTGTTTTAGGTTGTGGTTTAACAACGAAAGCCTGACTATTTTTTTTTTTCTGTAATAATTAATGATTGTATAGTTTACAATCTCAAACACTGATCATTCTCCTTCGTGTCTTTTCTAAGCCACGTGACATTGATGAAATTGACAGTGCCCCCTGGCACAACTGAAAGCCATTAAGCCATAGAAGCCCTTTGGTGCAGTTTGTTCTGCTCTTGGGGTTGTGGGTTTGATTCCCGACCCGAGTCTGAGCGTAATATATATTTTTATTTATATATTTATGTATTATTTATATGTGTGTTTATCGAAAAAATATAGGTATGTAGCTATACATACCAGTCGGCTGTTATTACTTTTGGAACAGACAATCGTGTTCGTATGTTGTTGTTTTTTTTTTTTTTTATGTCACTAGGTCGGCAAACAAGCGTACGGCTCACCTGATGGTAAGCGATTACGGTAGCTTATAGACACCTGCAACACCAGAAGCATCGCAAGCGCGTTGCCGACCCAATCCCCAATCCCCCCAGGAGCTCTGGTCACCTTACTCACCAACAGGAACACAATACTGCTTGAAAACAGAATTATTTTGCTGTGATCTTCTGTAAGGTCGAGGTACTACCCCAGTCGGGCTGCACCATGTTTTGAGCAGGAAATTCCTGCTGTGCCCTACCTCAGTTCTCGTATGTTGTAGATATTTATTTTTTTACTTATTTTCGTTGTAAATGTTTCGCACACAACTTAAAATGAATTATAAAGATTAGTTCTTTATCGTGTATTATTCATTACTTTAAACATTGATGTAACCAAAACCAGATTACTCCTATACATTATGTGCTTGTTTTTTTTTTATCGTGACGCATTTTCGTTTCATCGAGTTTCAAATCACAACGATTTTAAAGAATTTTCACTTCAAAAACTCAAACTTTTTCTTAAAATTGGGATAACAGTAGTAACTCCAAAAAACTTTAAATGCCTACTTTAGTTTCATATTTAAACTTGCCCATTAGGTATATGGTTTAAGTGAAATATATTAAATCAAAAATGATATGGCTTTTGTCAGGAAATGTTTTGTTAGGCGACTAAACGATTGTCCGTAATGGCTATCATATAGCCCACCCTTTGGGGCTGCCAGTTAACGCCTCGCGAATACGTCAATGGTGATTCGTTATGGGCGACAGACACGTACTTGACTTTTAACATTTATTATTATTTTTAATAGATATGTTTATCGAGCGATGTATCTGACAACTAACGCAGATCAAAATATAGTATTGTAAAGAATGCTTGTTTTTTTCTTATTTCGAGTATACCTAATGATTATTTTGCCCAATAGTACCGATAGTAAAAAGAAATCTAGGAAATCCTTGAAGTAGTTTAAAAAAATAGTTGTATGTAAGCTGCTTCTGTACCACTACTTATGGATGCTGATTTTTATCATTTTTTATTAGAAAACGTTAATCATAAAAAAAAACATTGTTTAATAATTGTGTTTGCGAGCAAACAAAAAAAAAACCGAATTCAATTAATAGAGATTGGATTTTTATTGTTATTTTTATTTTAATTGAATTTTAGTATGGTCTGATATTAAATGTCAATATCGAGAATCAAATGAAATCAGTTTATTTCTGCATATAATTATATTAAATCAAAGTGTCGTACTAACATTCGTTTATAAGTTATTAAATGTTAGTAGCATTTGTATGGATTATAAATAAATAATAATAATTATTATTATTAACTAGCTGTGCCCGCGTGAAATTTAACAAACAGTTATTGTTCAGTTTGCAGAGTTATAAAATAGATAAAGTTCTAAAATAAAAGTAGCCTAAGTTACTTCTTCTTATATCATCTTATCTACCTGCCATTGAAAGTCCCGTCAAAATCGGTCCAGCCGTTTCAGAGATTAGCCGAAACAAACAGACAGACAGACCGTCAGACAAAAATTGTAAAAAACGTTATTTTGGTATATGTACCGTGTTTACATCCGTATGCATTTAGTAAAATGCGGTTATTTTAATATTATAAACAGACACTCCCTTTGTATTTATTACTATAGATTACCTACATCAACAAGTAATATAACATAATTAGTCGCCAATACGATTGTCGAAGGTTCTCCTCGATTTCTTCAGGATACTATCATTAAATTCTGGTTGCTCCTTTCCAACAAAAAAAAGGATCAGCAAAATCAGCTCATAATCTGCGAACAAAGATAAAAAAAAAATTTATAATATGTATACAGTCGAATTGAGAAACCTCCTCCTTTTTTGAAGACGATTAAAAAATTACGTGAAAATTTTAATTTGAAATTTTATAATTTAATGTAAAAGTGTATTCTACAATCATGACGTCATATCTTTAAAATATGTTTATTTGCAAATTTTAAATTTTGTAACATACAATTGCAATAATTTTACAAATTACTTTTTAGTTTTAAAATAGATGAAACATTTTATGTGGTAGTATATACCTAATGTTAAAATATTTTGTACGTCATAAATAATAAAGCAAATGCAAGAAAATTAACCAGATACAAATACGTATCTGTCTAGTCTGGCTGCAGCCCTTTGTAATCTTATTACATTAGTTAAAGGGTACAATCCGATGTATAGCTCGCATCAATACCACTTACAAAGGCATGCATGCTTCGCTTAATAGGGGATCTCTTTGAATCCACAACATCCCTCCAGCCTTAACAAAGTTACAATTATACGCCTCCATAAGATATCCGGAATCCGTTTTTTAATTTTTAATCATTTCGTGATGGCCACACTCATGTTCTTGTATTAATCTTTATTTTTAATTGTGATTATATTGTTCGTAACTAAAATACGAAATCTTAATGTACAAATAAATGTATTAAGTATTTTAATTTAACAAACTGTTTTAGTAACGTTTCATATTGTAGTAAGAACGTTAAATATCTCTATCATTACTAACGCCGTGCGTGAAATATCCCTTGCTCATAATTTTGAGATAATCTAAAAAAAATAATAATAATAAAAAATTTAATACAAAGAATCGTAACAAAATCCCAGTATTGTACTATTGTAATCCGTGATTGAGTCATCGGTCAAACGATAATATTGGCGCACTTCAAAAAATCAAAAGTCCCCGAGGCTCGCCACGCGATCCGACGAGGAGCAAACAAAAACATCTCATAACCGTCCTCTATTATTTACAATAGAAAAATAATCAAAGTGAAATATTGTTCTGACGTCGAAATAGTTTCCGAAGGCGTGATTTTCCCGACAGATAAGTCTAATATTTCACCGAACGGACAGTGAAAATGAGTGACAGGGACGATTGATGGGGTTTCACTTGTTATTTGAAAAAGCTAAGAGCCATTTCTACCATTTCGTGGAGTTACCTATATATCATTGGAAACGTCAACGCTGAAGAAAATTAAAGATCAATACGGAAGTGAGAGGATACTGAGTTCGGTAAAATGAAAAGCTTCAATCTTTATTAAAATTTTAGGGAAGCTTTATAGTTTTAATCGAATATTGGTATAAGCTATTCCTAGCGAATACATATATGATGTATGAGTACAAATAATATAATACAATATCTGATGTAAGAAAATGTAAGATGATTTTTCAATCGTGTGGTGTAATGATTTGTATATAATTAGGTATAATTTATGAAAAATAAAATACGAATACTGGATTAATGGAACATTATACGAGTGCGATTTCATTCCAATTACATTTAAGTTAAATTCACTTTCATTGTAGTTAGAACTTAAACCAGTAAGATTTATTGAAACTCCTTCAAAAGCTTGTATATAATGCCCCGTCTAGACACAGATAGACTGACAAACTACTTAATAGTTTGGACTTTAGTACCGAAGAGCTGCTCATCGCGATTTCACCCGCGTAATTTTTATTTTTGTGGGAATATCGGGATAAAAATTGGGCCCATATTATTCTCGATTTCCAGTTTCCTACATAACAAGTTTCATTACAATCCCATAGTTTTTGCGCGAAAGTGTATCTACTATAGAGTATATAATAGACACAAGTCTATCCTCAGAAAGTCGCACTAAAGGCCCACTAGAACAAATATTTTAAGAATGTCTCCAATGCACAAATGTAAATTTCCTAATTTTTTTTTCTTCAGAATGTCTTCTACGGTCCGAATTAAATAAAAGTGCGAACTAAAAGGGGTCAAGGTTGAAACTTACTAACGAAGAGCTTTTCTACTTAGAACCAAGTCCGTGGCTCTCAACGTGAACACTCTGTCACGTGGATTCTAAAGCTAAATAATAATAAAAATGTTTGAGGTAGTCATTTAAAAATCGAACAAATAACTTGTTTTCACTTTTTTTTTTTATTTGCTGCGGATTTCCACATTACTATTTTTAACTGTCTAATATTAATCAGCAAATAAATATATTTACTTATGATAATGAATGCATATAGGTAGGTATCTTGTTATGACTACATGAGATTTTTTTTTTATATTTCTAGTCCATCACTAATCATCATCACTTCAGCCTATCGCAGTCCACTGCTGGACATAGGCCTCCACAAGTTCGCGCCAAAAATGACGTGAACTCATATGTGGTGACCGCAGGGCTGGCTTTGTCGCACTGCAGACTCTGTTTCCCGTCTTCAGCCTATGTATTTCAAAGCCAGCAGTTGGACGGCTATCCCGCCATCGGTCGACTTTTTAAGTTACAAGGTGGTAGTGGAATTTCTAGTCTGATGAATTAATTATTGCTTGTAAATAAAGATTTTTAATCGCAGCAAGACTAAAAAAGTTAAGCAATATGATAGGAATTTTGAATCAGGATTGGAAATGTCTTAATCAGTCAAATAGATTTAAAATAACCATAAAATATACATCGACACTCATTACATTCCACCTATGGTGCTTTTTTATCTGTTGAAGATTTAAAATTAAAAATTTCCCCATAGTCTAGGGGAAAACCGAAAGTGTCATTAAACGAGTTTATATAATACTATCGAAAATGTCATATAAAATCATATCAAATTATTTATATTAAAATTTTGATAAAATTTCAAAGTTTTAAAGATCATCTAAGTAAGCACATACATGAAGTCATTACCGTAATCCAGAACATAACAACTCTATTATTAAGTTGCAAGTGCAACATTAAGAAAGATAATAAACGGTAATTATATTTCTCTACGTTCTACGACTCGGTCACGTTCCTGCTCACTCTTGAGGTTACTTTACGTCGCGAACTACAACAGTTTGCTTTCTAATTGTTTCTTTTACGACGGGACTGGCTTAGATTAAAACTTATACAAGTCGTAAAATTACTTTATATACATAATGTATAATACAATATTTAATACAAATTTTTTAATAGTATTAAATGATAATGGTATTGTCCCTTAAATAAGACTGTTACTGAAATTAAAACTCACGCAAATACTCGGAAAAAACTAGACTCGATGTGTATGAACATCTTTATAAATAAAAATGAATCTCTTAAACGTATCTATGTGTGTGTATATGTACCTTCGTGTTTGAAAATGTGTAAGCGCCACGGCCATGTGTAGCTAATGCCTACAGCCTAGTGCAACAGTAGACGATCATCAACAGCTGAAAGCACAAATTAACAACCGGAACACTCTCTACATACATCTAAGTAAATAATTATAAAACTGTGTGGCTACGGCACTAAAGAATTTAGCCACCCCCTCTCTTCCCGTGGGTGTCGTAAGAGGCGACTAAGGGATAACAAGGTTCGACAACCACCTTGGAACTTAAGAAGCCGACCGATGGCGGGATAACCATCCAACTGCTGGCTTTGAAATACACAGGCCGAAGACGGGCAGCAGCGTCTTCGGTGCGACAAAGCCAGTACTGCGGTCACCAACCCGCCTGCCCAGCGTGGTGACTATGGGCAAAACACATGAGTTCACGTTATTTTTGGCGTCAACTTGTGGAGGCCTATGTCCAGCAGTGGACTGTATAGGCTGTAATAATGATGAAATAATTATAAAACACAAACAATATCTTTATAGAAGTAAAAATAATTAGGATAGAATAGAAGTAAAAATAATTATTTCAAAAAGCTAAGAGCCATTTCTACCGTTTCGTGGAGATACCTATATATCACTGAAAGCGTCAACGCTGAACAAAATTAAAGATCAATACGGAAGTGACTGAGATCCGTTAAATGAAAAGCATCAATCTTTATTGAAATTTTAAGGAAGCTTTATAGGTTTAATCTAATAATATATGATGTAAGACATATTTAATAAATTATTAAATACATTAAGAAATGTAAAAATACATAAGTGCAAACACAAAAGAAAATAAGTATTAATCTACATTTATTTAATGATGTGGTGTAACGACCTAAAGTTTTAGCTGTTTGGTTGCATTACTTGTAATTAAAACATTTTTGTTTTATTTTATTTAATATCTACTTAATTTTGATAATAACTTATTCATAGCTTTAAAAAGATCGAATTTAGTTGACCAATTTTGCCGTTTTTAATATAACGCTGGCATGGCAAAAAAATAACTATTTTTTTTAAACAAACTTGTTTAAATTTTTTTATCATCATGAAGTTATCGCACTGCGAATTATGTCGTGTTTGACGAACGATATTTTATGGTTTTCAATTATGCAGAAATAGCAAAGATAATAATTTTATTTGCTCGCAAACGAAAAATAAAATTACCCTATTTCTACTACACTGACCAGTAACATAACGTAGATAGACGTTAAAATCGTCAAGTAAATACGTATTATTAAATTTAGTACTTTAGTTCTAGTATTCGTACTTTTTGAGTTATCTCAAAAAGTACAATAAATAATCATCAGATTTCAATTACATTTAAAAGGGACCACACAACAAGCACCAGCTTTCGATTAAAAGAAGAATCATGAAATCGGTATACCCATTAAAAAGTTATGTGGTAAATCATAAAAGATTAAAGTCTAAGTGAGAACCTGCTCGATTTTTGAAGTCGGTTAAAAACAGAAAAAGTGCTATCAAACTTATCATCCATCGTGCTGTCAAATATTTTTTTCGCAAAATGTCATACAAACCCACATAGTAAACAAATTAAAAATATTTGTGGAAACTCAAACAATAATGGTATTAAGAATATCTTAACATACCCAATAAATATTTGCCTCTAATAAGAAATGTTAAGGAGTGAAAATATTATTGGAATTTTTTTGGGCAGCCATTTGATATAAAATATTCTAAGAATATTAGCCCACAGGGATGGTTCATATAGATTTATTGACAGGGACCTTTATATTTGCACGCTATAAATATAAATACATACAAATGGCCCTTGGTTTTTTAATAAGAGGGTAAGCCGAATATTAGTCTAATATCGGAGTGCAAACCTATGTTACCCTCGCAGTATCCAAGCGTGTGGTAGTTTTTATTTTATTTAATAAGTAACTAAAAAGGAATATCCATTTGAATAATAGAATTAATGTATTATATTTTATATATAACACAAAAATACAACTAATTACTTGAAGTGGACTTTTTATTATAATAAAAATATGTAATCTTAGTCCGAAACGTATGTTATATAAAAATGGATTGATTTTGTAAGCGACTACAGATGTCTTGTTCAGTTTTGGTTTCTATTTCCTTGTCTAGTTATATTCATAATATTTGATGTATATTTTATTAGATATATACCGGCTTTCACGGTTTTAAAATGTTAAAACTTATAAGGGATGTCTTTATTACAGTTGTAACTGTAATAAACATTCTTACACCGTGATATAATATCTTAATAATTAAATTCAAGTTAAATTATACACTTTCAATTTAATAATATACAAAAGCTAAAAACGCAATATGCAAAACGAACATAGCCATGTTAATCCTAACATTCTTAACCATAATCCGGATGCATCGATGCACCCCATAATGCAGTTAATATTAAAATATTGCGTTGAACCCAGGCATTTTTTTTTCAACCATAACATTGGCTTTTTCCTACCCTAAATGATCACCCCCACGAAAACACTACAAGTATTTGTACTCATTTTTTATGCCTCGGGGAGAGAATGCTTACTTAACTACGTCATAATATGCGGAACGTGTCGACTTATATAAAAAAAATATTAAAGAGACATATGGACGTTATGTGTATATATTTTAACTAGCTTAATCGTACGGCTTTACTTATATCTGATTTGTCAGCAATAAAAAAGAAAAAATATTTTAATTGCAATAAGTTTTTTTCCTGCAAAACCTAGATCAAATCGTTGCCTGTGTACGTCTTAAATAGTACGTTTCTAATAATTACAACAATAATTATGAATAAAAAAAACTTGTATTAGAAAATCAAACATGGACCGTTCAATTAGACTGATATCATCATCATCATCACTTCAGCCTAATACAGTCCACTGCTGGATATAAGCCTCTCCAAGTTAGCGGCAAAAATGGCTTGAACTCATGTGTTATTCCTGCGGTCACCAACCCGCCTGCCCAGCGTGCTGACTATGGGCAAAACACACATGAGACTGATATACTTATGTATATTTATGTGATAAAATTTCTTATGTATAAACGTAAGAAATATTAAGCTACATATAAGATAATATAGAACTCAGTCTATTCACCCAAACGTACAATAAATTTGATGACAATGATCGAACTGTTTATCAAATTTTATTGCGTCTATTGAGCTTCCAATTTATCTGCGTATAAAAACGCTGTTACAAAGATCATAAAACAATTCAAACAAAGATAATCAACTAATGGTTAAGTTAACTGGTAATAACAGTTATACGATTGCCACCTAAACTGAAGAGTGGTAAACAAAAAAAAAAAGCGCGTGCGTAAAAAAGTTTTACTTCAAAAATAATCTTTTTTTTTTATATCACTAGTTCGGCAAACAAGCGTGCGGCTTACCTGATGGTAAGAGATTACCGTAGTTTATAGACGCCTGCAACACCAGAAGCATCGCAAGCGCGTTGCCGACCAAATTCCCAATCCCCCCAGGAGCTCTAGTCACCTTATTCACCAACAGGAACACAATACTGCTTTCAAGCAGTATTATTTAGCTGTGATCTTCTGTAAGGTCGAGGTACTACCCCAGTCGGGCTGTTCCATATTTTGAGCAGGATATTCCTGCTGTGCCCTACCTCAGTTAAAATTAATCTATTTGATATTTCGCATCTCAGCTATATGTGTACCAAGTTTTAATGCTATCTGTTCAGTACTGTGTGTAAAAACAAAATACGCTCACCCATCCTTAATATTTCACATTTATAATAATATTAGTAGGATTAATATAAATAATAAATAAATATAAATATATTTCAACACATATGTTAAGTAACTTAATGCTTGTGTTACACAGGTAACAGCTAAGTGTTATGGCTAATTTTTTTTTTTGATAAATATATATAGAAACAAAATGTATATAAATACACATATTACAGCCAGACTCAGGCAGAAATCAAACCCGCAACCCGCGGAACAAAAAGCACCACTACAAACTGCGACAACGGGCTAGTCAAAGATGAAAGTAAATGATATATTTTTGATATAATTTGTTAATCGATTTTTTTTTAATTTGACTCGAAGTATATGTTATAACACGTAGACGATTCTAAGAAGAAATCTGAAGTCTTTTATTGGCTTGTCCTGGAACCTAAGAATTATATAAAATTTCTATGAAATCACGTTTACCTATTCATGAAATGTCTTCTTATGTTAAATGTATATATGTATTTTTTACTATATTGTTTGGCGTCTAACTAAAATGTATTTAAATATGTCTTAAGAGAATTTGTATTTACCAACGGAATTTCATTATCGAATAAAAAAAAACGACATTTAGAGTCTTTACGTTTTCTTGTTATTTTTATAACAAGCCTCAAAGCAAAATTAGTTAAATATTTTCAATAAGCCTACAAAATAACAAATATGTTAACGAAAAAATCTGCACACTCACAGCATATAAAGTAAACTCGTTAAATAACTTGAGCAAAATGACACCGGATCATTTTATCAACGCCTTTAGTAATTGGAAGACTTGAAAGGCAATGTTTTTCCCCAACACGGACCTTTCCTAAAATCTCCGAGTTTTCCGTAGATAAAAGGGAGAGATCGTATGACATTATTCATATCGGAGGGCGTCACTAAAGATATTGTGAAAAGGGCATTAAGATTGCCGACTGCAATACATTCTATTCCGGTCCTTGTTTTGACGTGATAGAAACGCTCTAGACTTTCAGATGCAAGATAAAGATGCACCCGAAACTATAACTATTAAACCAATTTGAACCTTATGCCATTGTGACAAGAATGGAGCAATCCAGTAGCGATTGATTGTAGATGTTGGCAATATGATGCCATAATAAATGTTGCGTATCGATGCGTGTGAAGATACGTAAAGACAAATGTTTATATTTCTGCCAATGTTTAGCAAATAACTCTAAAATTTTTATTTCGTTGTAATAATTTTTTTTATTAGTAACAATCCGGAAATGTCTATTGATGATTTAATCCATCATACTTCTTCTTTGCGGTTTGGTAAAATATTACGATCAGTCATAAAATACACTTTACTTCTATATTTAGACGCGGAATGAATAAACATTAATATAATATAAAAATTTTCGTTTCTATTTCGTCTATATCAAATGAAACTAAAAATTCAAATGTTCTAACAGTTAGGTATAACATTTCCAATAGTCAGAAAACATATAAAATGAAAACTGTGCGTAAAAATATGAATTATTTCTAAAAGTCTAACAATAACGTCTCAGCAATATATAACAAAATAACAATATTGTCTATAATATCTAATAATAACAAAATAATTAATTATACAAATACAATGTTCGCCACACGACAACAAAGCAAGATATACGTTCACTTCTTAGTTAACAAAATCTAATTTATTTCTTACGGAACCGTTTCAATGTCTTGAGCTCCTATTTTATGCAGGAAGCTCTTAAACAAGGGACCAATCCCCAAATGTATTATTTTTATTTGTGTTCACATACATAGCTCCGTAGTACTGCGGTGTTTTCATCCCATTACCTGCAAGACAGACACATAAATACATTAATGCTACGATCATATATTATCTCAGTCTTTTAGGGCTCAGACGGTCTCGATACAAATTGTTCTTTTGTTAAATTTTATAGTAAACGCTTTAGTACAGTAAATATTGCAATTCGATATGAAAATACTAGACATTGAATAAACTGCAGTCTATAATTTTTTTTAATGTTTTTAAAATAAATATTTTCAGTTTTCAAATAACGCCAAAATCAGTTACTATTTTTTTGTATATCCCTAAGTTGGCAAATAAGCTAACAGTCCCCCGTTTGGTTAGCGTTTGCGATGATTCTGACTCTACCCCCGTTGTCAACACAGCGCATCATTAGGAGTTTTGGCTACCTTACTCATGTAGTGCTTAGCAGTATTCGAAGTACATAATTTACCTCTGTAAAGAAAAAAAAGATGCACACTGAAGGGTAAATATATTTAACTCTGAATCTTAAAGTATTATAATCTGTAAATGTGTATTAAAGCCTGAAATATATGAGAAACTGACAAACACCAAGCAGAGTATTAGTGATGAAGTTCCCTTGGCATCCTTTTGGTGCATACCCTTAAACATAAAAAAAAGATGTCAAGCAATTATATAATAACATAGAGGTAGTATAATTTTAATGGGATACTCTCTCGATGTTAATTTTATATAAACTTAATTTTTATATATAATTATTAATATGTAGATAGCTCACTTGCAACACAACATCTCCCGCAGATGTTACGTTAATATCTATTAAATTTAAATTGATCAAATTTAAAAGTAATAAATTAGACATTTTAAAATGACCAATGACCCTCAGTCGTCAGTCTTTTGTGATTGGAGCTGGCAGGAACAAATCAAATTAACACTGTGAACGCTCATGACGGATCACCGATAAAATAGGCCTGTCCCTTTTCAACTTCTAGAAATATCGATGTCAATAAAATGATTTATTTTTAATGCTTTCTCACTTAGTTTTGTTAATATCATATACTTACTTTATATTTTTTGACTTGACAACGTCTAATAAATCGATGAATGCCGGCTGCATGCACGAAAAAGGAGGACTCATTGTCCCGTTACGCTCGTTGTACGCTTACGCCGCATCTCTCTCCCACTCGATTGGCCCATGCGTCCGAAATGTTTTGTGACGTTGTCACGTTAAACTATCGTCCGTAAACGAGTTGGTTTAGTACTTTACAGACAACCAATTTTTTATGTTTTTTTTAATTCGAAAATTTGCAATATTATACATATTTACAATTCACAACTTAAGAACTCAACATTTATAGATAGTTATGATATAAATCATGTCCGTGTGGAATGGTGCAAAGAATGCTGGCAGAATTGTCCCTTTGAATCGCTATGCTGATTCTCTGGAAGGAGTGTTCTCTTATAAAAAAAATTTAGCACTGCTACTCCAAGGTTCAAGTGCACTGTGTCAAGTGCAAACGGCAAAAAAATGTAATATGAAATTAGTGACGAATGTTTGTGCCGTTTAGTCGTTTCAGCTTTTTCCGCAGCGGCTCTCGTTCGTAAAGATGTTTCCCAGACATGAGACGGAGCGAGTGTGTCAACGCAGCTTGCATCTAACAAAAGCCCCCGACCCGTTTTTTATGTTATTTTAATATTTAAATTTATTAATTTACAAACTTCAGCACATTTTAGTGTAATCATGTGTGTTAAATATCTGAAATGCTTACAAAAATAAATTAATAATTTACAATATTTTTGTCGACATATTTTCTTGAAGAAATCACTATCAATACAGATTATTTTAAAAATCCGACCGCCACTGTGACAGATTCCTTTTAATTTGAACAATAACTTCGGATTTGCTAGATCATGCCATTTTAACTGTTGTTGAGTCAAGGAAAAAATCTACAAATTTTATTTAACAAATTTAGTTGATATAAAAGTACCAATAATAAAAATAAATTTAAAATTTCATGGAAAATTTATGTAAAATATCCAATAGAAAATTTAGAAAAAAAAAACATTCATCCCATCTTTATGGACGGTAACTCGTCCCTTGACCCTTCTAGCTAGTTACACAACATACCTTTAAAGCTGTGGTTCAGATACATAAGATATATATGATTTTCATATACTCAAGATTTTGTATCTAACTCTCATGTTCTCTTTTACTGACTGTTGTCAATAAAAAGACATTATTCTTTCACTTACTCTTTTTCTCTTTACTTGAAAGTTGCAACAAGTTTGAAAACTATATGTCTTAGATAAAATGAAAATCGAACGGCTTTATTTGAATCATAGGAATTTGAAAATATTGAAAAAATACAAAACAGCCACGTAAAATTATGTATACTATATCTCTCATATTCCAATCCGAAATCCTTTCTCATTTCCAAGCTGCAGTATGGCTCCTAAGTTTAAAATATATCTCGAAATACACAAAACAAATTGTTTGAAAGCACTTAGATATGTAGGTATAATAAATAAGAGATAATATCAATGCTAGCTAGTGAGTGAATCCGACACCACTTTTGGGACACTGCCAAAGTACAGGTATGCACGAAATGGCCTATACTCGATAAGTTTTCTTATTCATAACCTGCACTTATTTACTTTAAGCTGAATTTTAAATATCAATGTGTTAACTTTGTAAAAAAAATATTTTAATTTCTAACATGATATATAAACTTTTTTTCGTAGTTAATATATTATAAAAAGTTTATAAAATTATATATAAATATTTCATTCAAAACATTTATTTTTATTTTTATAGGAGAAGCGTTCTTTACCCAGCGCTGGGATTTTTGCCTGACTTAGTTTAGTCTGGTTCAGTTAAAAATGATATACTTCATATCTACGTAAACATTCAAAAAAAAAAAATATGGAAAGAAACACAATTTGTTCGTCTCTTTGTATTCAATAAATATAGAAAGCACTGGATTGATTTCAATAATTCTCAGTTAGACTGCTCATCCATATAGAAAATAGTAATAGCCATAAATACTAAAGAAATAAGGCAGACGATTTTTTATTTTAGTATTCAAAAAATATAAATTCTATATAGTAAACTTTTATAGCTTTGTACTTTTATGTTATACCTATGTCGCGATATAATAACAACCCTGGAGTGAATTTAAATTAAAGTAAAGACACTAAGATTAAGAGATTTATCTAATTAACAGTACAGGAGCCATAAAAACTTTACACAACATCAAGCCAGTTGTAAACTCAAACACCGAATTGAAACGTAGAAGCGTGAATTGCATGCAACATAAATTTTATTGAAAAACCGTAGTGTGACGTGTTAACAAAGATTTACTGCTGATAAAATGGGTTTAATAGTTATTTGAACATATATTAGCTGTCAATAAAGATAGACCCGCATATTTAAATACAGAACAATGCGCCGAATATTTAACTAAATGTATAATGTAGGGATCGGTTTTCAATTAAATTCAATAGTAAGCTTGGTTTGTTTTTAGTGACATTGTAAAATTCAATTTGTACATTTTAAACCATGTATGAGATAGTTAATTGTGTCAATATCGTATGTAAACTATTTGAATACTGTTTTATGTTTTATAACAAAATATTTAAAATTAAATAATTTGTAAAATTAAAGCTTTTAAAATTGTTAATTAATATAATAGAATTGAATAACATGTATAAAATACCGACTTTACCTCTAAAAAAATTCTTTAATCTACTTTTTTTACAAGCATAAAAAAAAACAACTACATGTCGCTAACCGTAAATTAAAAAGTTTTTTTATTCTCTGAGTATATTTTGTAACAACGTGTAAAATTATGATACTGACATTTTACAAGTGTTCTACAATAAATTTTAAAGTAAAACCACACTCATATGGCTTCGCCACAAGACTATAAAGACAAAGCCAAGTCTAGTATGTTTCGATGAAAGTAAAATACGTTAACATGCAAACGCAGACAAATAAATCAGCGCAGTTTTGCAAATCACTACTGATATAGATTACTATCGATACGTGGGTAGGTATGTGTACGCTAAAACAATTTTATACTCCGAGATAGCTGCACAAGTTAAGATTTACGGCGTCGATGATCGTAAGAAAATATATGGATAAGGTCTCACTTTTTCTATCCAATATATTTTTACTTTAGAGGAACCATAGTCACAGCTGGCTAGTTGCTGTAAAGTATCCGAAACGTCTGGCATTTAAAAAACTTAATAAGCCGCGATAAAATCCGAAAAAGTTGTTTCGGAAATTAGAAAATAATATCATGATATTTAAAATTGTCATGGAAAATTTGTCCAAATTTAAAAATGGCAGATTTTTTTAAAATTATTATAAATTAATAAATCCCCATAACATACACACACACACAGTCTCTATTCCCATGTTAATCAACTTAATGCTTGTGTTACAGGTAACAGCCAACTGTCATAGCTATTTTTTTTTGTTAAATATACATATAAATAATATATAAATACACATATTACACCCAGACTCAGACGGGAATCGAACCCGCAACCCACGGAACAGAAAGCAGGGCCACTACAAACTGCGCCAACGGACTAGTCAAATACTCTGCTGTCGTTTTCATTATTATATAGTTAATTTTTATTTTTTAAGTAACTTCAAAAAAGGAGGAGGTCACTCAATTCGACCGTGTATATATACTTATGTATGTTCAACAACACAACATGCAATATGTATTCAGGCAAATAAAATGACTTAATCACTTACCAATGTTAATTTTACAAATGTGTTATTTGTAAAATACCTAAATTACAAATATAATTTTCAATTACCTGTTTTTTACAGTGCTTTTTTTTGTAATTATGAATCTATTAGACACACACATAGTATCATATATTTCGATATGAATCACATAATAGAAAGACAAAATACACATGATTGCTTTTCAAGCTTTTGTTGAAAAAAAACTCCGAATTTCGGGACGCCGGAGTCCCAGCCCCAGTAAATACATTATATGATACTATATATATAGACTTAGATTAGAATATGTCTGGATGCGTAACTAATCATTAGTTTCTGTGTTTATATAACGTAGGTTACTTAAAAGAGATAACAGTAAAAATAATTCGTTATGTTTTTTAGTCTATTACAGTAGGTAGGACACAGCAGGAATTTCCTGCTCAAAATATGGAGCTGGGGTAGTACCTCGACTGGGGTAGTACCTCGACCTTACAGAAGATCACAGCTAAATAATACTGTTTTCAAGCAGTATTGTGTTTCTGTTGGTGAGTAAGGTGACCAGAGCTTCTGGGGGGGGGGGGGGATTGGGGATTAGGTCGGCAACGCGCTTGCGATGCTTCTAGTGTTGCAGGCGTCTATTAGCTACGGTAATCGCTTACCATCAGGTGAGCCGTACGCTTGTTTGTCGACCTAGTGGTATAAAAAAAAAAATAAGACAAATGATATTATCAAATATTCTTATTAATATTATAATTTTTTTAAAGTGTTATTATATTTATATTCTGTAAAAATAAGTATTAAATACAGCCCATTCCTTTTAAGTCTTTCCTACATTTTTTCTTCGGAAGAGTGCGAGCGTTTTGCGTGGAAAACAAACAATTGGCGTCAAATTTACGATCTGTGTTTGGAGCCAAGCCGCTCATTGAGATGACTGTACTCAATTTAAATTCTCGCCTTTTATCAGATGCCTTTAGATTATCTCTTTGGATTTGACTTTAATTTTAAGGCATTGTTTCACAGCAACGCAATAAAGATATCGTTGGAGGCGAGCGGTTAAAGTTTATCTTGCACTTAATGACTACATCTGCTTTTGCCTACGGTTAAATGTGTTTAGCGAAAATTGCAATTTGATGCTACTGATAGTTAAAATACTGATATCTAAACGTTTAGTAATTAAAACGTTCATTCTTCATTAATCGTAATTAATGATATGTAAAAAACAAAATTGGAAATCAAAGCGAAGCCTTAGACGTCTATTAAAAATTATAATGAACTAAATCTCGTGTAAGCCAAAGCATGAATTAGCAGCCTAAAGAAACAAACACAAAAGTTATAATTAAAGAGTCAAAACTTTTCGTTCTCTTTGGAATTATAATAAGCGTCTCAGTATATCGAATACAGACGACTTACTTTTTTGATCATTAGTAAGTTTTCGCCAAAGCGACACAGCTACCATGTACTTTTGAACTGTTATCGACGATATTTATCTTAATTACAAAGTTAAATACGCAATTTAGATTCAAAACGTATCGCTAACGAAGCGCCTTGTGATGCCACCGTCGGCGTTAAATATTGCCAACAAAATTCCTTTCAATCGCTTCGAGTGCCGATGGCTAATAAAACAATGGCCTTACACATTGCTGTATAATATTCTATTGTCCTAGTACAAAAAGGTACGAAGGATGACACAGTCGAGGCACGCTAGCGATTCGCTGTCAAATATTAATTCGTGGAAAGAAACAACCGGCGCTGCAAAACTTTTGCAAGCAGAAGTTCTAAGCTAAGCGGCAGAGTAAATAAAAAATATGGAACCGTCAGCGAGAACCATTTACGCTTGCCAGCGAGCGATATTGCATTCGAACTCTTTTAGTGGTAATTTTTGTAAAATGGAATGTATATGCAGGCGGGCAGACTGGTCCATTTGTCTTCGCAAACGAAGCGATTTGTGCGTCGAATGGGTAACGGATGTTGCAAGCACGTGTCTGACCTGACTTATTGGTCGGACTTGTGGAACGCTGTTGGGGTCTATTAGTGAATTAGATTAAAGAAATTAGTCACTGCCGTCTATGTGACTTTCTCTGAATCAGCACTTATCTAATTGATCACTTCAGTGTTCATTTGACAAGGTACAAATGATTTAACTACTTTCTGGTTAGACTATACTCATGTACATCTATGTAAGTTATTACTAAGCGAAACATTTTTGATGTATGTACGCATAAATTCTGTTTGTATACCTACTGTGATAAGTTATATTTTTCATGTTAAAGTTAATATTATAAGCTATTACCAGTAACGGTTTTAATATTTAGAAATAAATTTCAGAATTTCAAAAAAGGAATACTTTCGTGAAATTCTGAAAATTCGTTTAAAAATACTGAGCATACAATACTTCAGAAGCTTCGTGATTTTAAAACTGAATAAAACTAATACAAAACCAATATAAATTTACAAAAGTTAAAAATGGTGGAAGTATTTCCCGTACTATAAAACAAAGCCATATTCTAAAGGGTGCCTGAATCGGGCGAAGTTTTGGAAGTAACTAGATGAATAATTCAAGATGCGATTCGGCAGTCAGTCAAACCACGGTCGGCCGTTGCATTTTGAACTGTAGGCGACTGATCCGAATTTACAAATTTACAGCAATATGTGCCTTACAGAGTTCATATTACGAGATATTGTTGTTATCGATGTTGCCTTCTGTACGTAAATCTGAAAATATTGAAGAATCTTGTATGCTGCGTTCATGGACAATATTCTTTATCTTCCGCTTTACAAACATATTTTCGAGTTTTATGTTATGTGATAGGAAATATTAGATTTGAAATCAGTGAAACATCTGAACATGTAGCTACAAAAATAAACAAACATCATGATAAACAATAATAGGTATCTAGTTTCGAAAATCTCATTGTTATTAGTATTTTAGAATTCTCATTTAATTTAAAATAACATGAAATGTTAGTACACAAATCAAAAAATATCTAACGACAAAATTTTATTATAATATGACAGACCTTTTGATCTTTTTAAAATCAATAAAAAATTCTACTGGAGTAACAGAAACTTGTAAGAGTTTGCATAAAAGACCCTTATTCGCTTATTTTATGACCAAAACGTAATATAAGTAGAAAAACATTACGCTTTGCTCCGCTATAGCTCTTTATCTTAATGAATAAGTAAACAAAATTAGTGGGGTCTAATACTAAAATAAGTGAAACGAGTGTATGGTCAAGGATTCGGGTTCGGCATATAAATTATCAATTTGTGCAATGTTATTTGATCGTAAGTACGTTATAGATTTTTAACCTGTATTCAGGAATTTGATTACATTTCGATTTGTGTATATATTAGGTAAGTGCAGTCCCTTTATTTAAATATTGTTTCATTACAAATTCTATAGTGCAAAACATTTCTATACATTTAATAAATAAGATAACACAAAATTTAAACACGTATATTTTTTAAATAAATTAAGACTAAAAATAAAATATAATATCAAATAAATAAATTTGCAGTGATAAAATAAATGAATTTAATCATCTATAACAGAATGATTATAAATGAATATATATACATATACTAAAATGGTAGGAAAGTCAAAACTATACATTGAATATTTTTTTTTAAAGAATACTTGGGGTGTGATCTACAATCGATACCGAAGCCAAAAATATAGTTTTTAGATTTTTTGTCTGTTTGTCTGTATGTATGTCCGGGATAAACTCAAAAAGTACTGCATGGATTTACTTCAAATTTGACACGAATATTATTAAAAAGTCGGGTCAACATATAGGCTACAAATTATCACGCTATCACCTATGGGGAACGAGCAGTGAACCTTTATTTCTTCAACGCATTCTGTAACAACGTGTAATCTAACGACAAATATTTGAATGTTGTTGTTATTATGTTAATAACCATGTCATAAGCTAGCTTCACACTATAAATAAAGACATTCTGTAGTATATTTAGTATCAGCATTGTACCCGTGCGAAACCGGGGCGGGGCGCTAGTATATAAATAAATGAATTGAACCAAATTACTTGAACAGACCCCGCGGACTTTTTTTATTTTTTAAACGAACACAAAAAAGGAATTGTCCAATTATGTGATGCAGTCGTTCGCAAGTTACACACTTATATACATTTCAACGATTCGTTTTATATATATATATATATATATATATATATATATATATATATAATGTAAGATTTTTCGTAAAATATAAAGTTTCTGTATTTTACAAAAGAGTCAAACGTGCAGTCGAGCTGTACCAAAGCTGCAGAGGACTCGGCGTTGAACGTGTCGCGATAATCGAAGTAGCGAGCAAAGCTAGTATTATATAAAAATAATCCGACGTTTGAACTTACTTTGCCCTCTTGGAAAATATCTTGAGTGCATCGTTGAAAGTAAATGCTGGTATAATTCCTGCTTCTACTGCGTTCGGATTGCATTTAAAGCCGTCGGGGGATGAAACTAGATGAAGTTTATGTTAACAGTAAGCAATAAAAATAGCCTTTATGACGATACGTGGAATGGTTACGTTTGTTTGCGATCTCCGTTTCCGCGTAAATTTAACTGACTTTATTGAAATGTTAAGTTACGAAATAAGTCGTTTTATAGATGTGCTCGACTCATGCTCGACTATAAACAACGTAATGTCGTCTGCGGTCGGTATTTCATTACAATTTGTAATTGATACCTATACTATTTTACATATAAATTATACCAGCTGCATTTGATTCTACGCGTAGTACTTTTATCCTCGTGCATTTTCAGAATAAAAATACCTTACGATTATACCTCTATTATTCTACGGTTATTTAATTAGGAGTTATCAAGTTTTGTAACAACTTATTTCGTAGGTTATGTCAAAAGGAAAAAAATCCACTTGTTCTATATTTCTTTTTCTATATTTATATCTATGTAACGCTTAGTGTTTGTCGTTTCAATTAATAATTTTAGTTAAAAATATCGTTTTAACAGTTAAAATATGTCGCATTACCTACATTTAATACATTGTAAAAAAAATAGTAGTTTTTAACAGTCACGAGGAAAGGGACATCTTAGAGATTCGGAAGAAAGCATAAGACTAAAACAAGTTATTTTTACAAGTTCAACATATTCCATTTACAACATTATAGAAAGTACATTTTTTTGTTAAAAAACAATTTGAAAATATTATTAGGAACACTGAAAATTTATAACCACAAGTACATATCGTAAATTTACTTTGGTTTTTACCGGACATCATTGGCGCTGATGTAAACCAATTAAAATTCGACAAAGAGCAAAACAATTAAAATTTATAAAACAGAAAATATATTAGAGCTTTATTATTAATAAAAGTCGCTATCGCAAAACAAGAAAGACAGTTTGGTTATTTATTTTTTTATTTTTGTATTTAGACAGCCTTGTTGCACACATAAAACAAGATATAATTTAGTAGAATTACAAAGGTATATATAGAATTATAGAAATTTGCACGTCATTTATTATTTGTTCATTGTTTTCTTCTGCTAAATTACTTAAAACTTGAAATATAGTCCTTAATTTAAAACTTAGTTACCTTAACAATACCCAAAACTTGCTAATAATGTGAGTAAAATATTTCACTTCAACCAATAAGCTACAAAATTTCGATTTACAGGTACAGAAAAAATAATACAATAAACGCTTATCTGTCTGATATTTTACCATAGGTTAAATAGCCTTATAAGCAGAAACAGCTCCCAACGATTTAACAAACCTTAAGAGAGTCGAACTGTTTCTCTATTATTTAAAAAACAGTACCAATATCGTCATTCATTTAACAATTACCCTGAAATATTTTTATGTAAAAATAATAGCTTACCGTGAAACAGTTTAATTGATACAAGCACCGGTTCATTAAAAGTTGGCCGCAGGTGAGACGTGAACGAAAAAGAATTGTTGAAATATATTTTTATTAAAATTTTCTAACCTTTATACGAATGACGTAAATGTTGAAACTGCTTTGTGCACTTCCCTACTTTCTATACTTGTTAAATGTATGTCATACAAGTTTAATGGCGCAAAATTTGCTTTAGTATTAAAAATTTGCTGAGTTTTGCGGTCACATGTATCAAAATTCGTTGTATAACATTTTATATTACCTTACAATTAACAAATATAAACTGATAGATATTGATGAATAACCTATTACTTATTAGTATTTAAATTAAAAACCTCTCCTTTGTCAGTCTATTTTATGTGATGCATGTATCTAATATAACTACAATGGAACAGCCGGACAGCGCCATTAAGCTCGTACATATGTATATATGCTTTAAGGGCATAAAGTCTTTCTAGATGGCTTATATTTAAACACTAGCTGTGTCTCGCGGCTGTTGCAGATTTTTTTTAGAACTTTTAATGGCGATAAATTCCGTCATACATAATTTTTGGGTAGCTTTACTGTTTACGCAGCGCACGCAACGGAAGATTTCAAAAAAGAACATTTTAAAAAATCACTTTATAATCACTTCAGCCTATCGCAGTCCACTGCTGGGCATAGGCCTCCCCAAGTTCGTGCCAAACATTATGGCGCAAACTCATGTGTTTTGCCCTTAGTCACCACGATGGGCAGGCGGGTTGGTGACCGCAGGGCTGGCTTTGTCACACCGAAGACCTGCTGCCCGACTTCGAAGTGTGTATTTCAAAGCCAGCAGTTGGATTGTTAACCCGCTATCGGACAGCTTTTTAAGTTCCAAGGCGGTAGTGAAAGTATGTTATCCCTTAGTCGCCTCTTACGACACCCACGGGAAGAAAGAGGGTGGCTATATTCTTTAATGCCGTAACCACACAGCAGCTTTATAATATTAGTATAGAAGTATACATAATTGATAGTACCCATACAAAATATATATCGTATTCAAAATGTCGTCTTACATATTCCAATATAAAATGACGGTTTTTAATTTCTATATATATGAGTATATACAATAGGTATATGTTTTTAGATTACTAAAAAACAAAAATAATATTTATGTCTCTTGAAAACTTAGCATTCCTGTTCAGTTTTTAGCCGACTTCAAAAAAAGGAGGAGGTTACTCAATTCGACGGTATATCTACATTTTTTTTTATGTATGTTCGGGGATAACTCCGTCGTTTATGAACCGATTTTGATAATTCTTTTTATGTTGGAAAGGAGATATTTCTAGTTTGGTACCATGATTAGAAAACCAGGATCTGATGATGGGATCCTAGAGAAATCGAAGAAAATTCTCGAAAATCCGCATAACTTTTTACTGGGTGTAACGATTTCGATGATTTTTATTTAATCGAAAGCCGATGTTTATCATGTGGGCGACATTTAAATTTCATCGAGATCTGATTACAACTTTTGGAGTAATCTTTGATAATACGTATTTACTTGACTATTTTTTCGTCTACCTACGTTGTATTATTTGTCGATATAATTGAAGTCGGTCTTTCTTCTGCAAACACAATTATTTTGTTATATGGTTATTGTTACCAGTGAAGAAATACATTTAAAGAGTGTTTCTTACTTTAGAAGCTCGTTTCCCAAACGCATATGAAAGTAACTATTTATAGTAGCAGATATCATGAAATAAAAAAAAAGTTTAATCAGCTGAACGACGATCAGTACAAATAGTTTGTTAAATACATATAACACTAGTTCGGATTACTTGCTAACTTGTATATTAGCTTGTCGTAAAAAAAATATGCAAACTTTGTAATACGCATTTCAATCGCATTTTAATTCTGTATATCTTTGTAAAACCATGAGAGCGCAGATTCGCCAAACCGCGGCGACATGCTGCCGCCATTACGCGTGTGGCCATTGGTGTTCAAATTAAATACATAAAGAAACAATGTCTACGCGTGAACAGTATGTAGGTTAGAGCGTCATCTGCTCTCTCTATGTTAGTGGTTTACTGTTCATTTGCATTAAAGTAACAGTTACAAAGTTGGATGTATATGAATATTTATTTTTAGAATAACTCCGTATGTATACGTAAGAGAATTTTTATTGTTTTTACTTGATTATTTCTCACCACCTCAAATGATTCATTTAATACCCCTTGTTTATATGATAAAAATTTCACTAAAACTGTTAGAAAAACATTGCTCGAAAACTTTTTAGCGTAAAAACAAAACAAACTGGGACAAAGAATTTGTTATTGTAACAAAATAGTGCGTACTAACTGTTTTTCATGTATGCATGTATACATAGCCAGTATGCAATAAGTTTAAGATTATAGATATAAGAATAACGTTGGGTACTGGGCCTAGTAGCGCTGACTCATCTTCTACAGCTTACACTTAACCTATACCGAGCTAAATTGGTATTGAAAACAATATTCATATTGACAAATTAATAAATGGCGATAGCTTCAATAAAAAATATTTGAAATAATGATCTTTAAAATCATCCTTAAACAAATTTCTTTTCCACAAACTATATGCAAAACTCATTTGTCTGGCGGCCGGGTAGTAAATTTAATGCATATTCTAAAAAAAATTACTTAGATCTATTTAACACTAACTAAGCGGCTAGCGGAAACTAATCAGTAATTCTTTCTTTAATAAGTAATTGTATAGTTTTATAACTTTTGTTAATTTTTTATATGTATAGTTTTATAATTGTATCTACAGTTTGACTGCACTTAACTCTGTTTACTTACACCATTTCACTAACCACATTTTGTAATCTATACTTGTTCTTGTTACTACCGCTTATATGTAGCGTAAGTTTTCTTTTTAATATTCTGTGACATTGGTAGCTTTTTATTTCTATATAATTTTGTACATTGAATGTCTCAGCTGTTGTTCCTCCCAAAATAAATAAATAAATGAATAAATAAATAAATAAATAAATATAAAAATATATAGATAAAAAATAAGAGATACAAACCAGAGATAAACTTTACCTATCTACTATAAAATAATCACGAAATTATTACCTGAAGAATCATGGCCAGGTCCAAAATTTAAAAATTTATTTTTATATAAAAATGCACATACGACTTCAAAAATAAATTTAATGCCTACCGACAGTATGAAGCCTGTAGAAAATACAAACTTTGGGTTATCTATTATTTTCCTGCCATAGCTGCTGAGTGGCAGGTGTAAGCAGTTATATGAATATATATATATATTGTTCTAGTAACTTTCACCATGTTTAATAAATAAATCTTACATCAAAATGACCGGTGTTTCATTGCGTACACGATGACATAGGGTTGCCGCTAAACGTCTGGTTAGACTGGCGGTTGCCTAATATAATAAAGTCTGGCCAAAAATTTTCCAACCAATTTTGAAAAGAAGCCAATCATTTAATTTTTATCCTATATATCTTAGAGAGTAAACAAAATTTTGATTTTGACATAAATATGAAAATTTTTATAAAAAATTAATAAATTAACAAATTAATTAATACTAGAACCTAAAAAGCCGAAAAATACCAGCTGTTATTTAAATTTGTTTACAAACAAAAAAGAAATGTTAATCCAAGAAGATAAGTTCGTGAAGATAGAAAGTCCCGTATTTGTTTTTTTAAGAATTTACTAACATAAGTTTATAAAATTTTGTCTTAAAATATACTCAATTTTAAATTATATGAATACAAAGCGAAAACGACAATGTACATTTCTTACTTTTAAATAATAGGAAACGTAATTTAAAAACACAATTTTCAACGGCAGTATGCGCTGTGTTATGAACTGTAACAAAAATTAAAAGCGAAATGTTATTACTATGAAAAGCTTAGAATTTCGCAAGTAGTACTAGCAAATGCTTTCTTACTATGTAATGTAATACGTATTAAATTAAGAACATTTCAGACTAAAGAGATATGAAAGGAAACTTTCGCAGACCGGACATGTCCTCTAGAAAATAACGCCGCATATAATCGTCACCGACAGTATTATTAATGTGTACCCTCAGAGTAAGGACCTATTTCGCAGGTTGATGATGATAAAAGTTTATTTTTTACATAACTAACTGACATTTATTAATATTACAATTATAAAAAAAAAACTCTATTTATTATTGTATTATTATTAATTTTTCGACATGCTTCAAATAGCACTAATAAAGACTAAATATTTATATAGTTTATATAATATTGTCAATAACAAATGGCATGTTAGTATTCTCTCTCATTTTGAATATTTAACTAGAATTTATTCAAAGCATTATTTACTGAGCGACACAATTTAATTGTGTTACTATAAAATATTACATTAGAACACTTTTATTTTATAAAGTAGCTGTGCCCGAGACTTCGTCCGCATGGAATTTAACAAAATAGTTATTGTTCAGTTCGCAGAGTTACAAAATAAAAAAGTCTAAAATGAAAGTAACCTAAGTTACATCAGCTACCTGCCAGTGAAAGTCCCGTCAAAATAGGACCAGCCGTTTCAGAGATTAGCCGAAACAAACAGATACACAGACAGACAGACAAAAATTATAAAAAATGTTATTTTGGTATATTTACTTTGTATACATGCATGAATTTAGTAAAAAGCGGTTATTATAATATTACAAACAGACACTCCAATTTTATTTATTTGTATAGATTACTGAAAATTTTGATTAAATATCCCTTATTCAAATTTAAACTATTATAGGATCAAATTACTGATCTGTTTACAATGTTATAAATACTTCTAGTTGAGATATAATATTTTACTAATTTTTATGAACACGTAGCTTTGAATAGATATTTTTTTTAAATAAAAAAATTATAGAAAAACGAAATCGATTGCAAGGATTAGTAGATTATTATAGAATATTTGATGTATATTATGCTATGTCATGACATAACGATTTGTACAAAACGTAATCAACGTGCAATGCCAACAATTTTAATTAAGGAACTGCGATCCAAGACATCCAAAGGTTCCGCGTTAATTGTCATGGGGCTTACTGACCCCATCTGAGGCTAAAATTACTAGACACAAAGAAAATTTAAGTGTATTTTGGTTCAATTAGTGGGTCTGTAAGGGTGTGAAATTGCGCGAGAACTGTAATTTATTTTAAGTGTAGCAGTCGACCGGTTATGGCACTGAACAACTATTATAGTTAAAGGGATATTGGATTTCATTTTCGCTTCATATTAAAGTAATGTTTGCTTATTTAATTAATACGGACGCTTTGTATAATTTTGCTTTTGCTTGACTTATGAAATATCAAAACCGATCTGAATTTTAAATGTAGCGTTGTTATTCAAATATTACGCACGTGATATTTGGACAAAATATAATATACGTATGTTAATTTTATATAAAATGTAATGTTAATTTAATTTTTGTCCTATTTCAATAATATAAATCAAAACGGTAAGAGTCTGAAGTCTATTCGTTAGGTTATTACCGTTTCTCTTTGATAGATGCTATCATGTTTGCCCTCCATGTCTGATTAAAAATTAAATGATGTAAAGTATGTCGTATTTGTTGCAACGTAGTATATTGACTGAGGTAGACCTTACAGAAGATCAGAGCTAATTAATACTGCTTTCAAACAGCGTTGTGTTCATGTGGTGAGTAAGGTGACCACCAGAGCTTCTGGAGGCATTGGGGGTAGGGTCGGCAATGCGCTTGCAATGCTTTTAGTGTTGTAGGCGTCTATAAGCTATGGTAATCACTTACCATCAGTTGAGCCGTACGCTTGTTTGCCGAACTAGTTAGGATATAAAAAAAAAAACATGAAGTAGTTGATTTTATGAAGTTCTTTATTTTATTTTTTTATTAATTATGCACATGTATCCTGTACCGATCTATGTATTTACGTACGTATACATTGGTTTTATGTGACTCGTCGCAAGACAAACAATTTTTGTTTTATTTACGATGTCATTATGCAGTTTATAGTCTGGATATAATATAAATTTATTAATAACTGTATAAAAACCACAGATAAAAAATACTTATAACTTTCATATGTATTGAAATACTTGTTATATTGATTGATGCTGGAAAAACACAAAAAAAAAACTTAAATTATGACGCTCAAGCAAACGACCGATTTCTTTTCCCTTTAAATTAATATAAACTTGTTAAGAACTGCAAGTCTATTTCCATAAGATAATAAAACTACCTTAACATTTAAATTAACCCTTGCAATTTATAAAACACAAATAAACAAATACTATAGAAGCATCAAACATGCCGTACGGCGAACATAAATTTCGCTACACGACTAATCAACATAGAAATTGTTATACGAATATCGACTTCACAATTACAATACATTTACATACAGATTTGGTTGGATTGAATTACTACGGCTTCAGTCGGCTTGTTAATTTACCTAAAAGGAATGTAATTGGTTCAAATTTAACACACATGTGTGTAACGGATCGCAGTAATCATTAAAATTTAGATAATATTTCATATTTTGATAGTACAGAACCCAATTTGCTTATTTTTTAAGTATAAAAATTAAAAAAATAATATTGTCATTTTAAGGTTTTTGAAAACTTCTAGTTGCAGGCAAAGCAAATTGTGTTGCTGTTACATTAAAAAAAATATCTATAATTCTTACTTTATTAGACGAAAAATCAACTGTTAAGACTAGTATAGTCTTAAATGATTGTGTTTACTCGTAAACCAAAAAGAAATAGTCTTCAATTATACCGGCCTGGAATACAACGTGGGTAGACGAAAAAATAGTCAAACAAATATGTACGCATTATTAGAGATAAGGCAGAAAGTTCTGTCAGATCTCAAATTTAAAAGGGACCACATGACAAGCCCCACCTTTCTATCATCTAAATGAGTCCACCCAGTAAGAAGTTCCGAAGTAACACATATGACAAAAATACAGTCGAATTGACAACCTCCTCCTTTTTTCAAAGACAATTTTTATTAAAATGAGACGTGGGTATTTACAGTGAAAGCTAATATTATTTAACTATTCTTTTTATTGTATAACCATGCATTTTGCAGGACAAGTAATAACACACGCCCTTTAATTATATCTCATATATGCAAATATGATTTTTACTGACAAGGGTATAAAGATCACAATCAAACATTTGTAAATTCTGGTATGAACCTTGCGACTACTGTTCTGTTGGACAATGAAAGCGACGCGTGCCACTTGGAGTGTTTTTGTCGTTGGTCGTTGCAATGAGATCAAATATTTTAGATTTCAAAATATTCCTTATTAAAAAAATATTAAAATAAAAAAAATATTAAGACAATAATTGTGTTTGCAGGCAAACGAAGAAAAACCGCCTTCAATTATATCGACAAGTAATACAACGTAGGTAGACAAAAAAAAATTGTCGAGTAAATACGCATTATCAAAGATTACTCCAAAAGTTGTAATCAGATCTCGATGAAATTTAAATGTGAACACATGATAAACATCGGCTTTCGATTAAATTAAAAATCATCAAAATCGTTACACCCAGTAAAAAGTTATGCGGCTTTTCGAGAGTTTCCCTCGATTTCTCTGGAATTCCACCATCAGATCCTGGTTTCATTATCGCGGTACCAAACTAGGGATATTTCCTTTCCAACGAAACAAGAATTATCAAAATCGGTTCATAAAAGACGGAGTTATCCCCGAACATACATAAAATATATATATATATATATATATATATATATATATATATATATATATATATATAAAATTATATATACGGTCGAATTGAGTCACCTCCTCCTTTTTTTGAAGTCGGTTAAAAAAGAGCTTCAAAGCTAAAGGGTTCATCAAAGGTGAATAAAATAAAACGCAATTTTATGCGTGTTGTATATTAAAAAGCGATGCCAGGTAGTTTTCTTTTTCGTGGTCGAAATTCTGCAATATTGTCACATGCTTCATATAATAGAACCATTCTGGATGGAACTAAAAGCGCAAAAGTAATATCATATTTTTCTCTCCCCATCATCATAGCATACTCAATGCACTCACAGAAAATTATCTTTTATACCCGCCATGTGGCTCCTTCTCTTTAATATATTATATTTTAAGGATACTTTATTTACTTAAATTTGATACAGTAAAGGGTGCATAACTTACTTTCGGGTAATTATTTTGCAATAGGGTTACGCAGATGCTGAACTCTAATTAGGTTCCGAAGAAAATACCGAGGGACAAAACTTTGTACAGTTCGTAATTAAATCTTTACGTCGCGTTGTATCGTGTGAATAAAATATGGATCTTTTTGTTGTGATATTAAACTATTTTATTAAGTTCATACTTTATAATTATGGAAATAGAATAATGTAGTACTAATTATTATTAATTTTTATTATATGTCCTAGGTTTTTTTTTTTACAAAATACTGTTTGATGGAAAAGTATACACATCATACCTTTGTAATTTCTGAACAAATCTTATCTATGTCAATATTTACACTTATGTGCTAGTTATCATATAATGTACACTTATGTTCTCCTTACAATATACACTTAACCTATGTTACTGTTACTAAGGTTTCTTTTTTTAATTTCTAATGTATTATTTATATATAGTTATTATTTATATTTATCTATTTATAATTTATTTATATACATAATACACCTACACAATTATATATCTATATCTACTTCCTTATTTGTATATCATACGCCACGCCTGCTCTCTCCAGCATCTTGAACAGAGCCCTTGCCAGCGACATATCACGCTTATAGATCGTTCTTTTTAGGTTGTGCTCCAAGATGGTTTTCGTCGAGGCGCTCGGCTAACGAACCTACCCGATTGCGTCATCACCGTCATCAGTGTAGTAGACACAGGTGTTAGTGTCAAGGCTACTACCGCTATATGGCTTAGGTTACAACAGGTGTAGTTAATAAAAATATTCATGACGATCTTACTCGAAATGAAAATAATCTTTGCAGGATTTTAAAATTAGAACCATATGAAAGATATGATAGTCAGATCATTTTAGAACGCACAAAATGTTTAACCGATTTTTTTAATAATTAAATTTAAATATTTTTGTTTACAAAATAATTAAAATTTAATGCCAGTTTCTACGATATAAAGACTTTCAAAAGAGACATTTAAAAAGATGTGACATTGAGTCCTCCAGATGGGAATATCTTGCCGTAAGTGATCCGGAGTGGATCCGGCTGGTGCAGGTAAAAGTGTCAAATAGAAGGAGGAAAGGAGATTGGAATCGGATACTAGACGCGATGTACTCACAGCCAAAGCCCACTGAACACGCCATTACTGCTATGTGACTGATATCCTTACTTGTGATTGATGTGACTGAAACTTTGTTAACAAGATATTGGCATAAAAGAGCACACAGTGATAATGGACTATATCGATCGTAGCGGTCGCTGTAGTCGACATCGGCTTCAAACAAATAATAGAGAATAGTGAGAAAATTGGTAATAAATAACGTTTTTTATGTGATATGGTGAATGTATAGATTAAGAGATTGATAAATAATTTGTAAATCAAGAATATTTTTTTACGAAATTTCAATAAATTAAATAACGTTAAAAAGAAGCGATAACCATAGCAGGCACAAAAGCGAACACACTCCGCTGAGCTCCAGTTATCCGATCAATTTTACAAATTAGAAATGAGATTCGTTAATAAGAAATCAAATGGCAAATCTGGACGCACTCTACTGAACGAATTCTAGTCGAATTTCCAATTTCGGTACGTGACCTTTTTCACTTGGATGTCACATGTTCAACAAACGAGGTGTCTTTGAAAACGTAATTAGAAAATTCCCAAACGACGTACCGTTTTGTGCTCCCGGATTTCAGCTGTGAGGTCATCCTCGTAAATTAGTTTTGTTGCTTGATCTATTCAAGACTAAGTAGTGTCTATACTTGTTAGTATATACTGCAATTTAATTGAGTTTTGTGGCGAATGGACTGGAGTGGTTTTGGAAGTTTTAATTTATTAATTTACTAGCCTGTTCGGGTTTCTCTTTTTCTGAATATTGCTTTCTAACTTACTGTGGTAGGTTCATTGACACAATCGATATTTACTACACTTTCTGTCTATTTATTTTTTGAACCTCTATCCTTTATTTATTTATTTATTTATTTACATAGGAAGCCAACGTAGTATACAGTGGTTTCTATCATAATTATATAGTTAAACAGAATATCTTACACTATACACCACACTTATAGGCTAACTCAGCATGCAATACACTTTAAACAGTTGCTTCGAAACTTATACTAACAATAAATATCTATCTTATGAAAAATTAACTCATCAATAAAAGTATAAAACCAACTATAAAAAAAAAAAATTACAACAATTAAAACCCGTGCTAAAACAGTAAAAAATATTTAAAAGAAAAAAGTTAAAATATGTAGGTATATGTAAAAAAAAACAACGAAATACAACAATTAATATGATAATACATCGATCATACAATTAATATGATACTTTATCTTCTTATGTATCATCATTACATCATTACAGCCTATACAGTCCACTGCTGGACACAGGCCTCCACAAGTTCACGCCAAAAATAACGTGAACTCATGTGTTTTGCCCATAGTCACCACGCTGGGCAGGCGGGTTGGTGACCGCAGTACTGGCTTTGTCGCACCGAAGACGCTGCTGCCCGTCTTCGGCCTGTGTATTTCAAAGCCAGTAGTTGGATGGTTATCCCGCCATCGGTCGGCTTCTTAAGTTCCAAGGTGGTTGTGGAACCTTGTTATCCCTTAGTCGCCTCTTACGACACCCATGGGAAGAGAGGGGGTGGCTAAATTCTTTAGTGCCGTAGCCACACAGCACGTATGTATAATTAATTACATATATATCTTCTTATGTATCATACAGTGCTGTGTGGCTACGGCACTAAAGAATTTAGCCACCCCCTCTCTTCCCGTGGGTGTCGTAAGAGGCGACTAAGGGATAACAAGGTTCCACGACCACCTTGGAACTTAAGAAGCCGACCGATGGCGGGATAACCATCCAACTGCTGGCTTTGAAATACACAGGCCGAAGACGGGCAGCAGCGTCTTCGGTGCGACAAAGCCAGTACTGCGGTCACCAACCCGCCTGCCCAGCGTGGTGACTATGGGCAAAATACATGAGTTCACGTTATTTTTGGCGTAAACTTGTGGAGGCCTATGTCCAGCAGTGGACTGTATAGGCTGTAATGATATGTATCATACATATCTTTATTTAAAATAATTTTAGCGTATAAGCTTTTTTAACTTTGTATTAAATAAAGGCATATTTCACAGCATATTTTCAATGCTTAAGACAAGAAACGTCTTGTTAAAAATTTAGAAATCTTTAATAGCAGCGGCAAACACAGTGTTAGACGTCCTTCGGCCCGTTGGACCGACGATCTACAAAAGATTGTTGAAGTGGGCTGGATGAGGATTACGGAAAACCGGGATGTCTGGCGTGAAATTGAGGAGGCTTATGTCCAGCAGTGGACTGGGATAGGCTGAAGTGAATAGCACCTATTTTTTTTACAGTGACTGCTTAACTAGATACTCAAGAAAAGGTGATTTAAGCTATTTGATTTATATGTTATATTTTTATTTCAATATAAATATAATCACTCCATTGCTAACCCGTACACTTGCAAATTAAGTCTGCATAGTAAAAAAAATGATTTTCTGTCTAGCTATTATTCAATTTCTCAAACGAAAGTTATAAAAAAATTGCTAATTAGGTGCTAATTTACAATATAACGTTTTACAATAAATACATTATAAACAAATAATGTCCAAAAATGTGATATTAATATTGTAATAAAATCCTCTGACGCAGATATCAACAACTGACACGTTATAACTGGAGACCACTTATTCGGGACTGAACTGCATACTTCACAAGTTAAACAATTTGCGAGCCCAGAACTTGCCAGAACTTTGATATAGCCGTTATATGTTTAATCCTAAGTTCCATGATACTAAATGGTTACATATACATAACGTTTACTTTAAAAATAGCTGTACCTAACTTATATTTTACGGTACATTAAATTTACTGTGATTTATGTATTTTTGTTATAACGTATAAGATTAATATTAAGGATTAAGCTTCAACCCTCCTTCTGCGTCGGTAAACAGGCCTAAACCTAGCAATGGGATGTTACAGGCTGAATTGTGATACAATTTATAAGGAGGAAGTCTTAATAAAAAAAAAGGATTTAGAAATGTTATTCTCAATTCGACAGTTATTTTCAAAGTGTCAACTTCATTTTAACTAGTCTAGAATATAGTATACTTACAAAGTGTATAAATATCCAATAATTATTATTGGTTAGGAGCTAAAGAGGTCGACGTACAACAAATGTTATGCACGCAGGTAAAATTTAAAGCATTAAGTTTGTACTGATGTAAAGTTTTAAAACACAATGAACAGGATTTATTTGCACCATATACGAATTTTCTATTTACAGGCATTTCAGTTAAGCGTGAAATAATAGAATTGCCTTTCCCCGCGCTGTTGCGGCGTATTCTGTAATTGTTTCAGATAAATTAACAAAGTAGTTTCAAAGAGTGCCGTCCCTGGGGTGACAATTTAATTGTATGCCGTGGTCTTTGTTTCAACTATACATATATTGATAATGGAGCTAGCATGCATACTTAAGTTCAATTACAAGTGTGATTAATTTATTGTTAAAGATTTTGCTAAGCGAAAATATCTTCGTTTCATTCTAAATTGTAAGCTACTACTTTGTTAGTAGGTAACATTAATCTTTTAATTATATTATTTATTTTATTTATTTATATTTCATATGACATGGGTATCAAGTGGGTGGTATGCGTAGGTGTTGTTTTTATTGTAATCTATTTATATACCCTACGAAAATAGATATTATATCCTATAATATAATTTATACCTATATAACTTGTGTTACAATTAATAAAAATGCATCTAATTATTTGTGTTAAAATTACTTATAAGTCCTAAGTAGTGTCCGATAGCATGTATCAATAATCATTAGACAATCATATCAATATTCAAACCATATATCATGTCACGTACAACAGTAAATCGTCACATCAAAACCATACGCAATCGACAACGACAAAGATATGGAACGTGTCGCCACTGAACAAGCCAAGCGTGTGATAAGGCTCAGGCATCATCTACATATACAAACAGACTTCCTGCTGCTGACAGGACAAAAACATCAATAACATAAACTACCACCAATAATCATAAGCGTTGCATCAATTAACCTAAAGATCCCCCCCTATAAATGTATTAGGCTCAGTTCTAACTTATCCATCTATTCGGATGTATAGCGTGAAATGAACGTCACCCCAAAATTGCCTCGGGTATTGTCACCCTTATTTTTTTGTTCTTTGCAAATTGCACATCCGCAGAAAGCCGTCACGCAAAAAGATTGTTCTATTTATAGTTCGATGCTAAAGTCTAGATAAACATCGAAAATACGAATGACTTACGTAAAAAAACCATCATTAAATTTAATTTGTGCATTGAGCGGATAATTATTTAAATTATAATGATGAAGTGAAAAGTAAAATTTTAAAAGCATAAAAAAAGGAAATAAGTTTAATGATTTCTAAAGCAAAGATATTTGTCTTATGTAGGTATGCCTGTTTTTGTACAATTAACATAAAATTCAAAATAAAATAAAAAAAGTAATGAACTTTTTGGTCCGTTTAACTGTACATATCTGAGGAGCTTTTTTAAGGATGGCATTGTTGTATGCAAATTTAATATTGGCATTTAAACAAAAAGAAGCATTCCATGAAATTATTAAGGACCTTTGATGTCAAATTATTCTAAGAGAGGGGTGGAAAAGTTTTACAGCTTAGAAAGCTAACAGGGTGGCCGCTGCAACCATAAAAAATGAGCCGGATTTTGGTAGACGTATAAAACGACATTCTACTGAGGGGAAGATTTTCTTTTAGTGTTGTTTTTACACGTGTGCCTAAAATATACTGGTTTTGTTTTTATACTCGCATTTCCCTGACGAAATTTATTTGTAGATGTGATATAATCTTTAGATGAAGGACATAACTATAATGTAAAGGGAAAAATGGTACGTATAAAAATACGAGTGTTTGTGTATTTAACTAACAGAGAAACTTTACCCTAAAATTATATTATCTAATAATAGAAAAGAAAAGTAAATAGCGTTTACAATTGTCAGAATTGGAGCAAAGTACTATTTTTAACTATTTCAAAGAAGTATGTTACATTACACGTAATATAGTATTTATCATGTTCAAGTGGTACAACGTTGACCATATAATTTACTAAACAATGGTTCAGTGTATCTACATAATAATATTGAACCACGGTTTTGTTTAAAATGCCCTCGGCCATCTTTGATAGAGAGCAATGGGTGAAGCGGCTAGATACATAATATTTACGATTAACGAAACTATTCATACCAAAATATATCTTA
Source organism: Melitaea cinxia (assembly GCF_905220565.1). Taxonomy (NCBI): domain Eukaryota; kingdom Metazoa; phylum Arthropoda; class Insecta; order Lepidoptera; family Nymphalidae; genus Melitaea; species Melitaea cinxia. The sequence continues at coordinate 6,277,750 of NC_059405.1, read as the reverse complement.
TCTTGTATTATTTTAAAGTTGTTTTTACAATACCTACATTATCGAATAATGCATATCGTGAGGTGTAATTGGGGTGAATATGCTTTATTAGTTGGATTTGTTAGAAACAAGAGATAAAGGACCCTAAAAGGGTTTCTGATGCTGGTTAAACAGACAGAGAATTAGTTAAGACTTTATGCTTTAACATTTTAGCCAAAATTAATAATTCAAACTTCAATTATCATATTGGCAAGGAGTCTCTAACATTATCTGTTTAACTAAATTTAATAAGAAATGATGAATGATAAGACGATAGTTCGGTTCTATTTACGAAGCTAATTTTTAACTAACCGAAGCTTAAACCACAGCTGGAAAAAAATCCTTAAAAATGCAACTAAAAAGTGAACGGTATTTGAAATATCCCTACGTTCAGAACTAAAATGGATATCAAGGGGCGATCAAATACGTACGCCGATTCAAACCATTAAAAAAATACCGCAGTATTGACCCCCTTTGACCTTAAGAGGCTTTTACACTACGAATGAGTGACCACTTTGATTGGCCCTAAACATGAAAAAAACTACAACATCTGCGCAAGTCCACCTGTCTGGACCAGTCAAGAGTCATGGTTCGGTTTATCCACCCATAAAATATTTTCTATGCGAAACGGCAAAACGTTTCATTGATCGTTTTGCGATGAAACTTTAATATAAGTACCTCGGACTAATAGCCGAAACGTGACTCAAGTTAGGGGCAATGCCGCGAGAGGACCTTAAGAATATCATACACCAACAATGTGGATAGTATTATGCAATTATGACGATAGGTATAGAAATAAAAAAAATAATAAATTCGAAACTAAGAATATATGAATAATTTCGTTTACTTTTTGTATGTCAATATAAATATTTATATATTTTAAACATGTTTTTTTTAAAGAAAATACTGTAGACACAGACAAAAAATTTGTTCATAATCGACTTCATTATTTTATCTTTATTGTATAAGGACAAATGTTACATACAATGGTGGCTTATAAAATAAAAACAAAATTAATTACAGACACTTAATAGTAATACTTTCAAGTTATTATTTAAAAATAGATTTGTTCTCGTATAATCTGGTTCAATTTATTCCCCTTAGAAAGGTCTTATCTTGAATGAGAAGAGCTTGTTTTAATGTAGTTAATTTAAGACTACGGCGTTGGTAACGATTTCATTGTGATACTATTCTCAACGCAAATATTGATTTTGCTTATATTTGATATGAAAGACTAAGTAAGAATTATTAGTTATAATTATATATTATATTTTTTTGTACATATTGCTAGTTCTCATTCGTGGTTTCGCCCGCGTGGATTATAAGGTTTTACGTATTTCGTTTTCTCCTTTTAGCCTATATTACTAAGTGATAACGTCGTATTCTCCTTTTGAGATGCAAAAATGCATATCCTTTTTTTCTTTTTTTAATATAAGTATTAAAGTATAGATTTAGGTATTTATTTAAATAATAACGTCGAATATTCTTCTTATTTATGATATCTATCGTTTTTAATTCATCTTTTGTTGTCTCGTTCTTTCGCTAATTAGCGAAAATATAATTAAACATATAAAAACTTTTCTTTTGTAAATAGTTTACAATTCATACATTTAGACAATTTAATACTAGTTGTTTAAAATTAAGATTTAATGAGATTTCATGTGTATAATATATCTAAAACATTATGATTGCAGATATTAGAGCTGCAACGCTGACAGATGCAGCCAAACACCTGGTGGCTGATGTTAGCGTTATATTAGTATTATCAACTTTTATTATATTGACTTCATAACGTTTAAAGTATTGGTATTCTTTTACTTGGGTACTAATCTTATGATTTCATCCTTTTTTTTAAAATATGTTTGTGCTTTGCCTCTCGTATTCCTTATGTAGTAGTAAAATACTTACATATTTTACAACCTAAACAGCTTAAATACTATTATATATGCTTCTTATTACATGTTATTACGTCATGAATGTAAATAAAATTATACAAAACAATTGTTTAGCCAATGATCTTCCTTTGTGACAAGAATTTAGTAGTAAATTACGGGGTCTGTGCACGATGGCTGCAATGAGTCGTAGTGACATCCAGTCTTCGGTCAGCGGCAGTAGATGGTAAGCAGTCGTGCGGTTTCTAGATGTAATACGGGAGTAACGAACAGTAAGCATTTTCAAAATAGTACACTTGTTTAGTTTTTATTTTGCAAAAAAATACAGTCGAATTGAGAACCTCCTCCTTTTTTGGAAGTCGGTTAAAAAATTAGAGTTCGATTTATTTGAAATTATAAGTTTTCTTTATAGATACTTTAATAGTCACTTTTATGAGTCCCTACTTACGCAGCATAATTAATGTATTAAGTAAGAATCTGGCGAAAAAACTGAAATCAGCTGAAATAGGCTATAAATTTACTTCGAAGACAAATACGTGACCTGAATTTGTCACCTGAGGCTTTCCAACCACAAGCACAACACAAATATTTTATACAAATATCAACTTCATATGGTAAAGAAGTTCGAAGTTTAAGAATAGTAATAATAATAATATTATATTTTATATTGTACACCAGAAGAAAATTTTAAATAATAATAAAAACAAGAAAACGTAGAAGAGGCGGCCTTTGGATGGAATCTGAAAAATAAGAACACGCTTCAGTCTGTATATCCCATTGCTGGGCATAAGCCTCTTTTCCCATGTAGGAGAAGGATCAGGGCTTAATCCACCACACTACTCCGATGCGGCTAGGCGGATACATTCCCTACTATGAGTACATGATAACAAACGAGACTGACAGCTTAACGTGCACTCCGAGGCACGGTGGGGAGACCCACAAGGACTAACAAGCAGACTGGAAATAAATATTTGTATAAGCACAAATATCCACTCCGACCGGGAATCGAATCCGCGACCGTCGAATTTGAATTCTATAACAAACATAAATAATCAAATTTGGTATGAAAGAGTTTTGCAGTACAATAGTACCGCCAGAACAATCTTCAAACTGGATTTTCTTTGCAGAGAAATTGTGCTAATATGAAGATTTGACGCTTCATGAAGTAGACCAGTGAGCGAGAACTTAGCATCCTTACTGAATAGTTATTTGAAAAGGGGAATCGGTGAAGAGAGCGATTGGCTTGAAGACGACAGAGTAACGTCTATGTAGGCATTTTCTAGTATTTTTCATGTGACGGATTTATTTCGAATATGTCCAAAATTTGTAAGGTTTATTCTAAATTTTAAATACCTATTTCTATTTAAGTTGAATACTCTATCTAATTATGGTTCATTTTCAATATAAATGCTAAATAATCAGACGAAAAATAAATTAATTCATAAATAATAATTAAAGAAATATAAAAATATAAAAGCCTGAGCATGACACTAAGAGAAGTCATAAAAAAGTAACATTTTAATATCGGAATAAAAACCATGTTAATAAATAATTTTCAATCAAATAAGGAATAAATTTATACAAAACGTTATAAACAACTGATATTTTATCTTGTATCCTGTTGATATATACAGATATTTGTTATGAACTAGGATCGAAAGCCGCTACTAAATAAGAATAGAGTCATTAGAACTTATACATTTGGTAACGCACTGATGCTGAATACAATAGTTATAAAAAAATTTATACATACAATTTACTACAACTATTTTTAATATACTCCTATATAAAAGGTTTTGAGAACCAGCATATTTCGTTGTGATCATATTGTTGTGTAAAATAAGAAACTATATTTTCAGTAAAAAAAGCAATTTTTTCTTGCTAATCTACATAATCGTTATAAATAATGAGGGGAAATATATGGATGTGATGACAAAGTATCTTTTGCTACAAAAATACATTGCATTTGCTATCTACACAGTCATAAAAAAATACTAGCCACACAGCAAATAAATAATATCAACGATCACTAATTAGTGTATGGGTTACACAAAAATCATCCAATAAATAAAAAATTAAGTAATAGATAAAACATTTTCGTTGTATCGTTCTATAGTGGCAATAATGTGGAAATTCGTGTTTATGAATTCGATATAAACTGAATGGAACCCATTTTTATTACTTTTCGCTCTTTAAGTGTAGTCAAGATTTTATTGACACCTATAAAAATAAAATTAAGCGTATAGATAAGGCAACAATAATATAGAAGCTCATAAGGTTAAGTGTTTGATTTTTTAATTAATGTAAGATTATATAGCGTTATTAAATGTGTTTGATTTAGTAAAGGAATATTAATGAGGTGGCATGTCAACGGAGAGAAAATTATTAGTATCGTAAAATGTTTATCATACGATTTCTCACCTTTACTCGTGTTAATTATATTTTATATACAATATTTTATATTTACCGTGCGAGGCCTGATCACTTTTAGGAGGACCGGTTTTATTCGAAGTCAATAACTTTCGTCATATCCGCCTATAAATAACATTCCGAGAGGGTTCGTTTATTTGTAGTCGTTAGTAGAATGTAGTTAAATATTTGATTTTTTATTAATTATTTGTTTTGAAACATCAATAAAAAGTACATTAACTGTACTTTCATGAATAAATATATATATAATAAACGTTATATAATAATAAACGTTAAAAGTGCCTTCCCAATTATATACGAATACAACTACACATTAAGATACCGACATACAATTAAACAAAAATAAAAGATATTAAGATTAAAAAGAGAGGAAAAAAGTGAACAAAAATAAATATTGTAGTAGTTAAAAGTTTGTTTACCATTAATTTTTTATATAATTCTATTCTTGGTTCAGTAAATCAACACAATTCCAATTCTCTTGTGAAAAATTGATAATTGTAAAATCATATTAATATTTAATATGTTTTTCTGAATGGGTAAAGTTGTAAGTTACAATTAAGTACCTATTAAAATAGAAACCTGTTCTCTGTCTGATAGCGGGCATATTCAACAAAAATAAATTTACTTAAACGATTATAATAGCGAAAATAAAACATTGATAAATTCTGGATGAAAAGGTCATAGTTTATCTATGTCTATAATGTGTATCGTTTAAAAAAACACAACGAATTTATTGGTTTTTCTTATATTATAAAAACCACATTAAAGATATCTAATTTCTAAATTCTCTCGTATTAAAGATATAAAGATAACTTTAATTTATTCATTCGTATTTTTGCATGTATTTGGCCGTTTTTATTTACTACTAGCGACCCGCCCCGGCTTCGCACGGGTGCAATGCTGATACTAAATATACTACAGAATGTCTTTATTTATAGTATTATTTAATAGTATGAAGCTAGCTAATAGCATGTTTATTAACATAATAAGAACATTCAAATATGCGTCGTTAGATTAAACGTTGTTACAGAATGCGTTGAAGAAGTAAAGGTTCACTGCGAGTTTCCCGTAGGTGATAGAGCGATAATTTATAGCCTATATGTTTATCCGACTTCTTATATTAGATTCTTATATTATATTATTATATTCGTGCCAAATTTGAAGTAAATCCATGCAGTACTTTTTGAGTTTATCCCGGACATACATACAGACAAACAGACAAACAGACAAAAATTCTAAAAACTATATTTATGGCTTCGGTATCGATTGCAGATCACACCCCAAGTATCCTTTAAAAAAAAATATTCAATATACAGTTTTGACTTTCCTACCATTTTATTATATGAGATTTTCTTAAAAATGTCTTAAATTTATCTGACTTTTAAATTCGTAAACGAACAAATTAAAATAATTATGAGCTGTAACATTTTGCTGTGAAATGTCATATGCAAAAACGAACAGCAAAATATTAGATATTTTTATTAAAACGCGTTATGCGTCACCGATAAATATGAAATTCCACTATGTACTGCATCCAATAAAGTCTCTGTGCCTAAAATTGATGTAAAATGCAATTTTGTTTATTAAAGCAATGTAGGGAAGCACGATATTTATTATAAAGCCTTCAAATTGTTCATATGTACATAAATAAATAAATTATAATTCATAAACTGTATTATTATTACTACTTAGATGACTATTACAACTATTAGAATTCTCGATACTTTTAATTTTTTATTAATTACGCAAGAGGTTCTGCTTTAAAAAACGGAGATATATTTATTTGCCATTATTAAGGTAGGATTACGATTCTAAGTCAATTATACGCTATGTGAACATATACAGAAAAATTATATGTGTATGTATATAAAAGATTATCTGTAAATAAAAATCCCTTTTATGCGTGGTAATATTATACATGTAATGAAGTCGGTTAAAAAGGCCTAAAATTGTTAATAAGATTCCTTAATTTAGAATCAATGGGGTTAACTAATAGGAAAAATTAAAAAAATAAATAAAAAAATAATAATAATGTAAGCGCAACAAGCTTTTACATACAAAATTTTCAGTTTCTAAATATTTGAAAAATAGGATAAAGTTGACCTTTTATAATAGTGTACAATATGCCAAAAATAAAATAAAATACCCAATTAGTAGTGCCAATATGACGCTAATTTGACGTAATTTTTTCGTAAATTTTTATATGTTAATCATTCTGACATTCAAAGAGGCTTAGAATTCAGAATAACACATCTATTCCAAGACAAACTTACTATACAGGAATAACAGATGGTGTTATTCGAAGATTATAGCTTGAACATGACTAATGACTTGTCGGATTCCATTCGTCTCTCCTCTATATGTTAATCGTACTCAATGCCTCTAACACTAATTTACACTATGTTTATTTTATTAAATACAATTTGTAAATGTTGACTAATAAAGTACAATCCATCCAAAATTGGACCTTATCACAATGGTTTAAGGATTAACAGTCTATTTAATAACGTCATATTGATTGTTGCACCAAAATAAATGCTCCGGCGTTAGACTGTCATCTCAGCTTCGTTTCTGACAGATGATTTAATTTTTCATTCTGATGAGATAACTGTGTAAACAAAGGGAACTTCGATCTTACTTTTAACATGTATATTTTTCTTTTCATAACATCATAAAGTTAACTCTAACACACTTTTCGAGATATATTTATACATCTTCCCATAAATTCATAAAATAATAAAGGTAACAAATGCGTATATCATGACACTGCACAACACAAGCTATAATGGATCAATCCGTATGCAATTATGCATGTTATGTGTGTATTTATTTTTGCGTCCATCAAAGACATTCTTTATTATGAGTAGGTATACGTAATAGGTGAAATAATTAGGTAAAATTAGCTGAAATTAGGTAAGATTATTGCAGGAAAATATATAAAGATAAAATTTAAAATGCGGACTACTTGATAGGTATAGTAAAAATAGACGACCGAGTTAATTATACTACAGCTACAAAATAACATCTAAGAACAGGACAAAATTTTGTACATAAAATGTGTTGACTTTATCTTAAAAGAAAAACAAACTTTTTCCTTTTAGAAGGAAGGCTCATTTCTTCTGTAGAATAAAAGTTGGTTGTATTTAAAAATGCATATCGTTTGTAAAGCCCCTGAGCAGCGTGTGACACGGCGAGCGAAATTTAAGTCAGTAGCTGCTAATAATGTAGAATAAAGATTTGACAATCTACGCGTGCTCAGAGACATTTCTTTTCAAGTAATGATTATTTTTAAGTTTTAATGATATGTATGTGTTCTTTACCTCGCTTTTTTTTACGAAAAACTAGATCTAGAGAATAGATTTTTTTAATTGATAAAATGTAATTAGAAACTAAATTTATGCACTAAGTAGATCATAAATTACAATAATGTCCTGTTAAATTTTATATTTTAACAAATAGCGTCTTTATAAATTACGCGTTTTTTTTTTTTAAATTTCATATTGCTTTATAAAAAAATTAACATCAGAACGTAGTCCTAAAAATTGTGACATTACTTTTAACGAAGATTAATGTACTTGGATGTGTACTTTAACAATAATTGATCTTTTCAATCATCGTCAGATAGCATCTTAATTTTGTTTTCAACAATGATATAGTGATGAAATCATATCTCTCTACACATCGAAATCGTTACCTTTCTTAAATAATCGGACATTATTTTTAAAATCGTAAAATAGTGACTTATAACCGATGCATCTTTGTTTCAGCTTAACGTGTTGCTAACTATAAATTCGAGTAGTTTAAGATTTAAAGCCGTTAAATTTTATCTATCTAGGTGATCCCCAAACGAGATAAGGTGACGTTGAATTTGAGAGTGACCGTAAATTATGTATATTTCGTTATTTTGTTTACTTGTCCGTAGACCTGTTATAGGCCAGTGGATGCTTGAAAAACTCATATAAATAAACAATGTAAATAAGCATAAGCTTAATATTTAATGAGAAATATACTTATAGGTATAGATTATTGGAACGAAGTTTCGTATCGTGCGGTACACGCACTGAGCGGGATGGGGGTGAGATCGAAAAAGGCGTTAATAAGACTTTTTCTCGACACTTCTTGCTATAGTAGGATTTTTATTTTATTTTATTCATTTATTCCACGTAAAGCTTTGAGTTTTTACATACAACCTTTACCCTTTACATTAAATTATTCTATAGAAGTAAATATATTATATTTTATTACAAAATTTTCATTTTGACTCTGTTAGCTTGATATTTTTCAATACGAATTATGACTGTACAGCAAACGTCTACCAAAAAGCGAAACGAACTTTGACCGGGGGTCCATAGACCGCTCATTTTTATAATTCAAGTTTTTGTTTCAACTTTTATAGTTTCAATTTATTGATCATTTTGTTACCATGTTTCACTTCGTTTTGTCTTTGTCTACTTTTTGCGACCTATTTGTATAGGTTGTTATAATAATTGATGCTCTAAGGTCTTCTTTACATATGTCATATAGGCTATTTAGTGTTAAAAAAATTAAAATCATTCAAGTAGACTCCAACACTAACAAGTTAAACATATAAATACGCTTATGTACCTCTATCATTATTTAGTGCAAAAGAGAAATGTGTTATATAAAATAAAAAACGAGTGTGCTTTAGACCACATGATTAAAGTACAACATTCTATCTTCACTAACTTATAATTATCTCCCTCTCAACTTCCGTTCGTCTCGCCCGAGCACACTTTTCGTAACACTCTCGTCATGCATTCACCAGCTTACTCCCCCAAATCAAGCGTACTTAAAGAATTTTTAGTTCAAAAATAAAATATCGTTTCGAAAAAACTATCTTTTTATCATAAGAAATCACAACAAGACTAACATGAAAACGGTAAGTGACGCAATATTCACTTTGTAAATGTTAGTGACAATTCAATTTGTGTTGTATCAAAAAAATCAACACGAGGAAAACGAAGTGTTCTTTTTGTAATGAAAGTTATCGTATTTTTATTTCAAAATAATATTTTGCAGATATTTACGCCTATTCCATGATACAATTATACATAATAGAACAGGAGAAATATATTTATTGAAAAAAAAACACACATTTTTATTCACATATTAATAGACCTATTTATGCTGCATTTGGCGGTTTTATATGAAAATAGAAAAACAAAAAGACAAGAGATCTCAGGTGATTTCGCTTGCATTTAGTTTCGATTCACTTCGCATCACTTAATATTTGTTCGTATTTTCCAATCTCAGTTGATAGAAAAGTATGTCACTTCAGCTTATTGCAGTCCACTGCTGTACATAGACCTCCACAAGTTCGCGCCAAAAATGGCGTGAACTCATGTGTGTTACCCATAGTCATCATGCTGGGCAGCTGGGTTGGTGACCGCAGAGCTGGCTTTGTCGTACCGAAGACGCTGCTGCCCATCTTCGTCCTGTGTATTTCAAAGCCAGCAGTTGGATGGTTATCCCGCCATCGGTCTGCTTTATAAGTTCCAAGGTGGTAGTGGAACTGTGTTATCCCTTAGTCGCCTCTTACGACACCCACGGGAAGAGAGGGGGTGGCTACGTTCTTTACTGACGTAACAACACAGCAGTAAGATAAGTATGTCGTCATATCAATATTCTAATGTAAAGAAAAAAGAATCAAAATGAGACTTAAGAGTAGGTATATTAAAAGGATCCTTTGTTATATAAACGTATCAGCTTTTTCATATTAAAATATATATTATAGATAACTATAAATTCAATGTATTACTATAAATTCAATACACATACATTTGTAATAATTACCATTAATTAAATTGTCTTTCTATCATTTCATTACATATTCTAATTATGCGATTAATTATTCTAAACCAGATCAGACACATCAACTAAACTTGTTATCAAACGATTACTATCTAGCCTATGAAGCGATTATTATAGAACAAACCAGTAACATATAAATTTAAGATTATCCTTATTTTAAAAATGTATAATCAAATATTTTGTTATGCAGTCTCCAAATGACATTTTTTTAAATAATAAGAATAGTTTACAAATCTGTAGATCTTTTTATGTGCTTCGTATATAGGTATAACAAAACTATATAAATATTACAAACAAAAATTTGCAGATTTATAAAATGTAATCTGTTTCGATTACAAAAAGTAATTCATTATTATAGTATAACAGAAGAAAAAAAAACTGTAGATTAACGATAAGCATTAAAAACATATTTAATACGCTACTAATCATATCCTTAAAAAGTAAATCAAGAACCGTGAACCACGATACCTTGTTGATAGTGCCTCATTAACCACGGGTGGTCTATCGTACAAATTACTTATAACATGCATATCTCCATACTTCAATCATATATCTAAACCAATTATTACGTAAACTTCCCATGGGCGGTGGAAGCTCGTTGATATAGTCATAAAACTGTTTCCATTGAGCCATTGATTGACTTTATTTGACTTATGATATAAATACTGACGTTATATTTCAGTTATTAACGTACTGTACTCTAAGGGACGTGCGGCGTGACAGCGTGCGGATTGTCTTGTCACTCGTGTCACAATCAGAGATATTTTGTTTTCACACAGATACACTTATACATATGTATCGTATCTGTGTAACAATAATTTGTTTGTTCGTCTTTGTGTTACATATCGTATTTTTTTTTTCGGTGTACGACTTCGAACTAAACGGCTTGACCGTTTTAAGAATCGCATGAATTATACATTAGGGTCTGAAGACTAGTCGAAATATTGTTACTGTATCTCTTTGATAGATACTATCATGTTTGTGCTGCATGTTTTATTATGAAAATCTGATTTCAAAATTAAATTATGTAAACAAGATTATATTAGTAGTAACTTAGTACTTATTAACTCAGGTAGGGCAAGATATCTCCTAATCAAAATTTGGGGCAGACCGACTGGGGAAGTCCCCTCGACCTTACAGAAGATTACAACTGATTAATACTGTTGTCAGCAGTGTTGTGTTCCTGTGGTGAGTTAGGTGACCAAAGCTGCTTGGTGGGAACGGGGCTAGGGTCGGCAACGCGCTCGCGATGATTCTGATGTTGCACGCGTCTGCGTAGGCTACGCTTACGCTCACCATCAGTAGAGCCGCCTACTTGTATAAAAAAAATTAGTCTAATATTTTTATATATCGTAGTCTATCTAGAAAGTATAAAAGAGCTCCACTGTGGTAACACGTAATGGTCGGTATTTTAAACTATTGGGCTATTTTTAAATTTATATACAATAAATAATAGTTTTAAAAAAAACACGCTTTTAAAAATAAGCCATTGAAATAAAAAGGTCTACTAAGTTTAAATGAAATCTGAACGTTTGAAGTGAGTCAAAATGAAGTTCAAAGGAGTCGGTTACAAACATACAGGTGAAGCTAATAAAAAGCGTGTATATCATAGTACATTGTAGACTTCCTGTTTCAACATTACTTTTTAACTGTCATTTAACAGAAAAATATCAAGTAAAGTTTTTATTCATTTAATATTTACTATTATAATTTGATTTTGAACTTAATTAAGTTTATGAATATTAGTCAAATTATATAATTATATTGTCCATATCATATCCAATACCCAAAACATCATAAAGTCGTTTCTAAACAATTTTTTATGACTTAAATGTATCAAAGTCGTAATACAAAGACACAGTGGAAACAGATGCATATCAATTCTAAGTAATTATAGTCTTGAATTATATTGTACGTGGGCTTTTTTAATTATTTAAAAAATATATTTACAATTAGTGCTCCGATGTACCCCGATGTGCAAAAGATAATTTTTTGTAAATGTTTTTATAATGAAATATTGACTATTTACTATAATATTACTGAGCTAAATTTTTATTTAATTACACGGTTTTGGCTGTTCCGTTCTATCCCGTTAAAAATATCCTATATATAACTCGGCGATAACGTGGCATCCTATTGGTGAATAAATTTTCACATTCGGTCCAGTAGTTTTGTTTATCCATTAGAAGACAACATAACATTAATTTTTTTTTTGTCTTAATATTGTAGGTACTTTTATACTAGAGCTTCAAAATCAATATGATTTTTCTTTCATAATTTTTTTTTCATTCAGGCTTGAGTTTGGAATAGGCGAAATATTAAAAGTATGAAAATAGATTTATCTGGTCAGCAAATAATATTTGGCAGAAAACAAATACACATAATGTAACCTATATTGTAAATCTTTGAAGTTTTATAACTCTTAAGCTCTATCCATTGCGTTTTCGGAGTGAATGTGTTACTCGCGGAACATGTGGTGCCCTAGAAAACTATTTTGTAAGGCTTTTATCTCATTTTCACGCGAAGTAAAAAGTTTAGCGAAGTTCTTTTACACAACAGGTGTTGGATATGTCGCAATATTAGTCCCTTTTAAAAAGTCATCACGAAAAGTGTTTGTGATTACTATACTTTCGTATTTTTCTGTAATATATCTTCGCCTTTTTGGTGGTTTGAAAGTTAAAAAGAAGAAAGTTTCTCTTCGTCTAATGAAATATTGAAATTAACGTATGCGCTACATTCATGAAACAAAATAATGTGTGATAGTCTAAAATTAATACAGTATTCGACTTCTGTTACAATAAACTGTTTCCCTGATTGGACATGAGACATAAATATCCCGTTTATATAAAATAATATTTGCGAATGGTGTTTTTGTGATATACGTAAGAACAAATTGTCATTTTTTATCACATATATGAGGTTAATATTAAATAATATAATTTCTTATACGCACCCTTAGCGTTGCATATAATTATGTTACCTATGAGATGAAGTTTCTTGGCGGGTGGTGGCGGGCGTCGGGCGTCGCAGGGCGGAGCTACAAAGCACCGCTCAGTCGGTGGGCAGCCGTCAACCGCGCCACACGCCCGCAGCTACCGCGTATTTAGTTGATATGCCACGCGATTCGCGATGTCGTTTCTACCGCGTGAATATTTATGACGTGATCAACCACTTCGCCTCATTATAAATGGCACTATCGACATCGATGCCCCATCGCAACTTGCATACGAACATAAAATGCCAATAATAAAAACTATCGTTAATAGACTTCAGTCACGAATTTTCAATTACTTTATTGTGTATGTGTTATTATACTGTTATGTTGTCGAAAGCAGCAACGCGGCAGAAATGCCACACGAGTGTGCGTACCGCACAGCCAAGACAGAAACGTCGGAGAACACAGTGCTTTTTTGCAAAATACGAACAATTAGCAGTTTGGATCACCTGCTACAAAATATTAGCCGGACACATTTCGAGGACGTAATATCATTGCACGTCCAGTGCAGTGAGATTCTATTTTTTGAGAGTACGCTTGCAGCTCAAACGGAAAAAGTTTCAGGAAAACAGTCCAACCTGGGCAAGCTAAAAGATCTTGTCATTGATAAATGTAAGATACGTCAGATACCGGCACGTGCATTTGAAAATTTCAAAGACCTTAAAAGCCTGCACGTGACAACCTACAACAGTGAATGGTCTGCAATGACTATGGAATTGCATGAGAATGCGTTTTCTGGCTTAAGTGAGTTAATCGAATTAGATTTAAGTGATAACAATATTTGGAGCACTAAAACTGATACTTTTTGTTCATTGTATAGTTTAAAATTTTTAAATCTAACAAGAAATCATTTGCAAAATATAAAAACTATTGGGTTTTCTGACTCGTCTCGGGAGCAGAACTTAAGTGTGAAAAGTTGTAATTTAGTTTTAGAAACACTTGATTTATCTTATAATGATTTGATTGTAATTACGGAGAATAGCTTATCAAAACTACGTTCATTATCAAAATTATTTTTACAAAATAATGCAATATCAACTCTTGAAGATGGATCCTTGGAAGGTCTTATTAGTTTACAAGTCTTAAATTTGTCTAGTAATTTTATAAGCAGTATTCCGCCTGATATTTTTTCTGATACAAAATTACTGAAACAGATTGTCTTAAGTAATAATACTATAAATGTTTTACCGCCTGGTCTTTTTAGGGGATTGGAAGAACTCCAAGTATTAGACTTATCTCGTAATGAACTAACTAGTCAATGGATAAATAAGGGCACATTTGTAGGATTATTACGGATGGTAATATTAAATATTTCGTTAAACAGACTTAGTAGAATTGACCGTTACATGTTTCAGGATTTGTATAGTTTGCAGAAATTAAATTTAGAACATAATGAGATAACATCTATTGACGAGCACGCTTTTGAAGAACTTCGAAACTTACACTCACTGACCCTATCGAACAATAAAATAGTGCACATTCACATCCACATATTTACTGACTTACACGTATTACATGAATTGTTTTTAGACAATAATAAAATCAAGCATATAGACGAAAATGCTTTTGATAATATGACTACGATTGAGGATTTGGGCTTAAATGATAACTTTTTATCCTCAATTCCTCTTTCAATTCGTAAGTTACGATCCCTCAAATCCTTGGACATAGGGAACAACAATATAACCCATTTAAACAGGGAAAACTTTCACGGTTTGTCAGAACTTTTTGGTTTGCGTCTTGTAGATAACAAAGTTACTCATTTAAACGAAGATACTTTTGAACATTTGCCTCAGTTACAGGTACTAAATTTGGCATCTAATAGAATAAAACTTGTGTCGCCTGATTGTTTTCGTAAAAATATTAATTTAAGACTATTACGCATGGATGGAAATGATATAACAAAATTCGATGGGATATTTTCTACTCTAAATAATTTGGTGTGGTTAAATATGTCTGCTAATAAAATTTCTACTTTTGATTTTGATAGTTTTCCTAGTAGCTTAGAATGGTTGGATTTGCATATGAATTATATTAACACTTTTAATAATAAGGATATGAATTCCAACATTCACATAAAGTTATTGGATCTCAGTTATAATAATATTACCGAGTTAACTGTAACTTCTATTCCAAAATCAGTACAAAAACTTTATTTAAATAACAATTATATAAATCACATTCAAGTTGGCGTTTTTTCGAAGTTACAAGGGTTGTCAACTGTGACATTAAATAATAACAAAATAGTACAACTTGATATGAACGCTTTCAGACTAGATAAAATAGATGAAGATAACGATTTACCCGAGTTCTTTATAAGTGGTAACCCATTTGTGTGTGATTGTTCAATGGAATGGATTCAACGGATCAATCATTTAAGTCATAGCCGACAATACCCTCGTGTATTAGACCTTGATAAAGCTGTTTGTTCATTGGTTCATTCGCGAGCAAAAGAGAAAAAAATGATAATAGACATGTCAACTTCTGATTTTCTATGTCCATATGAAAGTCACTGTTTTGCACTGTGCCATTGTTGTGATTTTTTTGCTTGTGATTGTGAAATGATCTGTCCAAATAATTGTAAATGTTATCACGATATAACTTGGAACGCTAACGTTGTAGACTGTTCGAACGCCGGCTACACTGAGGTGCCGGACAGAATTCCAATGGATGCGACTGAGATATATTTAGACGGTAATGATATCAGTTATCTTGGAAATCACGTTTTTATCGGCAAAAAGAAATTACAAGTTTTATATCTAAATAACACAAAACTAAAAGAAGTTAATAATCAAACATTTAAAGGTGTCGATTCCTTGAGAGTATTGCACTTAGAAAATAATAAATTAGTTGAATTAAAGGGTGATGAATTTGTACATCTCAATAATCTCAACGAACTCTACTTAGATCATAATGCCATAGTTCATGTTGCAAATAACACATTTTCGTCATTAAAATCCCTTTCGGTCTTAAGAATCGACGATAACAAACTCGTCAACTTTTTCCCTTGGAAGTTGTTAGCCTCATCTTCTAAAAGTTTAGCACACGTTTCAATAGAGGGTAATCAATATTCTTGTGATTGTAAAAGTATAGCTGAATTAGATACATGGCTTCGACGAGACCCTGGAGATCCAGAAAAAATGTTGTGTACCGATACCGAGGGTAAGCCGACTAAAATAACGATTGCCTCAGTTTTAAGTCACTGTAAAGAGTATTTAGGTACGATAAACGATCCAACAGTTTCTAAAAATGAAATTGTTCCCAAATCCTTATTTCTTTCCGACAACTTTTTTGCAGTAGTATGTGGAGTTATAATAATTGTTATTCTTATTTGTCTTGTTGGAGCTATATGTTATGCTTTTAGATATGATATCAGTGATTGGTTATATACTAATTACGGCGTGCCTTTATTCAAAGAACAGTCATGTCCAAATGTCGATCATGTATTGGATGGAAATCCGAATCACGTGTACGACTATTATGTGATATGTAATACCAAAGACACTCAATTCATTTATCACAATATTATGGCAGAGATAGAGTTCCGGAAAATGTCCTCAAAGAAATTTTCAGTGAACGAATCTTCCCTTAATATACTAACATTAGATAGTTTTTCAAAGTCTCCTAAATTATCTAAGCGTCTTTTAATAGTACTAACAACGAATTTTATTTGTAACGATCTTTGTGATTTTCATTTTAAAAACATATTTTATAGTTATTTGAAGTCATTGAATCGTAGTGATTTAAATAAAGTAATATTTATAAAGTTAGTAGATAACAACCAAATAAACGACGACCTTTGTTTTGTATTAGATAAATTTAAAAATATATCGTGGAATGATCCACGCTTCTGGGAAAGATTCATCTCTTTACTTAATTCAACCGACACCATTATCACAGTAAAGAGCTCCGACAAGAGCGTATTCAAGAAGTCATTACGTCAGACTCCAACACTAAGATACACTACAATGCCAGTCACAAACGATACTTGCTCAAAGCAGAATTATTCAAATTCCTTACAATATTGCAAGCGGAACGACGAGGAGACATCGCAGAATGAAAGCTCTCCATCATCTGACAACACGTATGGGGAAGGGAACAATTCGAACAATAGTTACATGTCGATTGACAACAGAACTTGCCCCCGGTTTAATTATGACCTCAGGCGTTCCCCAAGCAGTGGTCACGTTTATTCTAGGGTAGAGGATATATCTCCTACAGTATCTCGTTCCTTGACAAATAATACTACAAAAGGTCGCACTTACTTTGTCTGAAAACATTTCATAATACACTTGCGTTATTCCTAATAACTTCACACTTAAGCGTTAGTAGCACAATATATAAATTGAATTTGTGGATACATGTGTGTACTTTCGTCAATTTCAACATACGTAACGGTCTTTATGAGACAACATTTGTAATATGATGATAATATTGTAATACAATATTTTGTACAAAGTTGGTGTGAAAATGTTAAGTCTGATAACGATAAACACTTTTCAAATATAAATAATTTATTAATTGTATTTATAAAGTTTATTGGTGTGAAATATTTTCACATAATATTCACTGTAAACCAACACCAAATAATGTAAGGTATTTGTAAATTCACAAAAATTAACATAAAGAATTTTGACTTCAATTAATGTATTTATTAATAAAGTGCATTTCTTATTGTAATACATTATTTAACTTTTTTTGTTATATCTGTTACTTATTTTAAAGATAAAATTAATAATTTATATAAAATAGATTTATTTTTAACATTTGATTTGACTTGTACAGTTTTTTTAATTGATTTCAAAGACACCTATATTATGTCATTGCAATTATTTATTGTGAATTTAGCAGCTCTGAATGTATGATGTGCTTTTTGTATTGAAGTGTATATAAAACTATGTTCGCAATGTTATTGTTTAGAATTATTGCTTGAAATCTTATATATATATAATACTAAGCTAAATCGTGATATTAGAATTAATAATTATGAATTTGCAAATAAATGTAATTTTTGAATTGTAATTAATAGTCATAATAAAAATTATTGTTTTGTATAAAATGTACAAAGATATCTTGAAACCGTAATAAAATTATACTGACGTTTTGATACTCATTATGTCTTTCATTTGCGCAATGTTAACGTTCAAAATAAATTTTTAATACGACAAATATCATATATATTAATACGCTAAGGTTAAGATGTTTGCCTCCGTTTTTAGAAAAGAACTTACAATTACTCCACATAAATTAAACATCATTTTATAGATAATTGCTTGCTCTACCGGCATCCACTGTAGCCAATTTATTATTGGCTGTTTTTAATATATATCAATTTTTATCTGTGATATTCTGTAAGGTCAAGGTACTCTTACAGATTTTGATGTTATAGATATTATCTTATGTGCTCTACCTCAGATTAAATTTGCATAATCGAACTTATGTATTTTAGATTTTCCCATATCAAACAGTTACTATTTCATTGACCGGTAATCGTTGATTATGGCAGGAAAATTTTCTGCCAACCTGCAGCGTGATTAAGCTAAAACTCTTCAAATATCGTTCTTATATGGACAGGAAACTTGCACACTAGTTAGATATTAACAGGCTGATTTAGTTAATTTCATATTCATTCGTTATTCATTCATTCGTTATTTTATATATATTAAACAAAATACACTTGAGATATTGCACGTAAGTAAAACCTTTAGTAGACAATTATATCTGCAATGTCTGTCGATGTAATTATGTGTGTATTTCAACAAATTAATCTGGAATGTTACTAATTGCGCACGGACAAACACTCGTATGCTTGTATACTATATTAATCGATCAAAGCTTATGTGTATTCAATCTAATATAATTGGCAGTAATATATTGGTACTAATTAAATCACCAATCATTCGCATGTAACATACAACTTTATACTTTCATTTTTAAAAATTTTACTGAAAAAAAAATACAAGTAAGGAAGAATAAAAAAGTAAATAAATATAACTATATTGCAGTACCTCGTGTTAACGATAATCAGTCAGCAGGAGAGCGAGATATGTATAATACAAACTACGTCATTCTATTTTCTGACTGATTCATCGTTGTACAATCGAAATTGCTGGAGGTTAAAACTAGGATTTTTTAACTTTTATTCTGTTAAGTAATAGAAACGAGTTTTTATAATTCGATTCTCTGGAGGTAACTATTGACTTGAAACATAAACTTTTTAATAAATACCTATTTTCCTAGCATATAAAAGCTTTAACGAGAAACCGACATGATATCCTCCAAGCCAAGTTGCTTTGGTATCCCTATACCACAGCAACTGGATTTGGCGTTGACAGAAATGGCTTCGATGAAACATTTATATAATCGATTCAAATGTTTTTGATTATCTGGACGTTAGCATTTATGTAGAATGTATTTCCGAACCTCCTAATAAATGACTCTAATTATACAGAGGAACGGCGAGTGTGAGGTATTTATTTAATTATCAATTTAACATAACATTAAAATAATACAAAGTTAATCAATTTTTATTTGTTAACTGCACCAAATAAAACTAACAGTGTCGGTTAATGTAAAAAAACAACTTTATTGTAATGGTGCGAGTGGAAATATTTTCCCAAACATCCATAGCGGCTTCAGACTTTGAGCGGTTGTAGGAATCCTTTTGTAGCGGTTTTGCACTAACCTGAGTTTCTATAACTAATAATATTACGCTTTCAGAATTATTCAGTAACCAGGAATTTGTATAAAAATATTAAACTTTGAGTATGCTCATCTATAATATCTTATAATAACAAAATTCTTATTACAAATGTGATAAATGTATGACGACAAAGCCCTAGTAATATATGTGCGTTAAAATTGGCAGGTAATTTTTATTTGAGTAGAACTTGAACAAAAGGTATTTAATTAGTTTGGGTTTAAAATAAAACTGGTGGGGTTTTTGGGGATGATGTATTATTTTTTGAGTTAAAAATCTTAAATTTTGAGTTATATATAATAGTTATATAATGAACCTAGGCATTAATAAGGTGTATACGACAAGTTACAACTGCTTATAAAGAAGCACAACAATTGTACTGAAAAAATTACTTCTAAGCGCTTTTAATATAAATATCGTAATCTAAACTCAAAAGTTGTTTGGGAAAGATCACAGTTCTAGCAGCTTAGCCTTATTTGTCTTATTTCTTATTTTTTTTCTCTTAGTGCTGTATAATAGCGTTTTGTTGCTATTTGGAGAATGAAACGTGAAAATAAAAAAGCAAAAAAAATCTCGACTTAAAAAAAAATTTTAAACATTTTGTGCGACATAATCGCACTCGACCATTACGTGACCATGGTGCTCAAATACCGGTATTTTTAACCGACTTCCAAAAAAGGAGGAGGTTCTCAATTCGACTGTATTTTTTTTTTTTTTTTTTATGTATGTTACATCAGAACTTTTGACTGGGTAGACCGATTTCGACAAATTTTGTTTTAATCGAAAGGTAGTGTGTGCCGATTGGTCCCATTTAAATTTATTTGAGATCTAACAACTACTTTTCGAGTTATATCTAATAATGCGTTTTTACTTGACGCTTTTTTCGTCGACCTACGTTGTATTATACCGCATAACTTTCTATTGGATGTACCGATTTTGATAATTCCTTTTTTTGTTGGAAAGGGGATATCCTTAGTTTGATACCGTGATAAGAAAACCAGGATTTGATGATGGGATCCCAGAGAAATCGAGGGAAGCTCTCGAAAATCCGTAATAACTTTTTACTGGGTGTACCGATTTTGATAATTTTTAACTTAATCGAAAGCTGATGTTTATCATATGGTCACATATAAATTTTATTGAGATTTGATAACTACTTTTTGAGTAATCTTTGATAACGCGTAGTTGCTTGACTATTTTTTCGTCGATCTACGTTGTATTACTTGTCGATGTAATTGAAGTCGGTTTTTTTTTTCGTTTGCGAGCAAACACAATTATTTTACATTACAATCTTGGTAAATTCTTTATAAGAACGGCAATAGTGAGCGTAAAAGATTAAAATTATACAAGTATAAATGACTAACAATAACACAATTTTTTTATTAAAATGAATTTTATTTTCCTTTTCACATAAAGAGAAAAACTAAGCATTGTTAAATTTATAAGTAAATAAATCTGAGCAGAAACCTGCCTTTTGAATTATATTTCTCTTTATGAAGAGTAATAACTTTAATAACTTCCCTCTACATCTGCTTAGTTACTCAACTATGCAATGAACTATAAAATATAAACAGCTATTTAATGTTATAATATTGCTCTGTGCTCGCAGAATCTTGATATGATTAAGTTGTACCTACAAGTCTGCTATAGACGTTCACTTTGATATTAATTTTCACGTCGTTTCATCCTGAAGGTTACAGATAAAATACCGTAACTATAATGCCTTCAATAATGAAAGATGACTTATGCTATTTGTATGTGGACAAATTAAAACATATTAAATATGTTATTATTTATAAATTTTACTGATAAACAGTAACAAGACAAAATAATACAGTTGATGCATTTAATTGAAAATGTTCTATTTTAAATTTACATTACATATATTTGTGAAAAAATTTCTGAACGCACCTATAATTATTTGACAACCAAGTGAAAAAATTTTATTTTTAAAAAGACAAAAGACATCAAATGTATTAAAAACTAGGAACATTTTGGGTAGGAAAATTAAATTGTCGTTTTCAGTATTTTTCGTTATTTATTATTTACATTTTTCACAATTTTAATATATATTATAAAAAAGTAAGTACAGTTAGTAATAAAAAAAAACGTTACTATGCACCTACCATACATGAAAAATAAATTCTTAACCTTTTGCCAACCGGTCTGTTTTAGTGGTGCAAGTAGTCGCCTAAAACACCGACGGTTTGCCGGTTCGATTCCCGCTCGGGATGGATATTTGTATTTATTTCCGGTTTGGATGTCTGTCCTTATGGGTCTCCCCACCGTGCCTCGGAGAGCACGCTAAGCCGTTGGTCCCGGTTGTTATCACAGATACACACAAATACCTGGTAGCGATAGCTACTAGTAGGGAATATATCCGCCAATTCACAGTGGAGCAGCGTGGTGGATTAAACTCCGATTGTTATCCTTCATGGAGAAAGAGGCCTATATCCAACATTGGAATGTTATAGGCTAAATGAAATGCAGAGCTTTTGCCAACTACAGTCGTAATTTAACTTGAACGTAAAAAAAAACTGGTACTGTAACACAATCAATATTTAAAATTTAAAGAATTTTATAAACTATATACGTGTTAAAAATGATAAAAAAGTATAAATAACAATTAATAAAGACACATTTTAAGATTGTCCGCTGTTTTACTTCACATTAAAATCCCATTCAGTCAGTCACTGCTTGCAGTGGATGCAACAATGGACTGATTGACTAGCAATAAGTGGCAGTGGGCTGGTCATCTATGTCGCAGGACCGATGGCCGTTGGAGCAGACGGGTCTTGGAGTGGAGACCGCGTCTTGGCGAACGCAGTGTGGGACGTCCTGCGGCTGTCGTCTGTCGGCTGGCTGGACCGACGTATACTGGATGAGGATTGCGGATAACCGAATGTGTGGCGTGAACTTGTGGAAGCCTATGTCCAGCAGTGGACTGCAATAGGCTGAAATGATGATGATGATAATGAAAATAATTAATTAATTATACTTAATACTTTCATATTATACACTATTTACACAAAAAAGACATGTAAAATATAATTCAATACAGCGCCCTAAAAGTCGCGAACAGTCACTAAGTTGCTAGCTCAACGACTTTACCCCTACAGGGAAAGGAACAGCTAACAATATAGTGTGATTGCTCCAGGGGTGAGATACGCGTGAAAAATCACCCGAACGCTGTTTAAGACGCTGTCGTAGCCCTATCGATCATATAACTTTTGGTATTAAACTTCGTGTAAGATAAAACCTGTAAAAATTGAATTTAAAAATATTTAAAACGTAATAAATAAACTAAGTGCAAGTAGTTAGGTAGCTTCAATTAAACGGCTTATTAGCTTAATTAGATTTTTGAGATAAATGTAATAAGTATTCTTATTAGAAATTTATTGCTAGAGAACCAAGTCCACTTTCATATTAACATACCTATTCTAATTAGAACCAATAACATAATATCATATAGAACTACGAGTATTTCATTAATAAATGTACAATAATGTTTTTATTGAATTTATCAAGTGACAATAATTTAAAATAAGAATATTTTATTTGTTGAAGTAAAAATATAAAATAAAATCAAATGTTATTCTAGTAGTTACCTATATATTTTTATTTCGAAAGAGTACTGTAATAAAAAGTTATATTACAATTTGAACGCAGTTTTTGGCGAAGGCAGATAGAAAACCTTAAAAACAACTACATATATAATAAAATTTATTAAACAAATGACGCTATTAGAAAGTCTACTAACTAAATTAAATTCTTACAAGAACGTAATAATAACTAAAAAACTAATGTATCTACTGATATTTAATTAAGAATATTGCCTTCTTATTAATATTTTATTACAGACTATATTATTATCTGTCATAATAACCATTTAAATTGCAATCACTATGATAATACACAATTCGTATTATCGTCATGTCCGAGAATAACATAAGCTTAATAGACCAAATAAATGGTCATGTTTTGACGCCATAGCCGTTTTGCCGTAAACTAGATTGCACTAGTATTGTCAACATGAATTGATCATGAAATAATATTTGCATAAGTTAATCACAATATTATTGTGATATCGTGTTCTGATGCAACTCCATTGTTCCAATTTACGCATCAATTCGATATCGGTATTAAAATGATTTAAAAAATATGATTTTTATTAAACCATAATACTATATTTTTTTATTATATGTATAATTTGATGAATCATTTCAGTTCATGAACTATTTACGAATCATGTTAATAGTTTCTATGAATGAATCATTGGACAAAATTTTAGAAATAAGCTACTTAGTAGTACAATATTCTTGTAAATGTAGTAAGGTATTGTATTATAAGCACATTTGTTCCATTTTTAAGTTTCCTCGTTGCGCTTCCTATAAAAAAGGTGTAACATATAAGTTACTATTTAAAAAGGTTACAACTGATACAGGCACATCAAATGCCTAAAAATAGGTAGTATATTTTTGCATAGTTTGTATACCATAGCTCTAAGACAGCCATGTGTGTATTACATTTAGTATAATAACATCAATAATTCCACCAATCTAATTGTACTACAAAATATTTCCGACACCATTTTTTTTTTAAATTGCGAATTGTTAAAATCGTACTACGAATTTGTTTTCATATAGTGCTCAGAACAGTTTGCAAACCAATTATCGTAGCTTCGTTAACAGCCATGTCTCACTATAACTGTATAACGTTGAAATAACGTTGTTGAATGACCGAAAAGAAAACTTAACAAGTTACTCGAATAGTGTTAACTTAAAAATAACTGAACTGAAAATCAATATGACATACATTCACTTCCATTATAATTATTATACACATGACTAATCGAGTGGGCAAGTTTAGCAAAACAATTGCTTTGTTATTGGAAATTTTAGAATAGTAACGTCATTAAATAACATTGATATTTAACCATTCTCATACTAAACAGTATATAATGTGTTTATTTCTGTATTTAATATTTTAAAAAATGTTAGTCTTAAACTATTTGCCAAACTGGTACGGAGCAAAGTGACTAACCTGCTAGTGCTGAACATTAGGCCTCTGTTCTGCAGTACGACAAATGACTTAATGCAGAACACAAACAGACAATTGAATTGAACCCAGTATTTTATGAGCTTAAAGATCTTATGAACGAAAAAGTATACAAAATAATTAGTGTAGAAACAAAGAAAAACAGAAATTAACGTAATAAAACAATTAAACACAAGAAATTGAAATAAAAATACTTCATATATTTGCACAGATTAAATTAAATATATTTTTAATGTCAATAGTTAGGAAATTCTATGTCAACCGACAAATTATATAATTAATTACACAAAAAAAAAAAACACTACGTTCAAAATTATTAAATTATTAAAGAACCATTTGTATTACTTGATTTACTATATTAAAAATCGAAGAGGTTATATTTATGACATTTTGGAATTTACCATGAGAACATATTTTTAAAAATAAAAAAAAGAAAGTTCTCATCTTAAATACATATAATGCTAGGTCTCAAAACATAACCTTCTCTTATCAAAGTCAATGAGCTTAAATAGTAAAACAAAGAAAAACACATAAATATGTCTCAATTGTAAACGTTAAAAATCAAAGCTAAAATCGGGTTCCAGTAAGAAATCAATCCCTTTTCAATATAATACTCATAAGTGATGCAGTACAATTAACAGATAGTATCACGTCTTTCTTGTTATGTACACAATGTACCATGTATTTGTGCTGACTCTTCAATTTTGCTTCCCCTATCAACTGCCAATTTTAATCGGATGACGTCGCTGCATCGAAACGCATAATTATAACAACGATTGGAATCTCACGGAGTAGAGATCGGATAAAGCTAACAATCGACTGGTACGTACTATCTCTTACTATACGAGAAGATATGGTCGTTCAAATATGTTTTGTATTTTAACTGATTTTGTTTGTTTCGTAAAAATAGAAACATGTATTATTTTTAATAGAAATTTTAAACTGTTAACTTTATATACTTTTGACAAAAAACTGATATGTAACATATATTTTCAAAATAGTATTTTATAATAACCGCTGGTCTTAATCCATTTTTTAATATTTAAATATAAAATCATCAAATCCAAATACAACACAGCAAGTTTTCTCAAAATAATTTATAAAATGCAATGATGTCGACTAGCTTTTTATTAACAATCATAGTCTAAATAAATATGAATAAAACGCAGTAAACTGCGTGATATAGCATCGCACACATGCATCTTGTGGACATCAACCTCATCACGATCACTATTCTGAATCTCTCACGGGACACACTTCGTATTAGTTTTGACATTCGGCTTGATGGATGGACTACAATCTCGTGTCGAATCTAGTGAACCCGTATATGACGGTGCCCGATGTCAGTGAGATTCTTGCATCTCTTATTGCGGTGAGGTATGAGTGAGTTTTCATTGAAAGGAATAGAGTAAGTGCGAATGTGATGGATGTATGGAATTTGTCATTGTTGAAAATATTGACAAGATTTTGAATTAGATTCATAATCACAAATTGTTGACTTACCAATTAGTGTCGTGTGTTATTTTTTGTTTTTACAATTTTCATATATATTTTCGAAATACATGGTGATAATATAGAATTTGACATCGCGTCAATAACTATCTTATTCCATTTATAGCTCTAATATGTCTTTTATATATCTTTCTAATAAAAATCTAACGTTCAGTTAATTATAGACTAACGGAAGTTATAGTAACCAGTGAATTTAGAAACATATATGTTTTGTATAGTTTGAAACCTCTATCATCATTACAGCCTATACAGTCCACTGCTGGACATAGGCCTCCACAAGTTTACGCTAAAAATAACGTGAACTCATGTGTTTTGCCCATAGTCACCACGCTGGGCAGGCGGGTTGGTGACCGCAGTACTGGCTTTATCGCACCGAAGACGCTGCTGTCCGTCTTCGGTCTGTGTATTTCAAAGCCAGCAGTTGGATGGTTATCCCGCCATCGGTCGGCTTCTTAAGTTCCAAGATGGTTGTGGAACCTTGTTATCCCTTAGTCGCCTCTTACGACACCCACGGGAAGAGAGGGGGTGGCTAAATTCTTTAGTGCCGTAGCCACACAGCAGAAACCTCTGAAACCTCTGAAACCTCTATACATCTATATAAATAAAAATGAATGTTGCTAAGAGTATAACTCGAGAATGGCTCGACCAATTCGGCTAATTTATTTTCTTGCATATTTGTTAAGGCCCACGGAAGGTTTTAATAACAAAAAAAAAAATGAAAAAATAATAGTAACAAAATCTATATAAATAAAAATCTATTAGCTTTTAATATGTTCGATTTTATTTTTGTGTTACCCACCACACATTAGGAATTCTAAACATTTTTGAATATAGTATTATACATACATATAGCATATACATATTAGCTTTTGACAAAACGAAGTCTGTCCGGGCTGCTAGTTTGTTATGTAAATTTAGAATAAGAAAAATTATATGCCGTTTAGCATCATCAAATATATAAAAAAAACTTAATAGAGATTTATATTTATTTAATATGTTTCTTATAACTTTACGCTTAGGCTCGATAATATTTATCATTACAATTCATTTTTGTTTGACATACTCATATAAGAATAGCAAATTACTTTTCATTATAGCTGCTACCATTCTAAGTAGTGCTGATGAATTACTGCATACTCATTTTAACACGTCCAGCACATTATCAAATAACATACTATCACAAATAACTAAGGTGGTTGTGAGTGATAACTTTGAAATTGCAAATCAACACCATTTTGATTTATTACTAGGAAGGTAAATGAGGAAAATGATTGTACATTTGATAGAGAAACTAATTTAATTATTAATTAGAATAGTATCAGTAAATAATTCAGACGTGTGCCTGTATGTGAAAGCATTTTTCCTTCACACATATTTATAATGTATTTAACTGTTAATAATGTTCAGTATGTTATGTATTAATAATCTTTAGACTTGATTATGATCATTCTTGTTTCATTTTTGTGTAATTTCATAGCTTTTTTAATCTCGCTTTTCGTAAACTATATATAATGGTCCTTAATAAATAAACTTTTAAAAATAAATATAATTTTAAAATCGGTATAGTTGGTGTGTAAATTTGTTACGATATTTGTGCAAGATGTCGGAATACATCAAGCCGCCTTGGAGCTTTCATCGAAAACTGAATAATCCCTTAGAGGTGTAAAAAAAAACGAGTGTGCTTTTAGACAACACTACAAAAACAATGTGTGGTAGGCAAATTTATTTTACAACACAACACAAAAGCTTACGACACAGTCCGCGATGGCAAATATCGACCATTTAAGGATAAATTTCTCATAAGGAAATGGCATGACCATTTTCTTATGAGACAGCTATGCGATAATTGAAAAACAGATGGAGCAAATGTAATTCAAATTATGATACTATTTTTTTAAATATATAACTAGGTTGTCAATCAAGTGTACGGCTCACCTGGTGGTAAACGATTACCGTAGCTTAATAGACGCTTGCAACACTAGAAGCATCGCAAGCGTGTTGCCGACCCTATCAGGAGCTCTGGTCACCTTACTCAACAACAGGAACACAATACTGAACATAATACTAACAGTATTATTTAGCTGTGGTCTTCTGTAAGGTCGAGGTACTACTACTAATACTCAGGCTGCTCCATATTTTGAGCAGGAAATTTCCTGTTGTGCCCTACCTCACTTAAATATATTATTTTACCGTATATAAATTAATTATAATTATTATAATATAAATAAATATGTTGGAAGTTATCGCTAAAATGGACTCACAGCGGTGACGGAACTTGATGTGACTATCCGCGCGCCCTACCTATTGCCGTAAGCCGGAGCGAGTCGCTAGTAAATAATACATATATTACATGTTAGTATAACATACAATAATAATAGAGAAATAGGCATAAGTGGAAACCAAAACTATGGTACATTACTTTTGAGATTTAAATTACTTTTGCAGTGACAATGATTATAAATTCTTATAGTTTATAAATTAAACCGCATAATATTAAGTATATATTTGATAAATTTTAAATTTTCTGCTGACTAAAACAATTACACCCTCAGACAACATAAGAGACAGCAGTAAGTAAAATATTATTAATTCTCACAGAGTTCTTTGTTTCCTTTGACCGAACATTAAACGTATTTTAACAATATTTAACATGATAATATTTCCATAACTAACACTTAAACATTACCATCAAAGGAAGTTACAAAAGGAACAAAGGTTAGTATGAGATAACAATGTTGTGCTGCGGTGTAGTCAACTTCCGTTTACTAACCAGAGAGCAAACGGCCATGAATGACTGACATTGTGCTATTGAACACACTTCTTAGTACCTTACAAAAGGTTCTTGAACGCTAGCGTTTGCATCCATAATTATGATTTTGGAAAGACTTAATAATATTTTCATATCATGGAATATTGCATGAAAATTTTAAATTAAAAGGTCATATTTCTGTTCATTAAAGTTATCAATTGCTAAATGTAAGGATTTTATCAAAGGAAACGTAGCATATTTTTTAACCGACTTCAAAAAAAGAAGGAGGTTACTCAATTCGAGCGTGTATATATATATATATATATATATATATATATATATATATATATATATATATTATGTATGTTCGGGGATAACTCCGTCGTTTATGAGCCGATTTTGATAATTCTTGTTTCGTTGGAAAGGAAATATCCCTAGTTTGGTACCATGATAAGTAAACCAGGATCTGATTATGGGATTCCAGAGAAATCGAGGGAAATTCTCGAAAAGCCCCATAACTTTTTATTGGGTGTACCGATTTTGATAATTTTTAATTTAATCGAAAGCCGATGTTTATCATGTGGTCACATTTGAATTTCATCGAGATCTGATTAAAACTTTCGGAGTAATCTTTGAAAATGCGTATTTACTCGACAATTTTTTTGTCTACCTACGTTGTATTACTTGTCGATATAATTGAAGGCGGTTTTTCTTCGTTTGCCTGCAAACACAATTATGTGATTACTTTTTCTATACCAAGACTCTATTACTGTCAGGATATATATATATATATATATACGTAACTACATAGGTAGAATATTTATATTATTTAGTAATTAAAACTAACCTATTTGCACGCAACGAATACCTATCTTCACAATATGAAAAAAAAAAAACAAATAAAAAAGCTTTTCTTTTTACGGTGAAAGAAGTCCTTATTAAAAAAATCCAACTTTAACCAATCATTGACTATTTTAAATATTAAAAATGAAATACAACACACATATACATAACCTATTTGCACTGAACGAATATCTTTACAATATGATAAAAAAAATAAGTTTTTTATTTTAAGGTGAAAGAAATATTTATTAAAAAAATCCAACTTTAACCAATCATTGTATTTTTTAAATATGAAATCAACATCACTTACAATATTACAAATATCAAATAACACAAACTAATTATTTCAGTAATCAAAGTAAAAATATTACACTGATGAATATTTTGGCGCAGCTGCACTGTAAGGCAAATTCATAATTTAATAACTACTTCCGACCGCAGCTCAAGTGTTCATCGAAAACTTCTTACCAAGTTAATAACGAATCCTGACAAATATAATTATAGCCCTTATGTCCAGGAGTTAAAGTGCTAATCGAGTAAAGCCGATGTACAAAATTTGGCTGTGACATTTGCTGTAGTTATTATATTCGGCTTAGAAATCGAACAATAGGCGACACCAACAGACCAAGTTCTAGGGATTGGCGATCGCTACAATACGGAATAATATTATATTTCGCGAGGCATTGTGCCACGGTGCCTTCGCGTTTATGCAACGCTCGTATGAGCGATACGGACAATTTTGATGGAACCTTTAGAATCATAAATATCTAATAGCCAGTGTAGAGCTTGACTGAAAATTAATTGAAAACTAAAGTTAAATTTGGGTAGTACGAGACTCAAACAGAAAATTGATTGGCGTTCATACCTATGTTTTGTGTGTCAGATTGGATAATATTATATATATATTATTCAACTAATATTATAAATTAGAAAGTTTGTGACAATATATGTATGTTTGTTACTCTTTCGCAAAAACTACAGGAGCGATTTTAACAAAAGTTTGTACGTAGATTGCTGGAGATCTAGACTAACACACAGGCTACTTTTTATCTCGATATTCCTACGATAGCAGAAACTATGCGGGAGAAACCGCATAAGTTCACAACTTTGCACATCTAGTTACTTATATACAGTAAGGTAGCCCAAAAGAATATTCATGATATATCGTGGTACTAATTTCATTAAAACCATATTTTTCTTTATTTTCTAATAATTAATTAACTTTTTCACTGTATTTACTCACACACTCATATGTATCGAATAAGTAATAACTGACAAAAAGACGTCAACCAAAGGAACTCTATACATTTCGAGCCACCCACAGGACCGATCGTGGTTTCGCTTTACAGGAAGCTCGCGGTTGTATGATACCGCTAAAAAAAATAACAGCTGCATTAAAAATACGAAAATAGCTCTTAATACAAGCGATTAAGATTCAACGTGAATACATTATCATCGACAAAATCGCAGAATAGAAAAGTAATCATCATTACAAAAAATGGTTAATCGCTACTATGACAAGTGTCAGACAATGACATCGTTTTAGATATCATTCGATAGATCGGTTTCTGAAAATGTTTTTTTAATATACATTATATTTTTTATATTCAGGTGCGTATAAAACGCTATGGAAAAAAAAAATTGTTAAGTTTTTGTTTCATTTGAATAAAAAGAAAAGATGTTTTATTTTATAATGTTATGCATTAGACTAAATTTAGTTATGTATTACATTTGTATTTACAAAGAACAATGTTGCAACGGAATTCGGATTTAAAAACTTCATGCACTGTTAGAGGAAATGAGACGATTCCATGAATAGGGTTGCATTTTATTTTTAAATTACCGTTATTATGTCCGTAATCGGGCGGTCACGAAAAAACAACTTCAGAATAGGGACAATTAGTTTGTAGTTCAAATCATTAGGACAAATATAGCGTTTAAAACGTAATTATAACGTTTTTGTAATGTTCAACGATGACCGTAATTAATCCATAAATCGTATTCGTCGTTACCTATAGCTAAAGGTATAAATACTTAACTATATTTAAATATATAGGTACATATAGATAAAGTCACTTGGAAAAAAAAATAATTTATAGGTTACTTTGAAAATAAGGAAATATAATGATATAGTTATACTAAAACATATATGATTGTATTATCATATTAATATAAAAATAACATGAATGCTACGACTTTATTAAAAAAATGATTTGTTGGGACGACATGCGTGATGTCGTCCGCGGTGATTATGGTTTGTTCCTGTTCGCCTCTTATGATTTATAGTGAAATATTTTATGCTACTATAAAGTTGTATAATAAAAACTCTTCCTAAAACAAAATTCATTTTTATAACCGGAAAAGTATATCCTGGAATTAGCGCGTTCGTTCGAGCTATTCCTGCTCTATAATCATCTTTATAATATTAGTATCGATGAACGTAATGATAAGATAAATTTAAACAAAGCAAACAATGTTAAATTCACATGTTCACAGATTATCTGGCGAAACATGTAGAGTGAAACGGCGCCGAAGCACACAGAACCCATAATAACCATTCAAAGATAATTTTTTGTCTTAACGAGCCGAGATATTGTTTGTTCTTCTACCAAAGTCACCGACATGGTCAAAACACGGTAAATATATGACCGAAACCAGCAATCATTCTCTCCACAACGGCCTAATGATAGCCCTTCGAACGAGTAAATTATCAATTCCGCCTAGAGGGTTTGGAGCATGTTTTTGGAAAGCTATAACAAGCTTATCATCTATGGAACTAAATTATCACTATTTGTTCTGCCATTATAATATTAATCTCGATTGTTTACGGCATATTGTTGCTTGTTAATGGTTCTGAAATAGGAAATACATAGATGAATCGACGTGTACTTACAAAAAATGCATCAGACTTAATAATTTCGAGTGTAATTCGTAAAATTGTAAGATCGAGGTATGATTTGATCTTAGAAACTAGTAAAACACTAGTTTGTGCTTAGGAGTATGATTTAGGATTCATAGGTTTATCGTCATAATTTTGTTGCAATGACGTATTTCAAAGATCTTACGATATCAATTTTAACATTAATTTATACCTAAGATGTTTCAAGGTAAAGTTACCTAAAGAATCAAGGCTTAGAAATGGTTAGCGTAAGTATTTCTGTGAAACGATTTAGTTGGCCTTGAAGAAAGAACATTTTAATACCTAATATAGACTGAATAAGTAATGTAATATTGTTTCATAATATGAGCAATATTAACGGTCTTTTAATTAAGTAGTGTAAAAAATAATGTTAAACGGGAAAATTATATTTAGACAAGTTAAGTCATAGAAGTTAAGTCACCTTTTTATAAATGTAAATTGATATAAGCAATTGAAAGTTCACTGGCTTTAAAGCGATTGCCTGTGGGAAAAGTTCTTTCAAAAATAATACGTAGATTACGTCGAAAAATGACTACACACACATAGGTATAGCTGATTACATGTACCATACTTTAATCATATTGATTTTTCAGTTTATTTGTTATTAGTCATGGAACGAGACAAGAGTAGCCTATTCGTACGCTTGTTGGTAAGCGGTTACCATAGCCTATGGTCACCTGCAATCACAGATCACGGGGTGATCTGTACTTGCAATACCAGGAGCAGCACAAGCATGTTGCAAATCCAAGCCCTGTTGGCAACACAGAGCTGTTGTCAACAGAGTTTTGGCTAGCCTTTTTACTACAGAACGCAAGCAGGTACACAACACTACTTGAGACCAGTATAATTTGATTGTGACCTTCTATGAATTTCTTAAAATCGTTACAATCATATTAATAATTGTAAGATAGATTATATTTGTTGGGATTTATATTAATATTTGTATTATTTCTATGTATATTTATCAAAAAAATAAAATAAACAATAGTTATAACAGTTGGCTGTTACCTGTAATACAAGCATTAAGTTGCTTACCGTAGGAACAGACGAACGTGTGTGTATGTTATATGATATTTATTTATTTATTATATTATGTTCATTCTAATTATGTTCATTGAAGGTTTTTAAATATCAATATACAAAATTTGATGAGGAATAGTTCAGTAGTTTTAGCATTAAAGAAAAAGAAACAACCATATTTAGCTTATAAACATAAGCTTCTAATTTTTTTATATGAAGATATAACAACTTATACCACAATATAACTATTAAAAATTCAAAAAAAAAAGAGGATAATAGAGAAACAATCGAAAAATTAAATATGTCAATGACAATAAAGATAAATTATAAGTAATTATATAATCCAACGGATCCAACAACGATTAAGTAAAATGCCAATTGTCTCAATGTAAGCGCCAATCCGTATCCGGCGTTAGACCACACCCACTGCCGCGCGCCATTTTGTACGCGCATACGCAGACTAATTGCCTATTTAACGATATAAATATCGATCACGTTTTAGCTAGTCACTACCAAAAAAAATTTTTTTTATTTTAAATACGGTATTCATTATGATTCATGATATAAATGTTCTTTAGGTATATTCAAATCTTTCAACGTGTTCTGTTTATTAATAACTAGTAGATTTAACACTGCATATATAATAAACCATATTGATACTGTCATTAATATTTGTAATAATAATTCGTAGTCCATATTTTTTAATTACCTGTTTATGTGTAACTTACTACTTTTATATTATGTTAAAAAGAAATAAGTACTTAAATAAATATATAGAATTCCAATCAAAGAGCATTTTCTATCAATTTTCCTAATAATTTTTACGCGTGGATGCGCTCATGGGCTCACATCAAACGCTTTTGGAGGCATCGTTATTCCTGATTATTTGTTGCCGTTATTTGAGCCAATCAACATTAAATTTAACAGATGACCTATTTTCACAAAGTTTTTAAAAGGAAGTAATAAATAAATAATTACTGTATCGTCGGATTCTTTTTATATTCTTGTTTGTTTACTTTTTTGTTATTTGATAAGTAGTTACCTATAAAAGATAATGTGAAACGGACGTGACGTTTAAGATACGTCATTAAATATTACAATTTCGTTTAGAAATATTCGTTCTGTAATTATATGCTAATTACGATTGTGAATACAAACGAAACGCTTCTGTATACATTTCTATTTTACATAATTTCGAATTTTTAACAATAACTTCCGATATAAATAAAATATAATGAATCGCGGAAATGTATTTTATGTACGAGCGTAACTTTTAAACGAATAAAAATAATTTTTGTATTCAATAAATAATAAGAAATTGGTTGTCTACCACGCTTGTCTCAAAAATTTTTGATATACTCCGTCTTAAGACTATTTTAGTGGTTGCTTTACAACAGAAAGTAAAATGGGTATTTAGGGCTAATTTACTTCACAAGTTTTGAACTTACAGGTCTCGAAAAAGTGTCTGATATATGAAATGGAGTTTTCTGGCGAAAAAAAATAATAGATTGTAAATTTTTATCTGATACCTTTATACGTGAGATAACTTTATCAGAATCCTGCGATACTTGTCCTATAACGTAACAATACACCCTACAATTTATAAGAGCAGTGCGGTAACTGTAATCGCTATCCAATAGTATAATATCGGGAAGTATTTTTAGTGATTGATAAAATAACAAAAATCTACCTTTCAACTTAAATATTGACTTTCTCGAATATCACTTACGACTGACAGAATAGCAGTTGATTGCTTCAACTGTTGTATCGAAGATGTACGTGTCTTGTTCGTATGTTACCATCAAGTATTCACTGTCAACGTTCACAAATGGCTGCCCATAAAAGTCTTCGTGGCTAATTTAGTGCCCCATCATGACTTTGGATCTTGTTCAGGCCATTATGTTTGATGTAGGCGTTGCCATGTTGATTCTTAAGATATCTTACGATTTAACGACGCACATCCTTATTCTGATTTGAGCACATAATGTAAGAACGGTATAGTCATATTTATATTCATATTTCGTGGCGTGAAAGAATATTTTCTGAACTGAGTATATGTATATTTAGAATTATATTACTTTGCACTACGTGATTCCGCATAATTATATTTTTTCGTGAAAAAATTTAGTTGATTTCATATAAACAAAATAAGCAACTGATTTTTTATTCATAATGTTATACTTCAATATAAAACATTCTAGTGTAGAAGTAATATTTACGAAGTCAAAAAGCAAATGTTTTAAAACCGTGTTTAAGAATATGACTTTTTTGTTCAAAGTATATGCAAAGTGAAATGCAAATGTCATTGTTTTCTTTAAAAGGCGCGAAGTCAATTTGAAATTAAATCATATATAATTTTAATGCAATATGTATCGACCAATAGGTATTGTAGTTAATACACGTTCACATCGTCTTACGACCGATGCTATGCTATTATTTAAATTTAAAAAGTTATTTGTGACTATAATTAATAAAAATTTAAAGAATTTGATGTCTTTAGATATAAACTTTAATACAAATCTGGCAATGACGGTGATAATATTATCTATATGTTGTTATATGAAATTATTTTCCAACACAACACGCCAAAATCTTTAACTATATTAACATCATTTATATTATCATACAGTTTCGTACAAACTAAATTCAAAAAAGTTTGATTATTTTCTTTCATTCAACTCGGTCATATACCTACATATACTCGTATTCTAAGCCCGCGTTATCTCCACAATCAACGTAGGCCGTTTTATTGGTTCAAATACGAATGACTGAATTTGGTTGCGTAGCATAAAAGTCGGGATCTATTTTTATTAGTTGCTCTAATGGATTTCTGTAATGTGATCCTTAATTTTGGTGTTGTTTTTTAATGTGAACTGTGCTTTTAAAAGCTTGTACCGCACACGTACGGCTTATCTGTGAGTATTTTACGTTTTATACCTTTAACTAGCAGTTGCCCGCGGCTTCATTCGCATAGAAATCAATAATATTTACAAAGAGGAGCTAAACTTATATATATATATTTGACTTGTATAAATTATATATATTAAACTAATATATTATTAAACTAAAAATTAAACTAATATATTTAACTATATATATGTGTATATTTAATCCAGCTCTATCAAATGACCCGTTCTTCACGGACGTCTTTTTTTTTTTTTTAACTAACTAAAGTTCTGAACATACATTTCATTTGATTCTTAAAATAGCGATAATATGAGAGTATGTAACACTTTTGTAACGTTTCTCTAGGAAACCTCAAATATTATAATTATATTCAAAGTGAGATTCGGAAATCAAAATTTTAATATTTTTACTTATCTAAATTTGAATTTATATCGTAGTATGAATTTCCTCCTCATAAGTATATATTTCGGAAGAAAAATATTCTTTTGTTATTAAGACGGAAGTTCGTTTCACCTTTGAAGGAATAACATTGCATTTATGTCACTTTTTGATATAAAATAAATCATACCCACAAAAGGGAATACAAAGTATCGTAATCCAATATATTATTTTACCTTGAAAAATCCACAGATAACATCAAGCGATAAAAATATACCCGTGTTGTAAATCTACTGTCACCCAATCGCTATCGACAGGAACAACAATGTCTTAAAACAACACCGTCGAACAGTAGGTGGTAAATAGAGTATTGTTTTAAAATAACGTGGGAGCATATTTTGGTGGCATTATTTTACACACCTAAAACTCATTGTATTATTAATATTATGAATGATAAGATATGTTAATATTTTGTCTCTTGTATGGTTTGTTAAATCGACCGTCATGTACTTTGTTGATGTGTTTTGTACTATTACTAACACGATACGCCTACATACTTATGATACACATATATGTTCTTGGTTCAAATAGTTATAATTAAATATTAAAAATTATTGTGATTATGACTAGCCCGTTGGCGCAGTTTGTGGTGGCCCTACTTTCTGTGCCGCGGGTTGTGGGTTCGATTCCCGCCTGAGTCTGGTAGTAATATTTGTATTTATTTATTTATATATGTATTATTTCTCGGGGGGCTCCACCAAAGTGGTGGCTAATAGCACAGGACAGAGAGAAGTGGGCATCATTGGAGGAGGCCTTTACCCAACCTGGGGACCTTGTTTAACTTAAGTAATTTAGTATAAGTAAAAGTAAATAATTATAAGCAACTAGTAAAACTTTATAATAATATATTAAAAATAGTTTCTTTTGTACTATAGCATGGTCAAATAAAGGCTTTTTTATTTTTATTTTTTTTATTTTATTTTATTTATATGTATTATTTCTATGTATATTTATAAAAAAAATATAGTTATAACAGTCGGCTGTTACTTGTAACACAATCATTAAGTTGCTTGCCA
The DNA here is from genome assembly GCF_905220565.1 of Melitaea cinxia. NCBI lineage: Eukaryota > Metazoa > Arthropoda > Insecta > Lepidoptera > Nymphalidae > Melitaea > Melitaea cinxia. The sequence continues at coordinate 6,239,420 of NC_059405.1, read as the reverse complement.
TAGGAATAGACGACCGTGTGTGTATGTTATAAGATATTTATATATTATTATTATTATATTGTTAATTGCTTACTTGATACAAACTTCAATACGCTTCAGAATTCTAAATTAATCGTCTTCCTGAGTTTGTAGAATTTTAATGATGCATTATCCAATGTAGTATTTTTTCCATTCTAAAAAACAACGATATTCAGAAAAATACATAGTTCAACGAGTCTCGCTAACATACTGTAAACATTCTCAAACGAAGAAGAAGCAAGTCTATGACTTTACAAAGGACAAACGCTTTTATTTCCTTTTATATCGAGCAAAGTCTTTTAGACATCTTGGACCAAGAGTTCGTTGCAATTATTTCTTTTCCGATCCCGTTTTTTGTTAGCTTACTGTCTAATAGGTTTGCTTAAGACTTCCCCCGACATAAAGACGACTTAGGAATACTTATTAACTTGTCTAAATAAGGTTTACGTTCTAATGAAGCGCACTGAAAATCTGTTGTAAGAATCAAATAAACAGACGACGGGTTTTACATTATTTAAGCATCATTTGTTTGTAAAATATTGTTGCCTTATTTATAAAGAAGATATTTTAAGACGTATATTTTTAATTGTTTAATATTCGTAAATATAAACCGATGACATGATCTTACGGTAGATACTGTTAATGCTTATTAGTGTTATTTATTGTACAGATAAATTGCGAATCCCCGTAATGTCTTATTTATGCAATCTGAGGGAACCGGTTACAAATGATGATAACAAGGCTTAATTAGTCCAGTACCTTCATTATTCTCAAATGCAGTCCAGACCCCTACAATGCAATTTAACGTGATTGCGTATTACACATTTATTATTTACCCCTGCCATATCTACTGCAAGATTAAACGGCGACTTGTGCGAAGATTAAATCCTGGATTTTATTCCCATATTGCTGTACATTTCCACCCTACAGTTGAGGCAGAACTCGAGTATTCATTGCGGGTAGCCGCTGCCGGCCAGGGCTGGCCACGCGTTTCCCGTAATCAGAACGAATTATATTTGACTCGATTTGCTTGTAATAAAATTGTGTCACCGCATATCCGTTCGTGCCTTCACACACATTAACCCGCACGTGCTACAAAAGCAAAATTAATTTGCTTTCAAAAACTCAGCTGTTTAAATTTAAACACTAAATACGTCCATAATATTTTACCACAAAAATTTTAATATGGGAATTGCGGTATGACAGATAAGTGAGTAAACACGCGCGGCAACCCTAAACCATTTAACCAAGATTTATATGGAGGTCGTAGTTATTTATACCGAGCAGCCTTATTTTTATTCCCAGTGTGATATTTTTAATGAGGCAAGTGAATAGTGCTGCACCTTTTATTAACTTTTAGAGGTATTCGGCCATACGAATTTGCGGAAAAGCGTCCGCTTGAAATAGTAAGTAGTTATTTATCACTGTCCTACTTTACGTGAAATATTTTTATTTGCATTATACTCTTATAAAACCATTTATTCATACGTGAAAATAAACTAGCTGTTACTTAGTGGCTTTACTTGCACGGAATATTCACTGCTTCGCAGTCACATAACATTCAAAAAATTAATATATTGTTTTCTGTTGTTTAAGCGAATTTTACTAATTATAATGAACCAACTTTTTCGGATTTTATCGCGATTTATTATGTTTTTTAGATGCCCGACGTTTCGGATACTTACAGCAACTATGGTCACGGGAAGAAAAGGAGGAGTGCTCTAAGGAGTTGGGCTTCTAAAAAACATAATTCACCGCGATAAAGTCCGAAAAAGTTGTTTCATTATGAAAAAATATATAGGTTTCATGAAAATCGGTCAATTTTGTTGTAGGATTGGTAGCGTAAAAACGTGTGGCACTTTATACATACTTATATAACAATGATGTACATAGTTTTTTCTATAAAAGGAGTTGGTAAATATTGTTTGAAAGTTACGGTAATTTTAACTTTGACGCCCATTACTAATGGATGTTTTTTTGGAGTATGTTATCTATTTATAGTATACATTTTACCTATTTATTGTACACAAAAATACAAAAAAAAGGGGGTAGTAACTAAAAACAGATGTACAAAGGCGATCTTAACGCGCAATATATAGATAATACTCTAGTTATACCTAAGAAGCTTTTGTTCTCATTTGAAAACCAGTCAAGCGATCAATTTATTATTTGAAGCACATCTGAATCGATTATCGATTATTGGAGTTTTTAAGGAGTTTATAGTCGGACCATGTTCGAACGACCGAGTAAAATTGATGACTTTGAAACAGGTTTATTAAGCCGCGGGGCAAATTGAACCCTATTTGTTTTAAAACATAATTGGGGCCACGAGGTTTAAATTGGTCCTCACATGGATCGTACTATACAAATGTAGCAATGAGATAATAGCGCCGGCTCGAGTCAACAATAGCCGGGTTTGCACGTGTCCACTTTAACCTTTTAAGATTTGTGTTTGACGAGCTCGGGGACGGCCGTTTTGGTTTATGCATGGAATTTTGAAATTGTACTATTGTCGTATTTTGTCTTTGTTGAGAATATGATGAGATTATTTTAATACAGAATCTATAGGTCATGAAAACGAGCGTGTTCCCGTTGGTGTCTGCAAAACGAGATGAAACGGATAAATTTACATTTGAATTTACCTATACAGGTACTCTTATTAAGCCTAAGCAAATTTGGAGCCTCAAGTGGATGTTAAAATTTTTATACATTATGTATTTCGTTTTCTATAGTGGGTGTTAAATATTGCAGGAAGTCAATAATACACTTTTAATAATGACCGGGTTTATCATATAGGGTTTTTAAATTAATATAATATATTTTTATTAATATTAATTATTATTATAATTATTAATTTAAGTGAACTAAACGGAATCAGTATTAAGTAAATTAATAAATTGGTTTAATTAACATTATATCTATGTATATTATGAAAATATATTCACGTAGTGTTTTCATTTAATACATAATATTTTATTCATACAGATTCTAGTTGGCTGTTAAACAATTATCCTAAGTAAAATCTAAAGAGATTATTCGTCCCAAACCCTCAACATCTAGCTTCGAATTTTAGAGTGTTCTTTTAAAAAATAATTCAATTTAGCACCTACCGCTGCGGAGCAATAAAATGTACATAAATAAATAAAACGTAGCAAACAAGATCACGTCACGTTTGAAAGTCAATGCAGCCAACTTCCATCGCAACATCTCACTCGAGTTTAAACGGCCTAAATATTTGATGAGACCGAGAGGATCAAATGAAATAGCTATGGGATACATCAAGTGGGAGTCAGATATCTACTAAGTTTAACAAGGGCGCTTGTAACGGAATATATTATGACACGATCAATAGATAGCTCCAATCGTATCTGTGTTGATAACATCGACGCAAATATCTACGAATCAGAGAATACTTTACGATAGGTCATTGATAATTGTTACACTTAATATGCGTCTTATTGTAAACTGTCTGTTGACAAGTACTTAACACTTAACAAGATTGATAGTAACATGAAGTTATTTATAGAAACACCAAATTAAAGATACTATTATGGTAAACTATTTTGCATTTAATACTATCAGACTACGATATGTACTATGTAATTGGTAGAACTGCGTTATTGTCCTCCGCGTCCTAAACCGGGATAAAAAACTCGTCTATTATTCAAATGAAAAAAAATATATCTTAACGTTAATATGCGGTTAAAATCCATTGAAAGGTTTCTTCGCTCTATTTTAACACGATAGACAATAAGCTAAAAGTGTATTTTGGCTAATAATATTTAACTGTTCAAAAAGATTTCTATGCTAGGCCGTATTTAAATAATATTTAAACGTGTTATAAAATCATTAAAATAAAAAATATAACGAACTAATATTATTATATTATTAGTAATAAAATCGAAATCAAAATATTTGTGACAGTTGCAAATAAATAAGGATTTTTATTGCTATTACTCTATAAAACTATCGTAAACTGTAATAGAAAGAGCTACCTATATAAGTTCGAATATTAAGTTAACATTCTAAATTACTCACAGAAGGAACTCTTAAAGCAACTGAACTATGAAACATTGAAAATCCCACTTGGTTATTAACAGCGCTTTGTTTTAAAAAGTTCAGAAAAGCAACTCCGTTATCAATATTCATAAGCAAGACGTTACTGAGACGAAGCCAGGCAATAAACAACGCGCATTAAAGTAACCGCTTTCAAAGAGCTCTTACTTACTGCACACCCATAAATTTCAGTTTGCAACTTGCAGTATAACATTCGATCAATAAGTGTTTTGTATGGGCTCTGTATTTGCAAGCTAATACGCCACATCAAAACTTCCAAGCTTGCTTTCCAACCCGATATTAGTTACGTCACGAGCTTCCTGTAGCGTCCATAATGAACGGTTGTATGTTCCGAAATCGTCCATCCAATTTTGTGCTTTAATATTTCCAAAATAATGTCTGTAATACGTCGTATATTATAGCGATTTGTTTAGTGGTGTATGTGATTTTTGCATTGTTACCATGACGCATTCACGTGTCTTGTGTTACATGGGTTAAATCAGATCAGGCTATATCGGAGGCTAATACAAATTTTCTAATAAATCTCTTAGTGCCTAAGTGCCTCATGATAACCAGATATTTAAAAGACAAATCCTAGAATAACCAAAATACCTATATAAAAATTGTAAAACATTAGAATGTAACAAAAATAATATAATTTGTATAGGTGTCGTTTCTTTTGTTCCCAAAAATTGCTATATTTTTACCACTTATTTTTTATGTCCCATTAAATAGGATATAATTGAAAAAATAAAAGAAAACATGTGATTATAAAACGAAGGTGTTTTATAGAATAATTTCTGTGCTCATAAATTCATTACACTTTTATTGCTTTATACGAGCGTGACTTTTGGTATTAAAGAATTATTACGTTTATAAATCAAGAAGTTAATCTCGCTTCGAAAAAAAAAATCATTAATTTATTTGAAGAATTAATAAGATATCAGTCACAAACATTACTTAGGGACCTTTCACATTCGTTTAACACGCATTGGCAGTTTAGTTAAGAATTAAGTGCAGACGGTTAATGCCATTGCTTAATAGCAAAAAACGTTGTTTTAATTTTATATTTCTTGTGATTAAATATTAATTTCTCGTTTCCAGTTACTATTTCAAAATTCGCTGTGAAAAAAATATGAATTATAGATTAAGGCTAATATAATAAATTTTTGATACATTTCTGTCAACTGTAGATTTTTTGTAACATATATTAATTAATTACAATTTATTGTTATAAATAGAATAATTACTAATACTAATGTTGACCTTTTTAGTTTTCAAATTTCATATGTATAATTTTTGTTTTATTATTGTGTTATTGTCATCTTTGTCTACAGTTTCACTTAGGTTTTCGCTATCTGAACGCAGAGTCTGATTATGTAACAATAAACTAATTTTTGGGGAAGACACTGTCGCCTGTAACACAACTTTTTTTAAGCTAGCACGGGTTGCAGGGCTTCTAGATAATGTAAGCCACATAATTTGAGCAAAATAAAAATAATTTAATTATTTTATTATTATTATTATTACAGAAGTAATATTAAATATTACAATAATAACTGCATGAAATATTACAGTTTCGTAGTGAACTATTTGAAAGCGCAGGTGGCCTATAATTTGATTCATCATTCCCGTAGGTGGGCCCTTGAATTTATACAAAATGACCCATAATTCCCTTGTTAAGACTCAAGGGAGATAGCTCCTCAACAAACAGACTAAATAGGTTTATTCGGGATCAAGCTACTAACTTTTGATCGAAATTAACTATCACTAATTGTTATTTAATTATTAATGTTATTAGTTGGTATCTATTTATTGGAAAATCGTCTTTCATACAAAAACTTAGTTTAGTATAGTTAGTATATATGTTTAGAAAATAATTTACTAATACATTAATAATATAATGTAAGAAAATGTTATTGTTGCATGTTCACAGATACAAAAAATGTCACTACAAAATTGTATTGTCGCACTAAAGTATGTTTTACTTTACATATAACTTATTAAAAATTGTTAAACAATATCTTAGTCCAAATGTTGAGTGTGTTGCTACAACATTTTGTATCATATTATACGTAAATATTCACGTAGTTAAATAAAAAGTACATTTAAATACGAATTCATAACATCATTATTTTTTATCGCGACGTAAACGTCAGCAACTCTCAAATGTTCGTTATTTATTCGAAAACATGGCAGTGGGTCGGGAGTATCAAACGCGTTAATTAAAATTAATAGGGGATGATTCGCTATGGTATAACGACATACTGTTTCCATTGATTTTTGTACATGAAACCTTTGTTTGAAGCTAACCGGGAATAAGAGTATAGGTTGGCGAATACGATACGTCCGCTCAAAAAGTTTTGATCTGATATTGTTTCCTACACTGGTTTTAATCGATAAATTTAAATTTTACGACACGTCTTTAGTTTATTTTTTAGTTAATTTATAATGTTTTAGAAAATTCTTTGCGTTATTTGAAGCAATCCTTCGTTAAGACGTGTAGAATGTATGCTTGTAATTTTACTTTTAAATGGGAAATTTCTGGACATAATATACTCCGGGGGTCGTGGGTTCGATTCCAGCCTCGACCCTTTATGTGGTATGTGTACCTATCGAAAAAAAGTATGCAGCTATATCAGTCGGCCGTTACACAAGCATTAAGTTGCTTACCGTAGAAACAGACAACCTTGTGTGTATGTTATACGATATTTATTTATTTATAATACTGAAGTTTCGTGAAATCTATGACGCATTAATCAAAATAATTATCCCCAATTCTATAAAAACACAAGCAAAGAAATTCTAATAAATGATTTATTTTTATATCGTTTTTATGATCAACGTTAAACTTAGATAGCTTGTTATAAACTAACTAACGATATTAATTAACATCAACAATGAAAGTATCACTCGGTAGAGAGAAAGAAAATATAGAAGAGTGTTTACGTAAGTTCAGTTCCATCCAGCTTCAATTTTTCAACAAAATCAAGGAATATCGCACGATTCGCGTACCAAGAGGACCAAGACAAATAGAGAGATAGATATCTAAAATAACATACGCTGGTCCACTTATATCGGATTTCTCATTGTTCCTCATTCCGTTCCATTAATTTTTCTAGGAAAAGGAAAAAGCGTGCGGGTGATTTTTTGTATTGACATTGTTTTACACGTAAAAAAAAATCATATATACCTGCTATTACTATAGGTACGTACAAATGTTATTTTGGAGTTAAATTATGTGCATATATCTTTCTTACTATTTTAATTGAACTTATTTCACATATTTTATATTTTTTTTATTTGTTTAGTTTTAATGTTTCTGTGTTTTTTGTGTACGCCCCTCTCTTTGTCAATTGAGAAGTAATTCTGGAACATTCATTGTTTGGAAGGATTCATTTTTAAGGAGGTTATACATTTAACGGAACAAAAATGCGATGATGATCAGGTGATGAATATTATGATTATTAGCAAATTAAAAAAAAAGTTAAAAATTGTTGTCGCTAGTAGTTCCCTAGATGGTATCGTGCGGGTGTACTGTGTTGTATTGGTTTTGTAACCGCTTACCATCAGGCGGATTTGCCCTGTTATCGGTATTTAAAACAAGTTATTAGTTTACCGAATTAATAAAAAAAAAAAAATTAGGTAAAGACATAAAAAAGTATCACATAGAATTTTAAAAACCCACTTTGAAAAACTAGGACACAGCAAAGTAAGAAATAATGTTTTTGTTAGAATTTAAACATTACTTTGAAGACAGGCCGAGTATTAAAAATGAAAATTAAAAGAATTATTACAAAAAAAAATTAAAACGAAATAAATTTTATATTTCAAATAAATAAATAAAATTTAGCTTTGAGTAGCTTTCATATAAATCTTTATTCAAATCCGAAGTATTAAATTATCACAACTGACGTCGTCCGCTCTAACATCGCTTTCTATTGACCGTGCAACATTAAATTTCGCATAAAAGTTCCTGTAGGGGTATACATTTTAAATATTATGAAATAAAATTTTGCCTTTGCTACCGTTAGATTTAAAGTCGGACGCCTTACTGCGCAAAAGTTATTTATGGGTGAAATGATATACTTTTATAACGATAAAAGCATTGCTGTAATTGAAAACGTACTAAGGCGTTTGATGTTCTTTGAAGCGTATTTTGATATTAAGACGACATCGTTTGAAAATTATTCTAATAAAAAAATATCGAAAAAATATGAACATATTTATATTTAATACACCCATATTTTTTTACATACATCTGAAAAGCTATATTAGTTACTTGTTAAAGGTTTTCGTGAAGCCAAGACAGGTACGAACTTTTTACCTAAAAAATCATACAATTTTTTTTTTATGTCACTAGGTCGGCAAACAAGCGTACGGCTCACCTGATGGTAAGCGATTACTGTAGCTTATAGATACCTGCAACACCAGAAGCATCGCAAGCGCGTTGTCGACCCAATCCCCAATCCCCCCAGGAGCTCTGGTCACCTTACTCACCAACAGGAACACAATACTGCTTGAAAACAGTATTATATTGCTGTGATCTTCTGTAAGGTCGAGGTACAACCCCAGTCGGGCAGCTCCATATTTTGAGCAGGAAATTCCTGCTGTGCCCTACCTCAGTTATATTTAGTCCAAGATGTAAAAGTTCGCTATTTAATTTTTGTGTTAGTCTTACTGTATGCTGTGTGGTCACGGCATGAAAGAATATAGCCACCCCCTGTCATCCCGTGGATGTCGTAAGAGGCGACTAAGGGATAACACAGTTCCACTACCACCTTGGAACTTAAAAAGCCGACCGATGGCGGGATAACAATACAATAACAATACGGAGGAATACGTATTTTTTACGTATTTTTTATACAGTAAAACATAAGCATCTGTTTCATCGATTAGTCATTACTTAGAACAAAAAAAAAAAAAAACAGCGCCTAATTAACACAACAGTTACTTATCGTCTTTAAGCGGCTAAGACATTTCTAAACTCAACTTAAAGGATTTAAATGTCAATACAATTTTAATGGGTTGTTCCTATCAGATGTAGAAGTGAAGTAAAGTGTACCTTTTTAAATATTTAATGAAATCAGTCATTACGTAAAGTGCCAGACTATGTTTGTTCCTGGATAAGAGAAGCATTTCTGTTTCCCGCTAAGGGTTTTGTAAAATTTAAAACGAGTGTTACTGGGCGTTGTCATGGCATATTCATACATACATGACTGATATATTATATAACTAGTTTTATGCGGATGGCCGAATATTAGCATTTAAATTTGTAATTCTCACAATTATTAAAATATTGGATTTTGTGTCGATATTACTTTTATTGTTCGCTTAATACCGGAACAGTACAAAGATAGTGACGTCATCTACCGAATGGTTAATACCTATTAATTTACAAATAGTAAGTTACTATCTTTGTTATCTGTTTTGCAGGGTAGTTAAACAATAAATAATGTTATTTAAATATCCTAATTCTTATTATTATTTGTTGAAATATTGGAAGAGCATAAAGACAGAGACACCATCTTCCGAATAGTTAATACTAATTTTCTGATTGGTCAGTCGCCATCTTTGTCGTGAATTGGGGGATTGTCGTCCTAGAAATATGATAATTTGTAAGTGAAGAAGCAGTTATTGTTTAATTATTGTTCGCTGGCGTTGTTGCTCGATAAGTGGCGTCTGAGTTATTAGTGTTATATCGTATTCAATATAGTTAAAAGTGAGTATTGTGAATGAATACCTATATTTCCATGTAAGAAATGTTTCGTTGAGTTTTTTTAGTCGTGTTCTACACTAAGGATTGCAATCCTGTGTCGTTTTGCAACACGAACGGATTCGGTCAGACTTTCGTCAATCCGGTCCGGATCCGGCCAAAACTTTTTCATTTAAACATAAGCATGTTAATGAAGCATAAAAAAACAGTACGTGTTACATGAAATTATTTTTAAAAACAAAGAGAATTTCATTTCCCAAAACAAATTAAATATCAAATTAAAAGCTGAAAATATATAAATCAACTTATATTACAGCTACAAATATAGCTGTGGGAAGAATTTCTCAACTTCTACATATATATTATACAGCTAAAACTTAAAAAGGAAACGTAAACGGATTAAGCGTATTTAGACAAATGAATTCATTCAAACGCACGCGAATTCAGTTTTAAATAACCTTTTAAGTCGAATTTTAATAATTATTAATAATAATAGTATTATAAACATTAATGTTAATTTTGTAATTTAATAAAAAATGAGTTTTTAAAACTAACTTATTAATTTTTCAATTATCACAAAAGATTTTTCTTATGTCACTAGGTCAGCAAACAAGCGTACGGCTCACCTGATGGTAAGCGACTACCGTAGCTTATAGACGCCTGCAACACCAGAAGCATCGCAAGCGCGTTGCCGACCCAATCCCCAATCCCCCCCCCCCCTCAGGAGCTCTGGTCACCTTACTCACCAACAGGAACACAATACTGCTTGAAAACAGTATTATTTTGCTGTGATCTTCTGTAAGGTCGAGGTACTACCCCAGTCGGGCTGCTCCATATTTTGAGCAGGAAATTCCTGCTGTACCCTACCTATACTAGATATTCTTATACATATTTTTTTCAAATAAATTTTGGTAGCCCTGAAACATTCGGCTGATAAACAACTGAGTCATAAATGGTGCTCTATTCCTATAGATTAAAACATTGTTTATTGTAATGTGTAGAGTCGTTATTCCATCAACTCCTACTATCAACGTTCTAGGAATAGTCGAAGATAAGATACGAGTTCACAGAGTTTTGGTAAAATAATCAATTTTTTTAAAGTACTGACTATTTTGAGTTGAAATAATTGAAAAAAAAGGATCGAATTCATGTTGACAGGGTTGAAGGCAAACGTGTCACAGAACTTTTTTGGTGGTTATTAAAACGTCTTGAGGAAATCAACAATTTATATTTTTAAGATATTATCTTTAGACTTTATTGTGTTATATATTAAATTAATTCAACGAGTCGACGACATTACTCAGTTATTTAAGGTATCTTATTTACTCGAAGCTAAATCTAAGATATAAAATTCTGACTAAATTTTCAAACAAATTAATCTTGTTATTTTATATCGCGTAGTAAAACAACGTTTAAATATTATACTACAACTGCCTGGTTTATATTCAAAATAGTTCGTACAAATACTTGAGTTTTCATTTGCTAAATAAACACGTTTAATTTGCAGTTTGCTTTTTGAATAAATATTTCTCCTGCTTTAAGACTGCTAATAAATTTTGTTATAATTTGAAGTATGATACAGATAACTTTCGCATTTGATACTCATTTCCTTTCAGAACTTAATTATTTTAGACGTTTCTGTTCTGATTTATTAGTATGATTATTGGCCACCGATTCCAAGGCTTGTTATAAACTAACGACGGTTATTTAATTTCTATTACAGGTTATATTTAAAACGAAAGCAGCATACTTTTAATCAAATCGCTTCATAAAATATATTCTATATAAAATATATTTTTGTTGTGTATTAAAATAGTTTTAAAATAAATCGCTACTTATATTTTTGGATTACTTATGAAGCGGAATAATAATTATTAACGGTTTATTGGTTGATATTAATATATATTTAAATTATATATTTTTGTGTTAATGTTTTTAATTTTATTATTTATTTATTTTTATATTTTATAATCTAAAGCTATTTTGAAATAATTGTATATTTACAGATAAAATCAAAAACGAGTTCTCAAAAATAACACAGCAAATCTTCCATGTTGTGAAAAACTTTTAATGCAACTTGTGCGTCTTGTCGTGATACCGCATTTGTATACTTACCCTTAATCACACAACAAGCTATGTTTATTCAGATGCAGGCCATCGGTAAGGAGTACAACGATTACTGGAAAATAAGAGGACACCGTCATGCGTTGAGGATGCTATAATAACAATGAGCGTCCAAAAATACCATCGGTAAGTGACAGGAACGAAAATAATATGAAATGTTCCTCTCGTGAGAGAAATTTGTTAACGGATGAATTATCTGTTGTTTTTTAGACACATGTGGTTTTGAATGGATTTATTAAAATAAAACTTTAACTACCGTCTTTTATAACCAACATTGTTTTTTAAGTAAATATCTTTTTAACCGACATCCAAAAAAGGAGGAGGTTCTCAATTCCACTGTATTATTATTTTTTTTTTTTTTATGTATGTTACATCAGAACTTTTGACCGGGTAGACCGATTTCGACAAATTTTATTTTAATCGAAAGGTGGTGTGTGCCAATTGGTTCCATTTAAATTTATTTGAGATCTAACAACTACTTTTCGAGCTATATCTAATAATGCGTTTTTACTTGACGCTTTTTTCGTCGACCTACGTTGTATTATACCGCATAACTTTCTACTGGATGTACCGATTTTGATAATTCTTTTTTTGTTGGAAAGGGGATATTCCTAGTTTGGTACCGTGGTAAGGAAACCAGGATCTGATGATGGAATCCCAGAGAAATCGAGGGAAACTCTCGAAAATCTGTAATAACTTTTTACTGGGTGTACCGATTTTGATAATTTTTAATTTAATCGAAAGCTGATGTTTATCATGTGTTCACATATAAATTTTATCGAGATCTGATAACTACTTTTTGAGTAATCTTTGATAACGCGTAGTTGCTTGACTATTTTTTCGTCGATCTACGTTGTATTACTTGTCGATGTAATTGAAGTCGGTTTTTTTTTCGTTTGCGAGCAAACACAATTATATAGTAATTATTTTTTTTCTGTTTTTGTTTGGACGTTAGTGGAATTATAACTTTAGTACTGGATACTAATTTTTTATAATGTGTGATCTCGAGATTAGCGTAAAAGCAAAAATTAAGAAATTGATAATATTAATTATATATAAAATAATTCTAACATGATTTTAAATGGAATTTTTATGCCTCGTCAATACTTGTTATCATTTAAATTTAAATGTTTAATTTCTTCTTCCGAAATAAGGATTTTTTTTAAACAGTAAGTGATGAAATTTGTATGATAATAATTCGCTGATCATAGCCTCTAGCAAAGGGCGGTCATTTGGACCCAAGCGACATCTTCTCATTAAAGTAAAAATTGCTAATGACTTTATCTACATATTTTAGCATAAAAACGTCAGCGCTTTGAACAAATTTGCGTTAAAGAAAAATATAACTAAAATTACAAGATACATCTGCATATCTGTCAACGAATTAATAGTATTACTTCTCACTCGGCTGAGTGGTAAATGTACTGTTTCATGCGTCTTTATACTATTAAAGATGTGTTCAATGTAGCCGACTTGAAGTCTGAAACGTGCCCGTTAGATTTAGAATACTTTGGAGGGAACATCTCTACATTTTTACTATTAATGAACTTTAAGGGTTTAATAAACGAATATACACACAGGTATTTGCGGAGTTGAATATAAGAAAAGAGGTAAATTAAGTCATTAAAGGCTTTACCAAATCATCTAAAATTAAACAGAGCACTAAAAAACAAAGTTATTTAGTTGTAAATATAAACATTTCTAATTAGTTTACACACTTTCATATTATAGTGATAATTATTCTTCCAAATTTGTTTTAAATTTTACTGATATTGCGGTAAATACATTTAAAAATTGGTATACATTTCGTGTATTATACCCGAGCTGTTTACATTTCGAATTCGTCCTCAGGCGTAATAAAGTTCGTTCCTCAATGATTATGGCCCTTTGAAAATAAACTTTGAATCCGCCCTAGTATCTTACTTTTTGTTTAGTTCACTTTCTTTATTTTCAGAATTATGGACACCATCGTTATTCTTTATAAGTTCTGGTAATGTTTTTAACTTACTTTTCATTGATACTTTGTGCCTTGGGACAAATAAATTTATTGAGTTATATTGAGTTTTTTTCTTCTTCTTCTAGAATAACCATAATAAGAGACACATAGTGAAAGTTAACTAATCTATATTATGTTTAAAGGTTTTTTTTTATGTCACTAGGTCGGCAAACAAGCGTACGGCTCACCTGATGGTAAGCGATTACCGTAGCTTATAGAAACCTGCAACACCAGAAGCATCGCAAGCGCGTTGCCGACCCTATCCCCAATCCCCCAGGAGCTCTGGTCACCTTACTCACCAACAGGAACACAATACTGCTTGGAAACAGTATTATTTTGCTGTGATCTTCTGTAAGGTCGAGATACTACCCCAGTCAGGCTGCTCCATATTTTGAGCAGGAAATTCCTGCTGTGCCCTACCTCAGTTAAAGTTCAATAAATAGTATAATAAACAATTACTACCCAAATTATACATCTTAATAACAACGTGGCCATTTGTTTGAAAGGAACACCACAAAAATGAAATAACTTTACTAAACAACCTTCTGGTATATAAATAATTTCAAGCATTATACTTCGGAAGCACGTCAGGTTATAAATATTCACTTGCCTCCTGTTTGTTTCCACCTCTTAGGCCTCATAAACTTAATGCGGCATATTAATATTTATTAATATATGAATGTCTCAACGTACATTGTAGTAAAGCCTTGCATGATAAAATGTTAAGTCAACTTTATGGAGTGTAATAAACAGACATTAAGTCAGTAATACGCATGAATTTTTATTTGATTAAAGTAGGAAACGTTCGTATTTTCGTCTCGTTCTTATATTAAGGGAGTAAAAAGGATGGATATAGCAATATGTCAAGTAATAATTACTGCTAATATTGTGTATAATGGTAGCGTAGTGAGTCGTTCTAACTTATAATAAGTCGCGTTTGGTTTTGATGTTGATTTCTGACATTAATGATTTGATTGTGTGTAAAAGCGAAATGGAAATTTCCTTGATATAATTAATTACATATAGGGGAAAACCGGGATAGATGCCTCACTTTTTGAAATAGCCACCTAATTTTAAAAATATGATTTTTATAAGAATAATTTTTATTAATGTACCTAGCTCAATCCTTTATTACTATTTTTTTTAACCTACCCAATGCAGATTAAGCAGAAATTAGCTTTTCGTGAACCCTTTTTTTGAGGATAGATGCCTACCTATATGGATAGTTGCCCCACCACGAAAATAGTGTGTAGGATAGATGCCCTTTCAACCGTGTAAACGAAAAACCCAAACCAAATGTTAGGTAGTTCTACTCCAAGTGTTTTTTTTATATCTTTTAATTGTTATAATTAGAATATAATTTTTATTAATTAGAATATAGTTTCAACACATATATATATATATATATATATATATATATATATATATATACAAATATAAATTTAAATAAATATTACAAGCATTTATTCAACAAAAGTATACATTCTTAATTGTTGGTCTAAAATATTCATATCAAGTGTCAACCTGCACATTGCACAATCATACTTTCTCATCGAAAGCTGACTGTAGGTTTTCTATAGTCCAAAAACATACTCGAGCTCGCATTTCTTCCTTTCTTTTATATTTTCGTGGCATAGTTCTGCTAGAATCAGTAAAACGTCCAAACATAAATATACGTAAATAGATAAAAAATATAACAAACAAAAAAAATTAAACATATAAACTTACTCTGTATATAGTGAATGAAGGGATAGATACCCCTAAGTAGTATATATACCTATACCTCAAAAAATCAGGGCAACTATCCTTTGTGATTGGGATAGATGCCCACGTATTTTTTAGATAAATGATAAACAAAATAACATCTATTTACAACTATATGCAGACTTAATTACCCAGTATATAGACGTGATAAAAAATATAACGGAATTTATCACTATTTATAAAATTATACAACCTTAAATATTAACCTTTAAAACTTTGACGTGTTTGTAAATTTCGCCACGGAGACAATTACACACACGAGCCAAACGCGTCCTTGCCACACGAATATCTGTGGGTATCTGAGGTTCGGGGTGACTTCGACTCCTACTTATGCGATTAATTTTTATTTGTGAGTTCGGGATGTTAGGTTTTTAGAACATGATGCATCTATCCCACTGCGGCATCTCTCTCTCGGTTTTACCATAATTATATAAGAGTGAATAATTAACAATCGATAAAGTCTTTATTTCAATCAGCTTTTTTTTTTAATTTTATACGAAGTTCTTTACGTCGTCACCTTTTTCATTAAAATGTTTCATATTAAATGTTTGCATTAGTCTGTAGTAGTATTTTATTAAAATACTTAGTATACTACCTATATTATTTATTATTTACCTAAATTCTTTTAAAAACTAAGGAATTATAATTATATATAATTCCAAAGATTCACGTAACTCGACTTTTAGTTGATTTCATAAAAGTGTTTTCATTAAGAAAACGAAACCGTGAAGATTAAAGCAAAAGACAAACATGAAAGATTAGAGCTCTGAATTAGATTTTCACGAATCAAAAACGAATTTGTAATATGATAGAGCATCGTTATTCTCAGAGTTTTGAAATTGCTCTCCGATAACAGATTGACTTTTCGTTAAAGGAAATACGCCAGTAATACTTTGTGATAGAGGTGTTTTATAAAGAAATAGTGCTGGCCTACGATCCACGATCATCCGGCCGGAAGATTGCTCTCTCGATATGATTAAAAGGGTGAGGATTGTTTTATGTGGCAATTAAGGAGTTCTGTTCCTTTGACTGGTTCCTACGATAGAAGTGAAGAAATTGTCGGGTATGATTATTTATTTACTAGCGAGTCGGATTAGTCTATTGTTGATTGGTATTACTCGTTTTATTTGTTTTTGTAAATTGTTACTTATTTATTGTTTTTTTATTTGGTTTTTAGAAACATAATTAAAAATGTATATTTTTAATGTTTAATTTACGTTTATTTAAAAAATATTTTGTATGTGTGTTTTTAATATATTAAATAAAAAAATATTATTATTTATTTTAATATAATAATATTATAACATAAATAGAATTATTAAAAAAAAACACAAAATATTTAATAAAATGGTACAAATCAATTAAAACGATTCCATGTATAGTTATAACTATTCGAGAGCCAGATTATTGATTCTACGAAACATCCAGAACATTAATGAACTAATTTGCGTAATAGGCTTTAAATTTGTGAAATGCGAAATCAAATTCTCTCACCTTTTGAAGGAATTTAAACATTAGTAGTAACTATACTCCGTTTAGTTAATAATGAAACACATATAACAATTGCAGGATAAGTTTTCCTAAAGAACATGTCGTTGATTTTCTGTTTTGAGATGACATACACAATTCCCTTTTTTTGTATTTTCTTAGTAAACAAAAAATAAACTGGTTGTTTGTTATTCAGTTTTTTGTAGTGAATAAAGGTCGTAATTGGCAACATTTTGTTCGTTAAGAACACACGAGGAGTAATGGTTCATTTTTTTAGAAAGGTTATTTTATTACTGTGTAATTTTTCGTTCCCAAAAATTTCTTCTAATTTTTTTTTGTATTTTTGTTTCACCTCACCTGATGGTAAGCGATTACCGTAGCTTATAGACGCCTGCAACACCAGAAGCATCGCAAGCGCGTTGCCGACCCAATCCCCAATCCCCCCAGGAGCTCTGGTCACCTTACTCACCAACAGGAACACAATACTGCTTGAAAACAGTATTATTTTGTATAAAAAATGTAAAATTTTTCATATATATATCACACAATATATGAACCTCTATATGGTATAATGGTACCTTTCTTTCGAATCGAAGATATTTTGTCACATTAATTACTTGTAGTCATCAAATTATTTAATGTATTGACAACATTTGGTCGAATCAAAGCCTCAACTGCTGTGTGGCTACGGCACTAAAGAATTTAGCCACCCCCTCTCTTCCCGTGGGTGTCGTAAGAGGCGACTAAGGGATAACAAGGTTCCACAACCATCTTGGAACTTAAGAAGCCGACCGATGGCGGGGTAGCCATCCAACTGCTGGCTTTGGAATACACAGGCCGAAGACGGGCAGCAGCGTCTTTGGTGCGACAAAGCCAGTACTGCGGTCACCAACCCGCCTGCCCAGCGTGGTGACTATGGGCAAAACACATGAGTTCACGTTATTTTTGACGTAAACTTGTGGAGGCCTATGTCGAGCAGTGGACTGTATAGGCTGTAATGATGAAAGCCTCAACTCTTAGCTGTCATCGCAAGGTGACAGACACTAATCCAGGTGAGCTGTATTCGACCTTGTTTCTAACCTACACTGACAGATCATATGTCACAAACGGAATTTATTATAAACATAAATAATGTAGTTGTGTATGTAACACAAAGACTGTTTACCTGCTCAGTAGTTCGATCATGATTTATAAATGTCTGTGTATTTGTACACTAGCCGTGTGTCCTACGGGATTTCCATATTGGAAACTTAGAAATGACAACTTACATGCAAACTGATGTCCCCTATTTTGTCCTCTTAGGGGATGTATTTTCATAACATTTATTTACTCTGCTGGCTTATGTTGAAGAGTTTTTTGGCTTTCATACATTGTTCTAGTAAATTCTGAAGGAAATTAATTAAAGAGATTATTTCATACCGAAGTCTTAGAATTCGTTCCACAAAAGTGTTATATTATTTTGTTTATATTATTTTTTTCAGAAAATTACTATGTCTAATGTTTACCACATACTGATCATCGTTAGAACATATTTTTCAAGTAACTACGATATTTATTATAATATTTATTCAATTTTTTTAATAATTAGGCCACCCGTGTACATGTTTGAAACTGTATTTAATTTTAAGACATTGCAATTCAACATGATGGAAAATACAAATAAATATATTTTATTTTAAATTTAATTTATAAATAGTTATTAAGATCTCTTCTTTAATAAATAAAATAAAATATATACTCTTAATACAAATATAATGTGATTATTTGAATTTATGCATGAACAATTTTATTTGCATTTGAATTAGCTCTACGTCTTAAAACGGGATTAAATTCAAAGAAAACAAAAACAAACTGGGCCTCTGGTTATGAAAAAATTCTATAGCCACTTAGAGGAATATAATCTTTTTATTGTTTTGCAATGGGATTGCTGTTTTTGATGAATCGGTGGGCACCATGAAATGCGAAATGTTCTCGTTTTTCTCTGCAGTATTTTGTTTTCGCGACAGGCGGAAACGGATATAGAGGGAGACAGAATAATAGCCGTCGGAAATGGTCAGACATGGTGGATTCTTACTTTTTTCTCTCATATGCTGGACACTGTTTGCTCAGTACAAAACCCTTTACGGGAATTTAGTTCTTAATGTCTCGGTTTTAAGGCACTATATTGGGCATTTAACTTGAGCTGTATTTTAAAATTACGAGTACTAGAGTTTCAGTAGAGCGTAACGCAATGTATGCACATGCAGGGATGTACGTTCTCAAAGATAAAATCCTACTGAAGTCTTAGTAGGTACTTATAGTGGAGGACATTACAGAATGTAAGTCGTCTATAGTAACCTACTTTCATTCAATTTATTTTTGTATGCTTACTTATTATAACGCATCTTATTATATTTCACTGATAAATTAATATTTATATTATAATTAAATGTGATAATTTAATCATTGTTTATATTTCATTTTAGATAATAATATAACTTCTTGAAATATAATAACTTGAAATAATTTAAAATTATTTAATTGGGTTCCAATAGATGGCGTTATTCGATTCGTTTATTTACCATTTGATATGGTTTAATATTTTTCTTAGACTAGTAAGCCTTTTTTGTGCTATTTTGACAGTCGATCTGATTGAGTTAACTTAAGTCGTGTATCGGAGCTGATGCACATACTTTTTTTATATGCCTAGGTCGCCAAACAAGCGTACGGCTCACCTGATGGTAAGCGAATACCGTATCTTATGTACGCCTGCAACACCAGAAGCATCGCAAGCGCGTTGCTGACCCTTGACATTCAGAGCACTGGGCGGAAATCACACTGCGTCAACATCCGCGAGAGCCATCGCAACGTTGCCGACCCTTTTCCACCAGGAGATCTGGTCATCAACAGTATTATTTTAGCTGTGGTTACCTATAAAGTCGAGGTGTCGAGGACCCCAGTCGGGTTGCTCCCTATTTTGAGCAGGTCCTGCTGTACGCTGCCCCAGTTGATATAAAATGAAAGCTTACATTAATAAGGCGAAACTAATTGTTTTTGTCGATTTTAATAATTACACTATACCTATTAATTATTTTATAAAAACTACGTAACACGAAAATATATGTGTGCGGATTTGAAAAAAATCACTTAAGTACTTCTTATTTATAAATCGATTTCTAAATAGTTTCATTACTAAATGATTGTAAAAGATAAGAGCTTGTAATATTTAAATATTTAATTTTTTTAAGGAATTAAATAAATTATTAATTAAATTAAGGGATACTTTTATTTATTTCGAAAATAATAGACAAAAACCTCAGGAATCTTAGACTGAAAATGGTAAATAATTCACCATAGTAAATGTCAAAAACATAAACCGAATCTTCAGATTTTAGTATGTTTTAATGACTACTTATCCATGTCATTAATTTTATAAATGTTCTCACAAAACTGCCATCTGTTTATTTTAGAAATGGAAGCCATTTATTATTAACAATCATCTAACTCGTTTTCCTAGTAATGAAGATGAAAAATGTATATTTTAGAACGACAAATTTATTTCTCTCGTGCCAGAGAAAAGTAAATAAAAATGTCCCGGGTGAAACTTTGGCTAGTTGACAGAGAGACGATTCAATTCAGGGGGGATAAAATAATATTATCACTGGCTCAGGCGAGTGGGAAAGTCCATTTGTGTTATTAGAAAACTTAAAATGTTTAGGACATCTGTGTCTTCTTGGAAGAATGATAACAATGTCTCTTTAAATTTTTTTTCGGGATTTTTGTTGAACTCTTCATTAGCTTTCTGTTGTTGAAATATTTTTTAAGACGTATTTTTCTTATGAATTATAAATTTGTTCACTTGAAAAAATATTCTTTGAATTATATTTCTTGGAAAATTTTGTTTATAAATTTTTAGAAACTGAATAACTCCGCTCATTATATATTATATATATATATTTATATATATATGTCACCATATTATACATATATATATATATATTTATATAATATGGTGACATTCTTATTACATCTTTTCCCTGTTTAATTTTGAACAATATAAGAATTACCTACTTACATTGCTATTCACTAGCACGATTTTTGTATCGTGCTGTGTGGCTACGGCACTAAAGAATTTAGCCACCCCCTCTCTTCCCGTAGGTGTCGTAAGAGGCGACTAAGGGATAACAATGTTCCACAACCACCTTGGAACTTAAGAAGCCGACCGATGGCGGGATAACCATCGAACTGCTGGCTTTGAAATACACAGGCCGAAGACGGGCAGCAGCGTCTTCGGTGCGACAAAGCCAGTACTGCGGTCACCAACCCGCCTGCCCAGCGTGGTGACTATGGGCAAAACACATTTGCTAACAATATCTTTGTATTTGGTTCTACTGTGTATTTTATTAAACTAGTCACCTATTTTAATTAGATGATATTGGTTTATTCTTTTTTTATTATACTCGTAAGTATTAGAATTTACATGACATTTTATTAAAAGTTCCTAGAAATTTCGATAAATTTGTTAACCATATAAAGATAAACATGAGAATTTAGACAAGACGTCCTAATGATCTGTATCGAACAATTTACAGAGTAAATATTAAAACAGACTTAATTAGTTTATCTTCACTAACGTGAAATATTGAGTAACTGTGGGGAACATATTGATTGCCCATTTATATAATGGGTTCGAACTTAAGCGAACCGTATCATTGGTAGGGCATTCTAAAGTAAATAATCAACAAAAAGTCACCCTACGTTTTGGTCCGTTGCAATTTATCATTCATTAATAAAACTTTTTTTTTAAATAAACACTAAATAACTAAGGAAACAATATTGAAAAATTAACTAACACATTCGAATTATTCTATATCGAATTAAATTGGGGCTTAATGCATAAATAAAAAACAAAGAGAGGTGAAAATAGAAAAAATGAATAAAAAAAGGTATGGAATTTAATGAATGGTGGACGTTGCGCTTCAGCCTGTGCATAGGCTTCTTTCCCCATGTAGGAGAAGGACCAGAGCTTAATCCACCACGCTGCTTCAATGCAGGTTAGCGGATACTATGAGTAACAATGGCTATGAGGTGTACATGATAACAACCGGGACCGACGGCTTAATGTACTCAATGGAGGACGTATCAATTACGATCGAAGTATAAATTAACCTTTCACTTGTTATGTTTCAACCGTTTTCAGCGATCAAATTAAAATAGTTCCAGATTCAAGACCATTTTGTACTATATCGAAAAAAAAAAAAACAATCAAAAAAACGAAAACGATTAATTTCCGACTCCTTATTGTTCTCGGAACAGTTGCGATAATCGAAATTAAGTGATCCATTACACGATACCGGTCTTTGGCAGGCTAACTATCCACTGAGTTGCCATGCCATAGCTTAATTTATATAATTTATCTGTACGTGAGCTTGTTCCCTAATTTCTCCTAAGCGGCTGGACCGATTTGGTTGAAATTTCGCGTGAAAATTTTAATGAAAAATATGCACGTGATAGCGATCGTTATTCGAAGTAAGAAGTATATCTACGACCCGTAGTGGAGCAGCGTGGTAGATGTAGCTTTAATCCTTCTCCTACATGGAGTAAGAGGAGTGGAGAGGCCTATGCCCAGCAGTGGGACGTTACAAGCTGAATCTTCATCGAACGATGGATGATAATACTAACATTTTTATTAGATGACACATAAAAATCCTTTAAAGACGTACGGATACTGGAAAAGAAACTTCCCAGAGAATAAACGAAAAGAAATTCTCATCTTTCCATTTATTGTTTTTTTTTTTACTGGTCTAGGTTTTACAGCTACAATAGCTGATAGCAATTCTTGGCCGTATCCTGCTTCATTAGGTAATGATGGCAAACATCTGTCACACCCAATTTTATTATAGAATAGTATATCGTATAGATTTAAGCAGAAAATTTGAACTGTAATGGTCTGTACATATCCAACAGGACTCTATAGTTCTTTTATACCCTACCTCTTAACCACGATATTTAATCAATAATAAGAATAACTTATACGTAAGTGTAAAGCTTAGCGAATATTTCAGTGGTACATTTACTGTATAATATTATAAAAAACGAGTGATTTATTTATGGCAGGTACATTTATGCGTCGTTGAGTAAAATTAAATTACGTTTTGCTTTCAATATATTTAATAAACGCTTTACTCAACAGTCACCGCCAGGATTTATTCCTGTGTCGGGGGTCCGGAAAGACACACAATACACACGAGCATAAATGGTCAGACCAACTGTGACCGCTGCGTCAACGAGTCCTCAAGTCGTTTTTTTTTTAACTGACTTCAAAAAAGGAGGAGGACTCAATTTGCCCGTATATATATATATATATATATATATATATATATATATATATATATATATATATATATTATGTATGTTGAAGGATAAATTCGTCGTTCATGAACCGATTTTGATAATTCTTTTTTTGTTGGAAAGGAGATATTCCTAGTGTGGTAGCATCATAAGGAAATCAGGATCTGATAATGGAATCCCAGAGAAATCGAGGGAAACTCGAAAATCCGCATAACTTTTTAACGGGCGTACCGATTTTGATAATTTTTAATTTAATCGAAAGCCGATGTTTATCATATCACATTTAAATTTTATCAAGATCTAATTACAACTTTTGGAGTAATCTTTGATAATGCGTATTTCCTTGAATAATTTTTCATTTACCTACTTTGTATTACTTGTCGATATAATTGAAGTCGGTTTTTTTTCGTTTGCCTGCAAACACAATTATTAATTAAGTTACGAATTCAATAAAAAATAATGTTATGCTTAATTATATTTTTACGTTGAGGCACTTTCATCTTTGAAATTTTTTCCACAAAGTGATGGAAGTTAAAAGTAATATAAATTATATTGAAATATTTTCGTCAAAAATAAGTATGTTGTATAAAAATAAGACATTAGGTGGATCTTGCCTAGCCCTACAAAGAGATACAAGTAGGTGCTTATGGAGCCCGAGTAAATTTTTTCCATAAAATTTGAAAAACCGGTATATTTATAATTAAACTTACGAAACAAGCTAAGAGTAAAAAGTAAAAGTTTTCTTCAATTTTACAGAAAGAAGAAAAAACTAGAAAAAGATATTTAAAAAAAAACACTAAACGAAGTTTTAAGATATGCAACGCTTAAGACTCTCATTGTTATCATTGAATAAGTTAATACCGTTAACATCTGGAAAAGAAACGAATTCCGCTATAAACTGACTGTGGAAGTTAGAAAAGTGTTCATCTACGTTGTTTCATGAATACCACAATTTCCAAGTTTAATACCCACGAAGTTGCCATTTGATAAAGAAACTTTAAACTCGGTCTCGAAGGCAAATGAGACTTGGCTTTTAATAACTCATCCTCCATGAAATGATGTTGTACACCTGTTGAGCTTTGATGTTTGAGACATGAACACAAGAATGACATGAATGTCGTACAGCTTAATCTTTCTGAAGATATTAATTTTACTTTTATTTAAATATTTTTAGGTCATTAAATTATTAAAATAGTTTATTTATTAGTACTTCACTAAAATCACTCTCGCTAGTACACAACAATAATTCCTGTAGATGACTTTTCCATAAAAAGTAAAAGTTTGCTGATATTACTGATTCAATCCAATGATCGAATCAGTATCAGCTGGTTGTCTATATGTGTTATGATGTAATAAAAAAAAAATGAAAAAATTATATTTATTGAACATTAAAACAAACTTCACGGGATTTAAACGAATTCACTATGTTAGGTTGGTTTATAGTGTTAGCGTTTCATCATAATCTTCTGTGTCCCTGTGCTGGCCTCGATGTCACATAATCCATTGGGGTAGGCTCTTATGTTTTCTGCGTCTGAGAAAAATCTTAAAAAAATAAGAACTTAATTGTAATATGCTTAAAAACTAAGAACTGGTAATTCTAGCTATGTCATCGAATTAAAGTTTTATAATTGGCGGCATAAATAAAATAATCTATTAACTACTTATTCAATTGTATTTTTAATAATTTGATATATGATAGTTTCGAAAATTAAATAAGTTTGCTGAACAAAAACATAGTGAGGCATCTATCCTCACGTGTGACAAGTATCCCCTGATACATTTTTAGCGTCAGACTTACTATCAGCCACAGTAGGCAAGTATCCCATTTTTACAGATCAAATAAAACAGGATTTACTGTATTCTAAAAAAAACGGACTGTTTTGTTTTATTATAAAAGAGCGATTTGAAAAGTGGCGCAAATTTCCGTCTTTTTCCCTACTAACAATAAATGATTATATAATTAATTCCGTGTAAGGAGCTACAAGAACATCAGCATATAAACGGAGGGTGACTAAAAACGAACTATCTAAATAATACTTTTAAGTCATATTGAATTAGTTGAGACGATTTTCTTATTTACCACCTGATTTATTGTGGACGTTTCTGAGGTACGACCCGTACACCCGTAGTTAATCTTGATTTACGCGACGCAGCGTCTTGTCGTCCAGATACGATTTTAAATTATTTACGATTCACACGTGAAATTTGTCGAAGGGCCTATGGATTTTACTGAGGATAGAAAAGAATACATTGCCACGTAATGTTATGATCCAGGTTTAACGAATTAATACCGTAAGTATTTAATTAAAGTAGCAAAGTAAATGATGATTTAATTTTTTTTTTAATTTTCATCATCACTACATAGTATAAAACAAAGTCGCTTTCTCTGTCCCTGCACATGTATGTATGCTTAAATCTTTAAAACTACGCAAGGGATTTTGATACGGTTCTTTTTAATAGATAGATTGATTCAAGAGGAAGGTTTATATGTATAATAACATCCATTAAATAGTGGAGAAATACTGTTATTTTTGAGTTTTCTAATGTTACGTCGTAAACAATTATTATTTTTTCGCTTAAATTGCAAACGCAGGCTGAACCCTACGAGATTTGTCAAAATAATGTACTAAGTATTGTACACATTGAAAAGGTCTACAGAAAACTCCGCGATGGTATATACCTATCTCTTATGGATATCCCACAATAACAATTTTTTTGTCATTTACTTTTTACGACAAATAATGGCTAATTTTCGAAGCGATTTTAACCAATACAGCATTAATCCTTATCCAATTAAATACCTTAAATATATTTTTTGTTTAATATAGATCTATGTGGCCCTTTACAGCATATGAATTAAATGAATATTTTCGAAGATATTACAGATTTAAAAATCGCGGCTTTTACTCTAAGTTAACGCGTGCGGGCCACGGGCAGTAATGAATAAATCAAAACTACTGGATCGATTTTAATCATTTTTTCAGTGAATGACATAGGCTATAATTATATTTTATACCCGTGCGAAGCCGGAGTGGGTCGCTAGTTTTAAAATATTTTAAACATAATTATAGATGTTCACTTGGTTCTGTAACTAGAACAAAACTTCAATAAACATTACATCAATCAACAAATAAACAAATCATGATCTAAAGTTGTAGGTATTAACTACCAATATTGCATAACAAAATTATATTGTATGCACTGCTTAGTTCAGAAGTTATACTTTGATTTTATTATGTTAACTACGATTTGAACTCTGTTTTGAAGCTGGTAAACAACTTATTTTTACACACTTTTCATGTTCACACAACGATTGGAAGTAAGATAGGTAGATGAGTAAAACGAAACGGAAGATCCGCTATTATTAAAAGCTCAAAATACAAAAAAAATCATGAAATAAGAATTTAAAAAAAATATTTATCACAAATAAAGTATACACTCTTCAAAGTCATTAAGAAGTGAAGCGAGCATACTTGAAGTAATTAATAACTTTCTAAATCTTAAAAATCGCCCTAAAAATTATAGCCAAGAATGTTAAAGAGATATTTTAATTAAGCGGAGGAAATACTTCAATAATACCGCTGACCGAGGCGTTGTAAATTTAAGGGTAGAATTGATCATTATCAGTGTTTTAGAGTTAAAATTTATAGTTTGACGCACTGCTCAACCGCTACCGTTTTTTACCGCATCCGCCAATAAACGTGATTGTCATTAATTTGGTGACAGTTCAAAAGTCCGGTCATATTGTATGGCGCAAGTAAGTAACTCCAGCGTATTAGAAACAAAATATATCAATCGTATATAATTATTTAGTGATGAGATTTGGACTTATAAAGATAGGAACATTTAATATCTTGGAATACTACACGGAATCTATTATGATAATCCCTGATTGTCGTTCTGTTCGATAGTCTTTTCTTCCAACTAATGAGTATGTACAGACCGCATTAGGCAGAAACTTGAAATATTCGTACAAACCATTACTTAATATTATATTTATAATTTATTTATATATTGCATATATTTTTTCCGTTATTAATAACG
Organism: Melitaea cinxia; assembly: GCF_905220565.1. Classification (NCBI taxonomy): domain Eukaryota; kingdom Metazoa; phylum Arthropoda; class Insecta; order Lepidoptera; family Nymphalidae; genus Melitaea; species Melitaea cinxia. The sequence goes on along the minus strand of NC_059405.1, from coordinate 6,211,884 downwards.
GAAAAAAAATAAAAGTAAGGTTGTAAAGTAATACTTGAAATATATTAGTTCCAGTCTTTTAACCGACTTTCAAAAAAAAAGGAGGTTCTCAATTCGATTGTATTTTTTTAATTTATGTTACCTCTGAACTTTTGACTGGGTAGACCGATTTCAATGATTTTTTTAGTCGAAAGGTGGTGCGTGTCATGTAGTTCCGTTTAAATTTAATTGAGGTCTGACACGTGATTTTCGAGTTAAATTTAATAATGCGTAGTTACTTGACTATTTTTTCGTCGACCTACGTCGTATTATCCTGCATAACTTCACTGGTTATACCGATTTTGATGATTCTAGTCAAAATCTGATACTTGTTTTTTAGTCTAATTTTAATTTGACTGAGATCTGATGACTACTTTTTGAGTAATCTTTGATAATGCGTATTTACTAGACAATTTTTGTAATTTAAGTCGGTTGTTTTTTTCGTTTGTGAGGAAACACAATTATATGTTATACGATATTGACAAAATAATCGATTTTTATTGTATTGTGATTTTTGTTAGTATCACGCTTAGTATATTACAGAAAAAAAATAAAGATTTTGAAAACTTTATTGTGTACTTGCCTAAATATGAATTTAAAAGTCATTTTATTTGTCGAATCTATATTATAGTAGTACGTGACAAAATTGGCTATCGCTGGTGTCACCCAGTTGCGTTGTCTCTATCTATAAATGCTACTTTTATTGTATTTGTATTTCATAGTCTGTAAATATGCTGTGTGGTTACGGCATCAAAGAATATAGCTACCCCCTCCTTTCCCGTGGGTGTCGTAAGAGGCGACTAAGGGATAGCACACCTTGGAACTTGAAAAGCTGACCGATGGCGGAATTACCATCCAACTGCTGGCTTTGAAATACACAGGCCGAAAACGGGCAGCAGCGTCTTCGGTGCGACAAAGCCAGCCCTGCAGTCACCAACCCGCCTGCCCAGCGTGGTGACTATGTGCAAAACACATGAGTTCACGCCATTTTTGGCGTGAACTTGTGGAGGCCTATGTCCAGTAGTGGACTGCGAAAGGCTGCTGTAATGATGATGATGATAATGAGGCTGTAAATAGATATACTAAAATTATTACGCATACTTTTAGAGTGCAAAATATTCAGAAGCAATATGCAGTATATTCTAAGATCAAATTAGAGTTCATCTTTTCAGTAACAAGTAGCAAAGGGCCTTTATACTAGATATAATAGAATTTTCACGAAATTATACTTGTGGCTTACACCAAACTATTTTTTCTTTTCCAAGCTCGTTTGAGTTGTAACATTTGTCTAAAATTACACACGGTACATTAATTCAAACATCAAAGGAATTAGGGCGATATTAGCTTAACAGATTAATCCGGAATAATAGAGTTGAGTTACAGAATGTCTATTTTAGGCTAACAAAAACAAAGCCTGGCGCCTCGGACACTTACAACCGGATATATTCCTAAATCAATTGAGGTATAAATTATTATAATATTCATTGTAGTTTTACAGTGAATCTTTTATGTTGTAATAAAACTACATGACGTGAAGAATAATGGATCTGTTGATAAGATTAATGAGCTATTATTTGAATAAACTACTTGATAGTTATCAAGCTTTAGCTAGCTTATAGCATCAGCTTTTTAGAATATAAACACTATTACGGTCCTTCGTAAGATAATTTCAACCCGTCACGGTAAAATAAAAATATAATTGCCAATATTAATAAAAATAAATTAGTTTATGGCCCCACACATCAAAAGAACTAAATATATATATATATATATATATCCATAAAGACATGGAAATTAAGGTATAGCAATAAAAAGGGCGTTTATTTTCACTTCATTAGTGTTAACACTTTCGAGCGTTTTATGAAACAATGGCCTATAAATATTTAATATCAGCTCGGCGGTCGTAGATCACCTTAATTGGCTTAACAAAGAGTGTATTTTATAGGTTAAACTGGATTAAATATTAGCACGCGAGGGTCTGTTTGGATTCAACTGACAAAAGGTCTCTGTTTGTTTCCTATTAAAAAAAACCTAGATAGGTAGATATTTTTTACTAAAATGAAAACTAATACTTTGTATGAGACTAGATTTGCCCCGCAGTTTTATTATATTTAAATTTAACATCCATAGGATAGGAGGTTGGTTATCCAATACAAAATAATTTTTTTCAATTTTAACCAGTAGTTCCTGAAATTAGCGCGTCCAACTTTAGTATAGATAAGTGTAAATATATTGTGAGATCTCATGTAGTATATAGTGCAGAATAATTACTAATACATGACAGAACAAACCGTGGAACAGTAAATAGACTCAAGAAGAATGGCTGAGTAAGCATTAACGATAATAAAGGAACAACTGCACTTACATTGTAAATTATTTTATGTTCTGTAAATTTTTGAGACAATAAAGTTGGAAAAAAGTATTATATCTACATGCATGATGTATGAAATCCAAAAAATACGGGTAAAACAAAACCAAATGAAGATCAATACGAAAACAATACTGAATAATGGAATCACGTGACCAAAACACGAGCGTAGGCAAATAACCGTTGTGACATTTGTCTGTCATCAGTCTATTAAGGGCTCTCAGCTACCGTTATAAACTGCCAACTCACATGCGATTGCCGCTTTGCAAGGATAAATAATAAAAATGTTGAGTATAACTTTTTTAATTTCCTAAGTATGTTTATGTGAATATTTTTATAGCAGGCGTAAAAAATCGGTCAAGTACTAAAATATATGGACATGAAAATTTCAGTACTACAATATTTAAGATAATATAAAAAAAAAATTAAGAAACAATCTCATGTTTTACGTAATGAAGTTTCTTTAATTCATAATTACAGAATCTGTTTTAACAGAGGAAATAGTACCAAATAATTTTTTTTTAAGATTTCTCAGTTTGTCTATTATGGTTGTCAAAGCACAATCATTTTATATGCAGATAAATAAACGGACGAACTGTGAAGCAAGCACACTTTGTAAGCTATTAATGGAACACTAAGAAAATAATTTATATTTGCAAGTTTTATGTGCAATTTGTATCACACTCCACTGTAGCAGGAGTGTTCCAATAAATATTTTATATTTCTTTTTCGAATTAGCGTAAAAGTCGGACAAAGAAAACAGTGTTATTAAACAGTTTAATTTCACCTTTTTCAAGCGAAATCATAAAATGCACGATGATTGATTACCGTTTTACAACTGGCCGGTAATAAAATAGCGGATTTCCAAATTTAAAATTTCAGCAGACATTTTCGGAGAGGTTATTAAAATTTGCTCGCTATAAACAATGAAAATACCAATTAATTGCCTCGTTGTAAACAGATTGCTTAATTAAGGAAACGAAATGAATAAGGAACGTTTAGCGGGTAACATGGAGTTAAATTAATTTTAATCATAAACGATTTATACGACAAACGGAACTGAACGGAGCTGAACATTTTACAAATAACTAATAACAAGCAATCGTGTCATATAAACATCAAATCAAAATAAAACCACATAATCTATAAATGTTAGGACTGTTTTATTTACTAAAATATCTTTTCTTGTTTTTAATACATAGAAATGTAAGCAGTTTACATGGATATATATAATAACATTGCCTCTTCTTTCAAAAATCTAATTAATTTGCTGAGATTGCGTTTTATAAAAAATAAACCTCGCACTTTATATCCTAAACCATTAAAAATGTAATTAATTTTACAGAAAATGGGGATGAAAAGAGCTTATTTAGGTTAAATTAAAAATAAAAAGATTTTTCAAAAGTAGATAATTATTGTATAACATGTGAACGAAAATGTTTGTTACTTTAATTAAATAAAAAGAATAAACCACTTGAAATTCGTATACTTTTAGAATCTTCCTACAATTTCTACATTGTTATAATTAAAACAAGATAGAGCCACGTATAATTCCCGTCTACCTTTTAATATATATTCGTTACATTTTCATCTACTTTTTTTTGTGAATTTAAGGACATTTTGGTAAGACGTTTAAAACTTAGTATTATATAAAATATTTAGAATGTATTATAAGGCGTTTGACTCCTAACTATGTTCCTTCTGATGGGGGGATTCTATGGATATCATTGATCACGTTCAACGTAAATAAATATCCTAGCTTATTTTTAAATTTGACTTTGCTTAAATAGACGAGCTACTTTGGTAGAATCGTTCCATATGATACTTTTCGTAAGGCAGCAATGATTTACAATGAAAAAAATTCTACAAGGAAAATAATTCGTTTCCAAATGCGGTTCTTTAGGTGTATGCGGCAGATAATATTAATATGTCATTTTTCTTTTCACATTTGTGTTTGTTTCACGTTTTTTAAGGCTAACAAAAATAGGACTGGACGGTTATGCAGAAGTGCTTTGCTAGAGTAGCTCGTGCATATATTAAGACAGAGTAAAATTTAAAAGAGGGCTAGGCTTTTTTTTTACGTGAAACGTGATCTATAACACCTAGAGAAGATATCATTTGAAGGGACGCAGGTAGGAGTCGTACAACCTATATAATTAATTTTATAACACCGTGGCTTGGACAATGTTCGACGAATTTTTTTAATAAAAAATGATATTCAATAAAAAATTCAAATACTCGAATATTAAGCCCACCCTTTTTGAATTCAGACAAAAATCGATGGATTAAAATGATAATGTTAATATTATTTTGTACTATTTCAAATACAAAGTTTACATTTACACCTCCCTTTTTATATCTATGTATGTAAAACAATAGCGGTTACAAAAATTTATTTATATAGATTCATGCTTACAATGTAATTATAAAATGCGATCCTTAAACTCATTGTTATTCCATGAAAAGCCTTGATTTGCTACTGCATTACCTTTAATACAAAGGGGTACGGCCCTCGAGCGATCAGGTGCGGGGCAGTTAAGCTTATAAAGAAAGAGAGATTAAAAAAAAAAAAACGTTAAAATAAAGTCAGCGGCTTGGATCGCAGAATAATGTTACGTCGAAATTTGTTTGATTCTTATGGTTTGGGATAATGTAAGCACGGTAGCGGGTAAATGTTTTTTATAAGGGCAGCGATTTTTATAAATGTAACTGTTTAAATTATAGGATTAATAATATAAGATAAAAATTATTTTAACGATCGATTGCTAAAAATATAGTAATTAAATGATATACAAGATTAATGTTATTTATACGGCGCGTTGGCGCAGCGGTCACACCAAATGACATACATGACAAACATTTGACAAGCCAGCTACCTGCACGCGGTACGCGGCACACGCCCCAACAATACGCGCTAAATATAATAAAATAGCTATAAATATAAAAATAGCTATAAATATCTTTGTACGTTATAAATTCATTTTATTGTATAATTTAATCCTGACATTAGTAATAAATTTATTTTTCTAATTTTGACGTTTTTTTTTTTGTGTTGACATCTAATGACTCACAGTCTGACACTAATGTATTTTTAAAAACAGAATTCTGAATTTTGACTAAATATTGTATTTTACCATTGTTGTAGGTATATTGTAATTTCTACATATGAATTTCTTAACCAAATTATTGATATTTATTTCTTTTAATATTATTCACTGAGAGTAATGTATCTTTATTGTAAATTTCAATTATTGTATTTTGATAAGATTGTAAATTTCAATTATGTATTTTGATATTTTTTTTTATTTTTTATTTTATTTTATTTGGATAGCTTACAGCTTATTATAACTATAACTCATACAGAATATGAATAAAAAAAGCTAATAACAAGCTATCACATATAGAAATTGTATATTTGATTGTATATTTCTAATTCTACGTTATCTTATTGTAAATTTCAATTATTGTATTTTGATAAGGTTGTATATTTCTAATTCTACATTTATCACTATTTTCCTCGTTTGTCATACCTGTGTTTTTGCGGTTTTTATTTTAATTGACTTACTTGTTTCTGGAGCAAAGCTCTGTAAACTTGTATGTATGAAATAAATAAATAAATAAATAATTTTTTTTAGCCGTATAGATGATTTACGTGATTTTCCAGACCCCTTACACAGGAGAAAATTCCTAGTTGTGGCCGTTGAGCTTGAAGCGTTTATTAAGATATTGTTTTTTGTATAAGTACATCAAATAAGCACAGATTATGAACTTATGATAAGTATTTTATTTATGATTAAGACACACTACTTAACACATTAATTACAATTAACAAAAACATGAATAAATACTTAAACAAATAAAAACAGGCACGAATCCTTTTGTCCAGATAAAAAAATTCTACCTTCTTAATACTATATTTATAGCAGATATAATTTTTTTGTATTCAATAACCTAAAGATAATGCCTTTATGATAATGTATAACTAATTAAATATATTCAAGGATTAAATAATTTCTTTCTAAAATATACTTATTAATTTAACTAATTTATAGAAACACTAAGAAATAATGTTTCACGTATATTTCATCGTATTATTTCACGACGCGAAAGCTTATAATGTGTATTGTAACAAACTTTAAACGATAAAAAACATTGTATATCTCAACGGTTGTGTTTGCGTCGCCTTCGGGCTATTGAAAATTAAAAATCGCTGCTAGATTTTTTTGTAGAATTTACGGTGAGTTTAATCTTTGTTACTGTATTAAAAAAAAAAAGTTTTTATTTTATGAGAGCGCTTTATTTTTATAGTACGAAAATATTTTCATTTCGTCACCCATTCTTATTTTATCTTTCGACTTATAATAATAATAATACTTTATTTCAGGCTGATTTTAAGTCCATATTGTACAACAAAACAAAATTAAAAAATCAATAAGAAAAAATAAAAATAAATAAAGTAAAAATAAAATCAAAACTCAACAAACAAAAAAATCTAAAATGGTTTTTATGGGGAGGTTTTTATAAAAAGGGTTCAAAAATATTACTAATATTTTAAAAAAATCTATTAAGATTATTTACTACAGTTTTATGATATTGCTAGTTCAGATTAATTCTCGTATTACATACGTAATTACTGCATTCATTCAAAACAAAATTAAAGCGTACTTGAAATTAGTTGGGGGTTTAATTAAACGCCATGCTGAGGTATAATCGTGGATTAATTGCACACTGAATTGAAATTCGACGAATTAACACGACAATTCGTCGGAATAGTCCTTAATGCTATTAATCTAAAATGTGTGTAGAAATTTTGCATTACTTCCTTAAGCGAGCTTCAGTTTCCTCATATATTTTTAGTTGCAAAAATCTTAGTAGCCAATAATAGTGCCATATATTTTCTGAAATTGTAAGTATAAGTTATTCAGGAATAGATATAAAAAAATTGAAAGCTGCTCATGAGCCACTCGGTGACACACAAGTACATCTGAACGTAAGTAGGTGAAAGTTGTAGGTATATTGATCTTTATAACTATGTTACTTTTTAAGATTATGTACTGGTAAATCTTAGGTTTTAATGGTAAACGAATGTATAAAACACAAGTCTGAAACATAGTACTCAGCCTTCATTAGTCAGTCAGTCAGCTCAGCCTATTGCAGTCCACTGCTGGACATGGCCTCCCCAAGTTCGCGCCAAACGTCCCGGTTTTCCGCAATCATCATCAATAATATAATCATTAGCCTTCATTGAGGACAAAAATTTGTTATATGTCCGTATATTGCAGCAAAAGCCCGAATATCTAAAATTTAGTAAATAACATATTTTATAAACATGGTTTCATAAATGTCTAAATTCTTACAATGAGAGATTCATATTGTTTTTTTTTTTACCGACGAAATTTGGTATATTAGTATAAAAAATAAAAAATCATGATACAAGGACGTCAAATTTATAAAAATATTACGCCCTTTGTATGTATTTTTTAAGGTATAGTATTAGGTATATTATTCATAGACGCAATAGGAAAATAGCCAAAAATTATAAAAAAAAACACTTGTTACGTCGTAGTAGATCTACGAATACCTGATAAAAAATGGTGTGATTTTCATAACAACGTTTTCGGCTTTTATTGTTTCGAATGTTTTTGAACCATTTCTTATTATAAATAATACAGTGAATAACCTTTTTGTGATTTTTTGTACTTTTGTTAAAAATAGTGAAAGGAGTAAAGTATCTCACTTTTAACATTTTATAAAATGTAATAATTTAAAATACAAAAATAATATAAATTTAAAGCATAAGTGCCTAAAATGAGAATATAAATACATTAAAATATAGATGTACAATATTTTGTCAAAGTACCTAATAGAACCTTACTTCTCAAATAATTAATTTAATCTGCAAATCATCCTCCAAATTGACAACGATCATAATTAAATGTTGAAGGTAGGATTATCCTCGAAACTCAGTCATTTGTTACTACTCTGACAAGTTAAATCGGTACATGGGGTGATATTATTCATAAGACACCTTCCTTACGTTCATTTTGTTATTACCCATTTGAAGAGTTCTTATTAATAGACTTGAGGAAAAATTTGTAAGTTTTTCAATAGTTTCCAGGATTACCGTCTTTTTTTCCCAAAACTTTTCCAACCCCTGACAAAAAAGGGGGGTCATAAGTTTGACACACGTAAGCACGCGAATTTACCAAAAATTTTTTTTACAACATTAATAATAACTAGATTACTAACGACTAAATAACCAATAACTAGATTTAGAGAGAAATAAACTTATTAAAATAATAAATAATGATGTAATGTGTAAAATTCTATATATTATCAACTCGGTAAGCAGGGAGTATCGTAGTCTTTCAACTTGTAGCCCGCGAATCGCGCCACATGTTGGTTAGGGTGCTATTAAAATGCAATTTTCATGTTTACTAATAACTTTTGCTTAACTAGTTTAGTTTGTAACACCTTAGATGTAAGAGTAGTTTAATTTTTTTAATAATATAAACTTCGAGTTTGTTTGAAATCTCTCAACTTCGAATCTAAATTTGAGCTAAAAAATATTTTTATATTGAGATACTTTTTATCGCAAAATTTCTCAAAATTATTGTAACAGATTTCATAAATGAATTATGTTACTTATAGAAAAATAAAAATACCTAAAGATAGATTTTAATTAAATTAATATAACGTATAATGAGTATTTCATCTTATGACCAAGGAAGGCTTAGTTGGAAAATGTCTAGATCACTTCACTAAAAATTTGTGGCTGCAAGAGAATTTCTGAGCTTTCTAACCTTCAAAATAGAATATATAATGCACATTGCTGTAGAACCTTTATCCTGGACTTTTCATAAGTCTATAAAGAAACCGCGTTAATAAAGTAAGTTTTAATAATTCTAGACTTTAGTCAAGGTAGCTGGATTTTCTTTCTCTCGCAGTTATATTGACTATTTTAACCATTTAGTCTACTATTTTTACGGTTACTACTATACTATACTATCACTCTGTCATTCGTATCTTAAAGTTTTGCAGCATATTATTTTTAGCTGTATAAAGCATATCTCTAAAAGTAAAAGATTTAAAAAGTTAATGTAGTGTAGTAGTATAACTTTTTAAATTGTATAAACTATCATAAGACTACCTTACAAATCTTTTTATCTGTAATGTCGTATTGTAATGGATTAAATTCTGAATACATCAACTAGCACCTTGTTTCTTTCAAAATGTAAATACATTAAACCTATCTCATCACGTAACCACGCACCATCGCGTTGTCTGCAGTAATGCCATAAACAAAGTGAGGTACCTAATTGTTTCATTAGAGTCACCCTAGCACGTGATTTGAAAGTATTACCGTCTGTCCGTGATAATTACCCAACGGCGACAAAACAAACTAGCTGTACAGATTGATGGATTTGTTGCTCGATTAGTTGCTGGACTGATGGCATCAAATGTTTACAATAATATTTGGAAACATCGAAAAAAATAATAGCGGTTTTACTGTCTTGTTAGTTGGATTAACGCAATCCATAACTACAAATTTATCATTTTTCAAATACATACTTTTCTTTTATTTTCACTATTACATAAATATATTAAGTGCTATAACATAAAGTAAGTGTAATTAGAGTAAGAATGTGTAAGAATTTTCAAATTTCAGGTGAAAAGAAAATATCAAAGAAACACGAAGAAATGAGACGAATTTCAGCAATTACAGATACTGACATTACTAAAGGAAAAGCCACATAACATTTATTAATTTCACCCTCTGCACGGGCCCAATTTGACGGGACCGTCTTCATCAACGTACCGTTGTGGTTTATGGCTTTCCACTCCGTCGGCTCTCGTCTGCACCGGCTTTATCTTACCTGACGCCACCGCAGTGCGTTGCAGGCTCAAGAATATACGATGTTAGAAAATTGTGAAGAAGCTTTATATATATATCTTATGATAATAATATAAAAATAATTGTATTTATTTTTGATTCATAAGATTTTATTAAGTTTTTGTTACTTTGTTGTTTGATTTTTTTAATGATATCGTAAGACATTTGAATAAATATTTGTTTTCTGTGTCAGCTTAATTTAGACACAATATATTGTTATAACTTTCTCTTTTTATAAATTTTGTGTGGAAATTAAAAATGAAAAGAATTTCACGTTTACGTTCCACTAATTATTTTCTTAGAAAAATAATAATTATACAACAAGAAAAATTAAGTTGGCCCTGATAATTGTTGAGCTGTTTACAAATTTTTACCTTAAAAAGTTCTTGTTGCTCTCCAAGAAAGAAAATTCATAATTATATAATGCTACAATTAAAAGTTCGTTGTTTTGAAGAAAAATTAAGCATCTCGAGAGAGTTGATTGGAACTAATTATTCCACAAAACAGTAAAGTTGATTTTTTAGGAAAAAAATAAACACCGATGCTACGATTAAAAAATAGCTAATATTTTTATTTTATTTTTAAATTTTAAGTCTTTTACATTATAAAAATAAAGAACTAAGATATATATTAATAAATCAATTAAGTAATAAAAAAAATTAGGTATCCTTTAGAAACCAATAGAAACTTATTTTTAATATAAAAACTAAATATAAAGCGAGTGTAACAGACCGTTGTGAGAACACCTTTAAGTGTATTACTAGCCACATTTTTACAATACCAAATAAGGCACAATTACTAAGAAAACGTAATACAATTTAAAATAAAACATACAACTTGAAGCATATTACCTCGGAATTTAAAAGTAGGTGTACGCAATCGTGAGTATAGTAATTGTATTTGATGGACACGAAAATATACATACAGCGCACGCATGATCAATAGCCGAGCTATCCATACGTGTTATTTTGAAAAATCGAAATGTCAAGGTAATTATTCGCAGTAACGTAAACGAATGCAACACGCAAGTTCAAAAATAAACAAGTACATAATTATGTTGCAGCTTTAATATGACCTACAACCTATTCATATTTTGCATTCCTGCATAAATGACAGACTAAGTAATCTGCTTAATAACTAGTTAAGGTATAAGCTTGTCTTAACATTTTTCTTTTAACGAATCATGTGAAATATTTGTAATTATATGATTATGATAATTACTGTAATAATAAATGTAAAATGTAAATGTTAAATATTTTGTTCAATTCTGTTCCAACAGTTATTATATTTCGAAGTAAATGTAACAAACATTTTTTTTAAACTAAATGACTTTTTTTCTGTATGAATAAAAAGACCCATTATAGAAGTAGCATGCCTTAGCCAATCAATCAATAAAAAAATTAAATGAGCTATATGCGTTACAGTTGCGTGATCTTAAAATTTTCTCTACTTTCTTTTATAACATAAACGTTAGTATTCAAATAAGTCTACAGCTACTTAATAAAATCATGAGTGCTTGTACACGTATTGTCTTATCACTATAGTTCGATTTCTTCTTACGTCCATGTATCTTCAGTACCTTCACCTGGAGAATACCAGCATTCAAACAGCTTGAAGGGGAGTAATTAGCAGCGAAGCTCTCATTTTACTTGTTTATTGTTACATGTGTTCATTAATGTTTATGTTTTAATTTCATTCCACATAATTAAATCGTATGATATACTTACAATGAAAAAAATCAAATAATATTTTTTTTATAGAATTGCATTCATATTAAAAAAATATATATAATGTACGTATTATAGTTTCTAACATTTGACCACGAAACGTAACGAAAATAATTATTTTTATTTATTTCATCTTATTTCATCTATTTAATAACTTTCTCTTAATCAATAGATTGAATCAATTTATTAAATTATTCTTAAAATTGTCAAAATAACTAAACAGCTAGTTGGTATTGTAGTTCTTACGCTTTAAAAAATTTCTGTAAAATAAAAAAAGAACATAATTACTCTAAAATATTTTAAAAGTTACTACTAAAAACTAAATCTTTTCCAAAATAAAATCTGGGTAAGTCCTTGGTTGGTTTTACAGTATAAAATCGATGGAACCGCTACTTAGGATGTAGGAGGCGTGTAACAAAAGTTAACACCTCGTGTTACGCAGTCTCCGTTTATGAGCTTAATTAATTTTGTATTAACAAGACGCGTTTCGTGTAAACTAAGGTTCATTTAATAACGTTATCCAATGTTTTAAAAATAATGTATCCTAAACTAAACTATCTTTTATGTACGTCTTATGTGTATGTTTGCACATTTGAAAGAAAATTATTTAAAGTAATAAATTGGTTTTTATATTAAAATATCTGGTTATGTATTTAATGTTCCAAAAATGGGTTAAAGTATTATTATTATTTGCAAAATTTGACATATATAATACTAACTCAGTTATTAGTTAAATTAACTATTTGTCTGGTTTGATAACTAACCATTTTTTCCATATTTTAAAAAAGGTATTAAAATAGAAAAAAAAAACAACCAATAATTTTACTGATTTAATAATGGAAGTAAAACCAACTTATAAAAGTAAAGCAAACAGTTTTTATTTGACGAAATACATTGTATCCTTTTACTTAAAATTCTTATTATGATGAATTCTCTCTCGTCCGTATTTTTTTCTGAACGAAGTCACGGCGAACCCTGCGGGTTTTTAGTGTAAAAATGGGTAAAGATAAAAATACATCTTGTAATAACAGGGTTGAACCATTAAGGTATTCTGTATTGTTATTATTTTGGACTATTTATAAATATTGAAATTGATATTCTTATTATATTTTTAAAAGTGTTTTTTGAATAAAATTTGATCGCGTTCCTTCAAAGAGCCATTTTCGTCACTTTAAGAAAGTAATAATATTTTGTCCTACAATTTGACAACAATTGAACAATTGAGTTAATTTCATTTTATAGTCAATTTATGTAAAAACAAGACGTCCCATTAATCAAAATCGTAAAAAAAAAACATTTGTTTAGATAAAATGATATGATATTCATGAACGTAATTGCTATCGCTGGAAAAGCCTTTATTAATTGTTATTTATTATACGCATACCCGTCATTGATTTAAATATTTATTTGACATACGAAAACTTAATATAGACAAAACATTTAGAAGAAATATAATTTAATTATTTACAACTTTCTTCGAAACTTTTGAAAACCCAGTGCCAATTTTTTTTCCGAGAACATATTTTTGCCAATATCTCTCATGTGATAATTTAATTTGCTTATATTATTATTTCTAGAAAAAGGAGTGTTATGTGTTTAAATTAAATGTCCTATTTTTAAAAATTACTCTAAGCCTGTTGTTAATTTGGCGCCGAGTATGGGATAAAAAAGTCGTTACGTGCTTAGACGTCTCTTGTGTCTCGAGCGTGCCTCGCATTATATTGAATTTAGAGTGACTGGAACACCGACAGATTTGAATTTAATTACAACTACACACGATGCACTTGATACCTACAGTTTGTATGTATGTAAGTAGTTTTGTTATAAACTCTACTGCTAGAGCAGCAATGTGTGTTACGATATTTTTAACTAAATAAAAGCCTTCAATAATTATTGATATCAATAACAACCGTCCGCATGGTGCGAGCGGTTGCTTTGATAAGCTTGTGGTCGCGGGTTCAATACAAATATTTCTTTCTTAAGTTAGTTCATATCTTTGTTTTAGATGTAGTCAGGATTTTTTCGTCAAGTAATAAATCCTATGGTACCAAACAACATAATGAAAAAGCTTTGACAACCCGCCAGTGATGTTATTGTGACATTTCAATCAAATTGTGAAAAATAAGAATTAAGACAATTGCTGTATTGAAACAATCTTGATGTTTTTTCTGTTCTAATCTAACAAACTTTATTTATTTAGAATAATACAAGGTTGTTTAAATTGTGTTATTGTTACATAGAGATACTATCAGAATCAACTGCACTGAATCAACGGAATCCGGGACAAATTCCCGCTAATTGTGTTCAAAGTTCGACGGGACGGGCTTTTTAATTATAATTTATTCAATATTATAGAGTCGGAGCGAGTTAGCCGGTCACTCGGATAACTCAAAGTTTGTTACATTTGGATGAAACGTTCAATTTTTCTTAATTAGATTAACGGATTCTCGATTTCAATACTTTTTGGTCGCTTTGAAATTTCACTAAGTATATTAATTTCAACGTTTAATTTTTTATCCTCTCCTAATGACGTTTAAATTTAAAATAGAATTAACAGTCGTATTATATCCTATTTTTGAATCTTCAAGTTTTTTTTCCTTTTACTTTATAGCTCGTGATTACGGACGTATGTAACATATTTACCAGTAATAATAGTTGAGTTAGATAGTTATAGACATCTGTATTTATACTAATATTTTAAAGCTGAAAGGTTTATGTTTGTTTGTTTAAACACGCTAATCTTAGGAACTACTGTTTCAAATCGAAAAATTATTTTTGTGTTGGATACTCCATCCCCAGAGAAAGACAGGAATATAATATATTACTACTTTTTTTTTCAATTTCTTTTTTTTTCAAATTAACGCATGGACATGGTACACTAGAACATTTACATTATTTTGACTGTTCAGTTTTGCATACATTGAAATATAGCCTATTTCACTTAGTAATATCGTAGCATTCTACTAGTGAAAAGGTTTTTGAAATCGGTTAAATATTTTTCATTTTTTTAGCAAATACAAAAAAAAAAAGTATAAAAATAATCCTCTTTAAAACATTAGTATGGACAACGTCAACGATATATTACGATCATCTCAAAAACCTACATAAACAAGAGTTCTTTAAAAGAACTAACAATGAGACGCTTTAAAATGTCTAGCAATGACATCTGCAGTACTATAACGTTAAAACGAGTGCCAGGCTGACGTACAACGTCTGCGACGCCCGAACAATTTATCCTCTGGAAACGGCAAACGACCAATAAGTCTTGCTTCCAGCGATATTAACGCTATCATAGGTTGCGTTGTTGTTTTATGAAGATATATTAGGCTCGACATTTCTTAGTATCATAATAACGATATATTCTAAAACTATTTCTCATTTTAAAGATAGTTCAGTCATTGTAGTGTTCCCACAAAACAACTAACTTTGATCCCTACTTGAACCAAATTTCAAACAATTATTATGCATGATATTGACAAAATTAAAGTATCATACAATAGAAAAGAAATATTTTTTTAAAAGAAACTAAATTACAAGTCTAATAATACGAGATTAATTGATAATTTGTAAATTACAATTCAGGTTGAGACGTCCAACCTGGAAATAAATATTTATACAAATACAAATATTCATTGCAAGCGGGGATCGAACCCACAAGCCGTCGGTGTTTAGGCGTGTATTTTACACAGGCACGACTATACCAAGACGGTTGTTTTAAATTCGAAATATAAGTACAATTGACCTAAATATTATTCATATTTATATATATTATCAAACGACGTGAAAGCATCAAGGACAAATAATGTTTATTACTTCATTTTATCATTTGTATCACAATGGATATCTTATCTACAATACTAAATTATCAAAATGCCTGATGAAAAATCCTTCAAAGTACATTTTTGAGGAAAATATTACTTTATTACTTAGCCAGACCTTGTTATTATAATATTCAAAAATACAACAATTCTATACCTTAAGAGGCACCTTATTTACATAAAAATATTGTCACGACTCTCATTTTTCATCTATAATATATATAAACGCGAAAGGTCATTCATCACGAAATCTCCGAAACTATAACACCTACAAACTTGAAATTTGGCAGGCAGGCTCCTTATAAGACGTAGACATCCGCTAAGAACGGATTTTACGAAAATCGACCCCTAAGGGGGTAAAACGGGGGTTGAAAGTTTGTACGAAAGTCCTATGTTTTTGAAGTAAGAGACTTGAAATTTAAAATGTATACTCTATAGATGGTGAGGAGGCGTTCAAATAATGTATCTTTAGAAATCAACTCCCTTTTGGGGTTAAAACGGGGGATGGTAGGTTGACTCAATCACCACGAAATCTCCGAAACTATAACAGCTACAAACTTAAATTCGGCAGGTAGGTTCCTTATAGGGCGTAGACATCCGCTAGGAACGGATTTTACGAAACTCGACCCCTAAGGTGATAAAATGGGGGTCGGAAGTTTGTATGAAAGTCTTATGTTTTTGAAGTAAGAGACTTGAAATTTAAAATATATGCTCTATAGATGGTGAGGAGGTGTCCAAATAATGCATCGAAATCTATATATATAGAAGTGAAGGGATCACTCATCACGAGAACTCAAAAACCGCTGGATGGTCTATCCATCCAGGTTGGACAAAGATAAAGTTTGGCAGGGATGTAGATTATAGTTAGCAGACGTCCGCTAAGAACGGATTTTACGATATTCCATCGCTAAGGGGGTTTAATTGGGGTTGATAGTTTGTATGAAACATATACAGCCTGGAAATAAAACCAAAAATGTGGTGTATAGAGAGGTTTTATAAAAATAACTAAAACATAAAAATAACTAAACTTAAAATATACTAAGTTGTGCCTTTTAACGAAAATCGACCCCTAAGGGGGTAAAACGGGGGTTGGAAGTTTGCATGAAAGTCCTATGTTTTTGAAGTCAGCTACTTGAAATTTAAAATGTATACTCTATAGATAGTGAGGAAGTATCCAAATAATGTATCTTTAGAAATAAACTCTCTTTTGGGGTTAAAACGGGGGATGGTAGATTGACTCATTCATCACGAAATCTCCGAAACTATAAGAGCAATATATTTGACATTTGACAGGTAGGTTCCTTATAAGGCGTAGACATCTACTAAGAACTGATTTTACAAAACTCGGCCTACTTTACTAAGTTGTGCCTTTTAACGAAAATCGACCCCTAAAGGGGTAAAACGGGGGTTGGAAGTTTGTATGAAAATCCTATGTTTTTGAAGTAAGAGACTTGAAATTTGAAATGTATGCTCTATAGATGGTGAGAAAGTGTTCAAATAATGTATCTTTAGAAATCAACTCCCTTTTGGGGTTAAAACGGGGGATGGTAGGTTTACTCACTCATCACGAAATCTCCGAAACTATAACACCTACAAACTTAAAATATGGCAGGTAGGCTCCTTATAGGGCGTAGACATTCGCTAAGAACGGGTTTTACGAAATTCAACCCCTAGAGGGGTAATACGGGGTCGGAAGTTTGTATGAAAGTCTTACGTTTTTGAAGTAAGAGACTTGAAATTTAAAACATATGCTCTATAGATGGTGAAAAGGTGTCCAAATAATGTATCTTTAGAAATTAACTCCCTTTTAGGGTTAAAACGGGGGATGGTAGGCTGACTCACTCATCGCCAAATCTCCGAAACTATAATAGCTACAAACTTGAAATTTGGTAAGTAGGCTCTTTATAGGACATAAACATCCGGTAAGAACGGATTTTACGAAATTCGACCCCTAAGGGGGTAAAACGGGGGTTGGAATTTTGTATGAAAGTCCTATATTTTTGAAGTAAGAGACTTGAAATTTAAAATGTATGCTCTATAGATGGTGAAAAGATGTCCAAATAATTTATCTTTAGAAATCAACTCCCTTTTGGAGTTAAAACGGGGAATGGTACGCTGACTCACTCATCGCGAAATCTCCGAAACTATAATAGCTACAAACTTGAAATTTGGCAGGACGGCTCCTTATAGAGCGTAGACATCCGCTAGGAACGGATTTTCCAAAATTCGACCCTTAAAGGGGCAAAACGGGGGTTGGAAGTTTGTGTGAAAGTCCCATGTTTTTGAAGAGACTTTAAATTTAAAATGTATGCCTTATAGATGATGAGAAGGTGTCCTAATAATGTGTCTTTAGAAATCAACTCCCTTTTGGGGTTAAAACGGGGGATGGTAGGTTGACTCACTCATCACGAAACCTCCGAAACTATAACAGCTACAAACTTGAAATTTGGCAGATATGCTCCTTTTAGGGCGTAAACATTCGCTGAGAATGGGTTTTACGAAATTCGACCCCTAAGGGGGTAAAACGGGCGTTGGAAGTTTGTATGAAAGTCCTATGTTTTTGAAGTAAGAGACTTGAAATTTAAAATGTATACTCTATAGATGGTAGAAAGGTGACCAAATAATGTATCTTTAGAAATCAACTCCCTTTTGGGGTTAAAACGGGGGATGGTAGGTTGACTCAATCACCACGAAATCTCCGAAACTATAACAGCTACAAACTTAAATTCGGCAGGTAGGTTCCTTATAGGGCGTAGACATCCGCTAGGAACGGATTTTACGAAACTCGACCCCTAAGGTGATAAAATGGGGGTCGGAAGTTTGTATGAAAGTCTTATGTTTTTGAAGTAAGAGACTTGAAATTTAAAATATATGCTCTATAGATGGTGAGGAGGTGTCCAAATAATGCATCGAAATCTATATATATAGAAGTGAAGGGATCACTCATCACGAGAACTCAAAAACCGCTGGATGGTCTATCCATCCAGGTTGGACAAAGATAAAGTTTGGCAGGGATGTAGATTATAGTTAGCAGACGTCCGCTAAGAACGGATTTTACGATATTCCATCGCTAAGGGGGTTTAATTGGGGTTGATAGTTTGTATGAAACATATACAGCCTGGAAATAAAACCAAAAATGTGGTGTATAGAGAGGTTTTATAGAAATAACTATTAAAATATACTAAGTTGTGCCTTTTAAAAAGTTAGTCAGTTTGATAAGCATTTCAAGTGACTGAAATAAAAAAATAATTTGCGTTAAACATCTTAATAGTAATAATACATATCTTCATAACCACGAGTCCCCAAAAGTGTATGTGATCGATTCGCTCAAAATTTACTGAATGGATTTTCATGCGGTTTCACCATTGTAGAGAGGGCTCCACCATTGGCAAGAGGAAGGTTTACGGAACGGCTAAGCCGATTTTGATGAGAGTTTCACTGGAAGTTTGCCGGCAAAACTTTGTGACACACTAATTTCAACGCGGGCGAAGCCGCGGGCACAGCTAGTAATATTTACTTGCGCCTCAAAAGTGTAGTGGATTAATGATATACTTTTCTGTTATAACTATTGCTATTTACTTGTGTTTCTTTTTTAATGATTATAATTATATAAAAAAGTGAACGTTGTTATCATGGACAATTAAAGGCAATTGCGGCGCGAAGGTAGAGCAGCGTTACTGATTAAGCTCCATTCCTTTTCCTATATAGAGATGAGCCATTTTCCCAGTTGTGGGATGATTATACTATAGGTTTATTCAGTTCCGTTAAGTTTATGTAAGCAATGTTTTATAGAACTGCGGTAAAACATAGTTTTTACAACTTATGAGATATACAATTCGAGACTCTATATTATCTACATATGTTCTCTACGTTTCCTATTTTCTGTTAAATTCTATTTAGTACATGTTCAATTGTTACTGATGTTATCCCAGAAATAATATAAGCACTTACTTAAACATAACGCTTTAATTACACTTAGCTTTGAAGTTATCATAACGGTAACTGACGCTAGTTTCTGTGTTACTGCACACATTTATCTCATAGGAACGGCAAACGACCAATAACTCTTGCTTTCAGTGATATTAACACTATCATAGGTTACTCTTCAGTTTTATGAAGACACATTAGACTAGAAGTTTCCATATATGTCGTGGAAAGCTTGTTCTCAATTGCTTTTTATATAATTTGAATTTGGGATCGCTAGTTTTCCTCTTCCAAATTTATAATATTAATTATAGAAAATGTAAAACATTTTTATTTTCATGTATAAAGTTAGTATTATAACTTTTTCCTAATTAGTGCAAGAATTAATGCATTTTATATTACTCAATCTGATTTTTAATTTTAATTTTCTATTTTTCGTTAAAAGTTATCAATCTCTTAAAAAATGGTTTGATATCGTCTTAAGAGCGAATCGCAAATGAATACACGGTCCATTAGGTTTTTTTTTTTTTCAGTGAATTAATGTGGCACCTATTTATCGACTTTTTGTATAGTTAGCTTTTTTCAAATGGATTAAAACTATTTTATGATCAATGCTCAGATCTTGAGCTATATAATAACTACTCAAATATCGATATAGCTCCACTTTTTCAAAAATGACGTCACGTTTATCCGCAACTGGTGCCGAGTGTGATTCATCTTTGACATAAAAATTTCCTGAGCGAAAAGGTTTAAACCAATTTTGTGGTTGTTTAACTGATACTGCATTAGGTTTATAATCGTCACAAAGTTTTTTCGCAGTTTTAGGCGCATTTTTTTCTTTTTTAAAGTAAAACTTGTAAATATCCCGAACTGAATTTTCGAATTTCTTGGTTGGGTTCAGCCATTTTGGTGAACATAAAAACAAATATAAGTGGCGGGAAACTGTTTATTGCTTTTTAATTTGATTTTACAGATACGTGCGGAAAGAAAGTTCATTTTTTCGCACTACACAGCCTTTCCTGCAACAAGAGTTCAGGTAAGTTTTCTCGCCACGGTTCCCTAAATGATACCATAATACGCTTGCCACCATCGATGGTCCTGTTCTTATCGAGACTACTGGAATTAGTCACGATGGTGGCAAGCGACCTGATGGATTTACGTTGGTTCCCTGGGAAAGGGGACGGGTGCTTTTATGGCAACCTGCGTTGATACACTTGTTCCGTCTCCTGTCAGGGCAGAGCCGGAGCCGCAACAGAAAAAGCTTAATCAACTAAACGGCACAAATATTCGTCACTAATTCCAAATTACATCTTTGTGTCGTTTGTAGTCGAAATACTTGGACCCTGGAGTAGCAACACTAAAAATTTTTTAAGTGAGATAACTCTCCACCTGGTTGCCCCATTGGTGACAAGAGCGCTGGTGCATTTTTTGCCGAGAGAATCAAGAAGTATTAATATATATGGGATTATAACTTTAAAAAAAATTTAAAAAGAAAACTGAAACATATTGACCATGTATTTATTAAACCGAATATTAATATATTTTCATATAAAATAAAACATGCGTAATGTTTTTTTTTTTAAATATGTTTTACCAATAATTTCGCTGCCCGTACTGTGACTATATTCAGTGCAAGCGGAACGGGCAAAGCGCTAACTGCCTAATAAGTCCGCGTTCGATATTAACGGCGACATAGTTTACGGCGCCGCCTGTTCATTATTGCCGCTCCCAATTTTATGACGTTCCGATTCGAATTTATATAATTGACCAGTTAAATACCGGAGACCAGTTAACCAACTGAGTGGCTGATGTTTAATTACGTACGGCTTATCGAATTTATTGTGCCAAAATTTTCGTTACTCTCAATAATTACTTCGCGTTTATTGTTATTATATTTATGGAATCGTAAACATATTTTGAAATGAAAATCGTCGAGAAAATATTATTGTTGAAATAATATTAAAAAATATAAATTACAAAATTGATTTAGCTTTTCAAATGTATCAATTTCGACGTTGATTAACTGAGGTAGCCCGACTGGGGTAGTTAGTTACTCGACCTTAAAGAAGATCACAGCTAAATAATACTGTTTTCAAGCAGTGTTGTGTTCCTGTTGGTGAGTAAGGTGACCAGAGCTCCTGGGGATAAGCTTGATCCGTACGCTTGTTTAAATGGTGTAATTATTAATGTATTAAAAAACTGTAAAATTTCTGAAGAAAAAATTACCTAAAACGTAATGAATAATATAAATATGACTTTTAGAGCTATAAAACCTGACGCATATATATGTATTATGAATAAATTGATAAATAAGAACAATAGATGAGCTCTGGAGTCCCGAAAATATTCTGTCTACGAAAGCTCCGGGATAAAGCGGGATAGACCGAAACGTGGCCTCACCGATCCCTGACGAGTCCTTTGATATGTTATTGAGTTCAATTTACGTTTTCATATTCGAAGGCTCGTGTGCCGCCTTTCTGATGTTTTACTGAATCATATTATGTACCGAATATTCGTTATCCTCAAGATCTAGACATTGTTTTTACATTGAATAAAATAATTTACTAGAAACGACTAAATAAATTAAGAAATAGCTTTATAGAAATATAATTAGAAACAACAATATATTATCAAAGTAAATATAAGTATTATAGTTATTTTGGTAAATATACTGTGTATACATCCATATACATTTAGTAAAAAGCGGTTATTTTATTATTATAAACAGACACTCCTATTTTTTTATTTGTATAGATGATAGACTAAACAATTTTAAATCTGGTTTACTTGTAAAATATTGATCAAAAATTTAACACATATACACATAAGTTCGAGTGAGATACATTTATGAATCGTAATTATATTATTAGTTAAATATTAGATACGTACGTACCTAATCACCCCACGTGTACGTACGTTTGCTTACTACAGATACGCTAAGTTTTTTAACTATAATTACTTCACCATCAAAAAAAATTTTTTAGAAAAACATCTCGTCTATTCATGTAAAAGCACGCGCTACATATGTATAGTAGGTACAAACAATATGTTTCCTTGTTCTTCTTTGAAGAAAATAAATATATCCGAGATCAAATATAAAGACGGGAGTCCGATGAAGGCTTCTTATAATGATTATTGAAATGTTTTCCCGTAAGCCCATAGGGTTGCTCTTAATTTTGCCACAAAAAATGGCTTTTTAGTATGACAAAAGTTTTCTTGGGATCAAATATATTCCAGAAATAACAGTAAAAAAAAATACAAAGTAGCTAATCAAATAGCCCGTCCTTAATTCGACAATAAAAAAAAACAGTTTCATATTGTTTCGTTTACATAAAATTTGGTATGATTTTAGGATAATAAGTTAAATTATATATGTATTTATATTATGTAATACGTATCACATAAGTCTTTATGCACCAACTATTCCTACCGCATCTCTGTTTCATTTTTTTTCTATTGCTATTTTGTTCTATCTTACAAACTCAAAGGCTGCAAAAGCTAAGCTGTACTAGAATCAAGCAGATTTTTCCGATAGGTTGCATTAAGTACCTTCAGTAGCTTCAAGTGCAACTCTCGTTACACCGTTGGCGCGGGTAGATAATTGTGTAATAGAAAAGAAATCAATATTAATAATAAATATTTGCATTTAATAATAATTATTGCAGTAATAATAAATATTTTATTGTACATACATCGTGTCAAAATTGTGTAGCGTTTTAATCACTTTGTGTTTTTCTGAATCCTTTAACGTGTAATTAGTTTACGTCTATTTCAAATTTTAAAAATAATTAAGTGATATAATAAACAATTTGTATTTATTTTAATTATTTTACGCGTGGTCTCTAGGCGTGCTGATAGTATGTCTTCAAACATGCTGTTATATCTTTAGTTACTCTAAAACTTCCTACAACACCTATTTATATGTATATATGAACTCTAATTCAACACAGTTATTATATTATTTACGCAGGTATGTCCGCTTCTTGTATATAATTGAAATAAAATATTAAGACAAAATGTTTTTAGAAAAGGACTAAAAAAAGTCACGACCGTCCGGGTTCAAATTCGCACCAAAATTTGCAACGTTTTCCTATTCTATCATACTCGTATATTATAAATCAAAATTTTCAATCCAAGTCATTTCAAGGCATTCTAATTTACTTAAGGATAACATTATATGTTTTGTATGCAAGTATAACGATAATTTTAAAACTTCAATATCGTTGTGATATTAAAAAATCCCTTTTGCGCCTCGCTGTCGTTATTCGCAAGTCTAATAGGTCTAATAAAAATTATAGTAAGAAAATAATAATTTTATTTGTCATGATTTGTCATAAAAATAATAAAAATTATAGTAAGAAAATAATAATTTTATTTGTCATGATTTGTCATAAAAATGCGTATTAATGAAGAATACATTTATTATAAGTTATATAAGTGTAAATTACACTGATGTTAACTGATGAACACGTGACGTAATGGGTTGCTAAGCAACGAGACTCGACGCTGTTGAATAGTAGTGGACCAAATAACTTGAAACTCAGAATATGCGGAAACGTTTTAACGTACAACTCAACTAAAGCTGGTTTATCTACATTATCTTTCAGACTTAATGAACGGAATAGCCATTGTGAACTAAGTCACCAGCATAGCTTATAATATGTAAATAAATAGAACGTTTTTTTTGGTTTAAATTGCAATATTAAATATACTACGTAACTGTTAAAAAAATATTTCTTATTATCAAATTGAATTATATACGTCATTTCATATTAACCGTAAATATATTAGCAAAAAGGTAATCTTGAACCTATCACAGACTTCGAGGTTGCAATGATAAATCTTTGACAGCAGTTATTCTAGTTTCTTTATAGCAATATAAAGCGTTTGGTACACTTACAACACGTAATAACTCGAATATTTTCTTTTATCTTTAAGCAACTACAACAAAAGCTTAGGAATAATTGAGCTAACACACACTTCCTTTTTTTAAGTCGCTCAAAGAAGAGTATATAAAAAAAAATATTCAAATCGATTTCTATTACAGCTTTAGTATACAGCCTGAGACCCGCTCGAAAGGCATAGTTCTAAGATGAATCGGTATCAACAAATTGTTCTGAATAATTCATCAAAGCAGCAAGCGCTGACAAATGAAATCTAATGAATATGATATGAGATAGAAGAGAAAGGAAAACGCGCAGATTCAAGAAACTTTCACAGGGGTTTTTTCTCGCGTGACAATGGCTTTGTTAACAAATTTCTCTCGCGTATTTCCTTCTAGCAAAAAAAGCAAAAAATATAATGTAAAAGTACGTGGTTGTGCTAAGCTTGAAATTATAAAATGTGGTAGAACTTTAGAGTTCTCTTAAAAAATACAATTATGATGTTATTAAAATGTATTGCTTTATATGCTTTAATGAAAGCCAACTGAAATTTTCATATCTTTGATCTCGTTACAAGAGCATTCCATTCGAGTGAATCCAAAAAACGACCAAGTATATACAGTCAAGGTATATATAGAAGATCAAGTATATAGGTACATACAATTAGATCAATTCGCTTAATTTAGTATCACTGAAAAAAAGTATAAAACTTTGATTTTATTTATCATTAAAAAATTTTAAAACATCTAAAACTTTGAATACATAACCTTATTATTAATTTAAAATTCTGCAAATGAAAGTTCGATTCAGTCTATTACTTTACGAGATAGATTAAGAGAGAATTCCACTCGTCAACTTAGAGGATACATAATTGTAAAGTCGTGTTCGGGAAAGTTTATTGGGAATACTGAATTTGAGTAATTCGAGAGGCACAAAGCGCTCGCGATCCTTTGATATTGCTTTAGCCTACCTTAGGTTTGATTACACTGAACGATATTAAAAGCTAAAATCATAATATACAGCTTTAGTTGAGGCTATTTTTTTGGTTATCATTTGTTTATTAAATAATTACAATGTTGGTAGATAACATATGTCATTTTAATATAAGGTTATTTTAAGCCTTAATGACAGTATTTTTATGAATATAGTACAGAGTTACGTTATAAACGTCTTACTCCTTTTTTTACTCCCAATCATAGAAGTTTCAACACCATTACCATATTTTAAAACTAGATTTATGAAGAGAATCACTTCAACAACCTATCACTTGATATCTATAAAACCTACTGGTTGAATAAATGAAACAGTTTTTATTTTTTACACATATTTACATCATTATTACCTATTTATGTAATTCAAGTACATATTTATCATTATGGCGTTTTCTAGCTAAGAAAATAAATTTTAACTACCAATACAGTAGCGCGATATCTCTCAAGTCTTTGTAGCAAACCACCCTAACATTACGTACGCATATTATTATTATTGCCCTTTATATATACATGCATATATATACTATAGTATAATATTTGTATATATTTTAATATAGAACGAAGAGTCTTCATTAAGAGTCATACGTGCTGTGTGTGAACATTTCAATGAAGAAAATTCATATTACTACACTTTTTATAGAAATTAACAACCGTTTCGAGATATCTTTCTTGATTAAAGAAAGATTCTAATTTCGAATTTGCATTTTACATTTATAAAAATTATTAAGTCTATTACAAGTTAAATAACAGCGAACGAATTTTTAATTTAAAAAAATGTTTATTTGTAAAATACAATAATGTTTACAATGTGAATCATTTTACAAGACTGATTAGAAAAATAAAAATAACAAACAATTTACATTCTAACTAATTTACACTTTACGATGTCATACGGCCGATGCTTGACCACGAGACATTGTTATTTATGCAGGCCGATGCTGCCGATGGATTGCTGAACTTACATCAGATTTATATATATATATACTAGCTGTGCCCGCGACTTCGTCCGCGTGGAATTTAACAAAATAATTATTAAATATATCGGTTAGGTCTGAGAATCGGCTAACATCTATTTTTCATACCCTTAAGTTATAGGAGGGGGGGGGGGGGGTTAAGGGGTTTAATAACATATATGGCAAAATAGCGTTTGCGGGGTGAGCTAGTATATGTATACATATAAATATATTATATTGTATATATATATATACAAAATATATATATATATATATATATATATATATATATATATATATATATATATATATTACATTTTATTTTATATAAGTTTGTCATTTACTTATATTTATTCTTCCAAAACATACAAGTTTGACATATTAATTTATTCTTTAATGTCTACTTTTAAATCTACATTATATCAACTCGCATTCCCTCCTTTCCATTTCCCTTTTTCCGTCATATTACGTCCATAAAATATTTATTTCCGTACAAAAAAAAAAATGTATAACGCTGTCTACCCTAGCGGTATTTAATAAACTTTTAGAAAGGGCTACAGGCTCGTTAAATAGGCTAGTCGCTTTATACGATGCTATGCCAAAAAGCTCTAATACAGCGTGCCGATATACACAGAGTACCTCGGAACAAA
Source organism: Melitaea cinxia (assembly GCF_905220565.1). Classification (NCBI taxonomy): domain Eukaryota; kingdom Metazoa; phylum Arthropoda; class Insecta; order Lepidoptera; family Nymphalidae; genus Melitaea; species Melitaea cinxia. The sequence continues at coordinate 6,184,657 of NC_059405.1, read as the reverse complement.
CACTGGCATCCGTCCACTCTTCATACATTTTCCAGCCGGCTGCAATCCTGAAATTAAAAAACCGCATTTTTCGATTAAGGTACGTAAATAAATTAGTTTTTATTCCTTCTTAGTATGAGAAGCCTTTGATAAATCCGAGACATATTTTCAGACTTAAATAGTACGATATAGTAGATATCTAAATGATTCCATATGCTTGTAATTATTGCATATTTAATATTGGGGGCGGGACATGGTTTTATCCGTGACGTCATGATGGTAATGATGACTACAGAAATAATATATTTTTTCTGGATAAGTAATTTCGTCTTATTTTTAAGTATATATAACTTTTAAAAGTTGCGGTCAAATATATTTTTTTCTTTCTTTCTCTCTTCTTCTTTCTAATGACGCAAAACGTTTGATGTAAACATGATGACGTATACATATTTTACCACAAAATATAAGGTAAGTGTACCTCCTATATAACAAGATATTGTAAGGTATTGTAAGGTCGTAAAGATTAATATTATGACACATTTCGTTAGTTAGAGATTACGCAGATACTACAAAAAATATAACACTGACTTGTCAATTACAAATTTGTGCTTCCTGTGACAAGTGAAGTCGAAAATCATAGTTTTACAGGAGCATAGTTTTAAGTGAGCTAGGTTCAATTGAAGTATCTTCTTTTGTAGGGTAAAAATTTTTCTTTCAATATACGTTTAAGTGCTGTGTGGCTACGGCATCAAAGAATATAGCCACCCCCTCTCTTCCCGTGGGTATCGTAAGAGGCGACTAAGGGATAACACAGTTCCACTAACACCTTGGAACTTAAAAGCCGACCGGTAGCGGGATAACCATACAACCGCTGACTTTGAAATACACAGGTCGAAGACAGGCAGCAGCGTCTTAGGTGCGACAAAGCCAGCCCTGCGGTCACCAACCCGCCTGCCCATCGTGGTGACTATGGGCAACACACATGAGTTCGCGCCATTTTTGGCGCGAACTTGTGGAGGCCTATGTCCAGCAGTGGACTGCAATAGCGTTTAAGTTTTTTTTTTTTTTTTTTGTGTAAACATTTAAATTTAAAGGCAGTTTACAAAAAAAAACTTTTGAGTTATGCTTGTTATTAAGTGCTAAAATTATTTGATACACGATACTTCTACAGTTATCTTTCGTAGGTTGACGAGAAAAAAATCAAGTCAAAACACATTACTAGCTATATATATCCCGAAAAGAACCTGTTAGATCTAATTAAATATCGGGTTCGATCTACACATATGACAAACATTTGTATTGACCATACAGATGTTTCTCGTGGTCTGGGTGTTTGTGCAGTCATTGTGGGTCTCCCCACTGTGCCTCGAAAAGCACATTAAGCCGTCGGTCCCGGTTGTTATCATGTACACCTGATAGCGATCGTTACTCATAGTAGGGAATATACCCACCAACCCGCATTGTAGTATCGTAGTAGAATATGCTATGATCCTTCCTCCTACACGGGGAAACAGGCCTATGCCCAGCAGAGGAATATTACAGGCTGAAGCGAAGCGAGGGACTACATGAGATGAGACCTATTTTTTGATTAACAAAAATTTCAAAAGTTCTCGGGTAACATACATTGAAAAAAATAAAAAAAAAATGTTTGTGTACTTATGTACGCACTTAAGAATTTATACTTTATTGCCTACCTAACTTCACGTTACTAATTTCTACTTTGTTGACTGGCTAACTTTAGGGTGTCGGTTTTTTGTGACGGTGTGTGTGCGCATCGAAAAAATTTAGTCTCATCGTTAAATTCAATCGAATTGAGAACTTTTAGATGAGTCTTTTTTGGAAGTCGTTTAAAAAGGATTTTTTTTTTAATGTCACTAGGTCGGCAAATAAGCGTACGGCTCACCTGATGGTAAGCGATTACCGTATCTTATAGACGCCTGCAACACCAGAAGCATCGCAAGCGCGTTGCCGACCCAATCCCCAACCCTCCCAGGAGCTCTGGTCACCTTACTTACCAACAGGAACACAATACTGCTTGAAAACAGTATTATTTTGCTGTGAGTTTTGCTGTCGAGGGACTACCCCAGTCGGGCTGCTCCATATTTTGAGCAGGAAATTCCTGCTGTGCCCTACCTCAGTTGAATTGAAGGATTGAAGGATTTAATTCGATTTATATAATTTATCAAAGAAGGTATAAACTTAATTGAAAAAGCTGTTCGTATAAAAATCCGTAAACGAACTTGTCGCCATTTTAACACATAGTTACGATGCACGAGAAAGCAAATATACTTTCTAAGTAACATAACAATAGCATCAAATAAACCAAACGTTAAGATTACGGAACATGTTCTTACACAATTAATTTCGGTATCCATGTATTGAATATCATCTTGTTTATTAGTACCGGACGCTCCTATGCCCTAGGCAAGGATCCGATATAATAGAATATTTCAACGTTATTTGCAGTACACGGATACTTAGACATGTAGCAGATAAGCCTCAGGCCGGTATTAATGTGAGGTACGGGTTTAAATCGTGTCGACACGAAGACAACTCCTTATTGGGATTAGCGCTTGGATCCGTTCCGTCAAGACCCCTTTTTCTTTGATGGCATTGTTGTTTTACCCTCAAGCAATATTTCAAAGTGTATTTTGGTAATTGTAATACAAAAATGGGTTTATTGAATGTATATAATTTGAAACAGTTGTGTACACTTTATTATCATCAAAAGGTTGTGTCAACATTCAATTGTCGAGGAATCTTTGATGTGTTTGCAATAATATTTGTTTGGGAGTTCTTGTAAGTAAACGTTTTAACAACATTTTTGTAATAAAAAGAAATATGGGAGATTTTTCAAGTTTCTTTATCAAACGCCTAAGATTGTGAGTAGAGATTAATTTTAAAAAAAATAAATTCTAGACAGTTATATGTGTTCAAATAAAACTTCTTGGTATTGGGATAAAAATGATGCATAGCTTAGAACTATCACGAGTCTTCAACAGATATCAGAAGCGTTGTCAAAAATAGAAATCAGTTGCTGTCTTGCTAGTCATCTACGCAAATACAACAAATTTTCCTTGAGTTGTATTTCTTTCATTCGTTGCTTGTTGTCGTTAACTCGGAAAAAGGAACAGTCAGATTCTAAGCTAAACAACTATTGCAGCTTCAAGTTCCTTACATATTATAGTTTGATATAAATTTTAATAAATTTAATTTTCTGAACAATAATGATTAGGAACATTTTTATTAAAAACACATAACTTAGCAGTAAATTGTAATAATTAGACTGCCACCTAAAACACATTGACTTCTAACAAATATTTTCGTTCTAGAATAACGGTTTCAATACGAGTAATGTTCATCCAAGCGTTAATTGCAGTTAACGGTCAACAGAATACAAGCAACTGAAACAAAGGACAAATTATAACTTTAATAATATGTATTCGTAGATACAAACAAGTTACCCCGAGCCTGTATAATAGACTACTGTGATATCGAATGCAAAACATTATGTAATGCTTGTTTTATGTAAATATCTTTTAGGGTATTATCACATATGTATGTTCTACTGTTACAATGCACTTTTGATGTGAATCTCAAGTTTGATCAACCTTATATTGCTAAGCTGAATACATTCTTCTTCTGCTTGGCATTATTAATCCTGGCTTTTATTGCCTGGGTTTATCTTCCAACTAACGCTCTTCCACTTTGTGCAATATTTTGTATAATTTGTAGGTAGCCACCGCTATCTTGAACGTCCGTGAGGTCTAGTGCCAGGGACAGATATTTCAAGGCACTTTCTTCTTACGTAGTCCTTCATACCGAGGCACGACATGGCCACACCACCCCCGACGCCGCTCTTGGAGTTTATCAGCTATGTCACGGACAATAACAGTAATGTAAAACTTCTATGTTATATAAACTTAATCCTTGTACAATAAAATAGTTTTAAAATAATAATAATAAAGTATTTACACATGCATGATACTAATGCTATATAAACTTTTAATATACGATATTAAGTAAAGGCGTAAGAGGCGACTAAGGGATAACAAGGTTCCACAACCACCTTGGAACTTAAGAAGCCGACCGCGATGGCGGGATAACCATCCAACTGCTGGCTTTGAAATACACAGGCCGAAGACGGGCAGCAGCGTCTTCGGTGCGACAAAGCCAGTACTGTGGTCACCAACCCGCCTGCCCAGCGTGGTGACTATGGGCAAAACACATGAGTTCACGTTATTTTTGGCGTAAACTTGTGGAGGCCTATGTCCAGCAGTGGACTGTATAGGCTGTAATGAAATACGATATTAAGTGATGCTTTTTTAAAATCACGAACAACCCTTTGCCCCTTATAGCAACACTGTTTTACCGATTCTTTATAAAGAAAGGAACGTAAGATAACGACTTATAAAAGTGTTAGAAAAAACAAGAAGGGAGAACTATGTAATCGAAACAACGATCTTACAGGTGGAAAGGCCAAGCTACGGTTATTAAATAAAATAATATTTATTATGAGTTTAGTCATAGTGCGTATTAGGAAATACCCTTATGGCAACTTTGTTATAAGCTAGTTAAGTTACTCGAACAAGTGTACGAACATTATAAACCGTCCTGCTGGCTGAGCTTTGTTGGTCGCTTGTTAGATAGTGTTGTTACGCCTTCTCTACTGAGAAATCTCCTTTGTTGTTCCATTATATGCATGAAAGTAACAATGTTGATCATTATGTAAACAAGTAGTTGAATATTACTGTAATATCAGTATTGGCTGGGTAAGTAAATAAAATCATTTTCATGTCGTTTTTTTGTTTCATGTAATCTTTACAAAGGTTGGAAAGATTTTAATGATGTTTCATTAGAAGGTTAATAACTAGTATCATAATAAGTAACTTTGATTTATTTTAAATTCAAAAGCATTATGGTTACAAAATGTAAAAACTGTTTAATTCTATGAATAAAATAAAATGTTTTACTAGAGCCAGAGTAAAATTTGTTGTCACTAACCTAAAAAGGTATCTATGTGTGAGTACGTAGAGTATTTCTGAAATTATATTCTTCAATGTAAATATATATGTACATACAAAACCCATTGAGACATCTTATCTCAATAAATATAAATACTTAACAACCTGCAAAAGAAAGCAAAAGTCGCACACTCGTACCCTTCGTACTGGCATGTGCGAGAGACACTTGAGTTTTTTTTTTGTTTAAGCACGTGTTTAAGGAGTTCACACGTGCTATCTTATTTTCACTGAATTTCGATTTGCGATAGCCACTTAACTCGTAATTTATGGTTTCCTCCTTTTATTCAATGTCGTTGTAACACTTCTCAAGTGCATCTTGTTAATATATGCTTATTTTATAACCTTATTGTGTGATTTTTGTTCATGGATATTCTTAAAACTATAACAATATGTATAGAATGAAAATGAAGTACTCAACAAATAAATATTGATATAAAAATATTGATTTCAAAAATACAATTTAATTTAATTTGCCTGTTTGTAGTATTTAGGTCTAACACAGCAAAAATTTATACAAAAACACGTGGAAGTAACATAAAATCTTACTAAGTTTGCAAAAAATCGACTTACGAACTAAATTTATTCGTAGCACTCAAATAGTAACTTTTAAAAATTTGAAGTGCAATAGTTTTTCATTAACTTATAGATCATTTTCATATTATTATTATAAACAACATATGAGGAAGAAACACAAGATAAGACTTATCATTAAATATTTTGTTCGTTTAATAAATATTCATTTTATAAATGAAAATGTGAGACATTAATTATGCGAATGAAATTAATATAATGAGTTAATATATTTACCGAGCGCTTCACATAATCGCAGATAATCACTCATCTTAGCCTCTCAGACATTCACAGGCACTTGTAAACATATTGAAACATTAAGACGCCCCCGGGAGTGGAACAGGAAGCATCGCAAATAGCAATTCCGGGAATATTGTGTAATAATTACTTATACCGCACTTCTATGTTCCGTTTTGCGTACGGCTTATATGGAAAGCACTTTTGTGTGCGTATGTATATTTAAATGTGTCAAATAAGTATTATTAAAATGAATCATATTTTTATGATCATCATCATAGATGGTAATTTTCCTTGGTCACGTCATAACTTGAGAATGATTTTATCTCTTTCATGTTTTTTTTTAATACTTAACATAAGATTTTGCGGAATAAATATTAGGGGAAAGGCAAAACGAAGAAATCGCAGAAAAATAAACAATTACACATTTATTCATTTTACAATAAACACACAACGTCTGTCGGATACACTAGTTAAATTTATAATGCACAAGAAGTTCGTTTTTCAACTTAAAATTGTTATAAATATTTTTATCGTAGTAGGTGAACCATGTAAGAAACTCTAAAAGTTTTTAAACTAAAATGTATTTACATTAACTGCTACGTTTTGCACAAAGTTTACTTCCCTACTTTCCTACCCTCACAGGGTGCCGATAGACAGACGAGTATTTCTCCAACCGTTTTAAGATGGCCATAATTCTATGCAAGTGCTTCACACCTAATAATCGGCTAACACGTTGTTATGCTTGCATTCGCTGCATTCACTAAGTGCTACTTCGGTAAATACATTTAAACGTGTTCCTAGTGCTTTGCTAAATCTCTGTTTATTGTTCTTAAGTATAATATGCATTGTGAAGTTAGAATATAATAACGTTAAGTTACAGCCTGTTTATGTTTCACTGCTGGGCGTAAAGCTCATAACATATTTTGAGAAAATGGGTATGAATATACAGCTTTATTCACCACAACATTGCTTTACGCATTGAAGAATCCAAAAACTGCTAGTCCATTATTTCAATGGAGTGTTATAATTTTTCAGATTATTAATACACACATATTAGTTTATTACTTTTATTTTATTTATATTAATAAAATTATAAACATAAAAATAAATAGTTAAAACGTATTTACGTGCACAAACTCCAAAAAACTATACCAAACGGGTTTTTTTTTTCAATCATTATTGTCAGGAGTAGGTTCATATACAAAAAATTTAAACAAATAATTAAAATATTCACAAAAAATATATGAGTCAGCTAGTTGTTAATAATAATAATAGATATTTCTTACAGATGGTACATTCAGTGTCAGCCAGATTGTTCAGAAAATCAACACGTGTCTTTATTGTAACACATCATTAGAAGGTACACGTTGAGAGAGTCGGTCACGTGTGTTAGGATTTCATTTTAGCACTTTTAACAAAAAGGCCGTGTGGGTGTATTCATTTTACACACTTTAACGTATGTTCATTATTTTCCTTTTCAAATTTACTATACAATATTTTATTAAAGTCTTTTTTTTTCATAATTCGATGGTTCTATTATTACAGGAGAATTTAAAATATTGTTTATAGCTTGATATACCCGTTTAAATGATATCAAAGTATTGGGTTACGTAACGTAAGTGGCCATTATTCATCGTAACCACATACTAAAAAAATACATCGAGAGAAAATCTGAATGGGCGCCCGTCTATACGCTAGGGTGAGTTCCGAATCATAACACAAAAGAAAAATACGGTTATTTTACACCAGCGCGGTAGATTATATCTTTTATGTTCAAAATCAACAGGAAACATTTAAATGGGGCATGTAACCTACACTTATTATTGATGCCGCAGCCAGCGGGGAGGGTGCATAAATTTCAAAATGCAAACTTCGAAAGGGTTTGTTCAAACAAAACGAGAAGTAATTTGCTTTTTTAGTAATCGCGGATACTGTTTCTCGTAGAGCTTCGAAATTAACTCCGATATTGTCGCCAGAGGAATTCCTTTTACATCGTATTTTTTGTGAGTTTAAAATTAAACGTTCGATTAACGTGATTTGTTAACATTCGCATGAATTTATTTAAAGCGTTGCGTTTAAATTATTGACATAAAAAGCTACTTCATTTGCTTCCAAAATATCTCGACTTTTATATTTATTTAATATTATCTAATTTTAGTAACTATTTGTTAAAGTCGGAGTAAACAATTATTGTTGTATATAAATTACTCAAGACGAGATATAGTTAAGGTACAACATTATTTTGAATAACTGAACTAGGTAAGCAAACACCGGGAACTTTTGACCGCAGTTTACATAACTGTTGTTAAGCAAGAGATTCTTCACCGCTTTAAGGGGTTATACTGTTGTTGTTATGAATACATTTCAGTAATGTTAATAGAGCTTCCGAAAGTTTGTGTTATTTCTGTATCAATTATATTTAATGTGTTTTATTTAGAATACATTTAATAAATAAAGTAGTTTAATTACTTACTCTTCTGTTCATTTAATATACAAGTATCCAATTTCTTTTTAATAATATGACAAAATCCTATGTCATGTTCTACTAGTGAACTTTTGTAATCATAGTAGTTTTTAAGTTCATTTAAAATTGGTGTGTGTAGTGTATTTAAGCCCCTTTTTAAAGTTCATTTTAAAGGGGGCTGAACAATAGTCATAAATCAACATTGCACCTGGTCAGTGCCACTACTGATTTCCACTTGTGGCTATAGATATACAGATATTACGAGAAAAGTTTCGTTTCGGTAATGATGAAATTGTCGCGAAGGATACATTTCTCATTCGTTTCTACTGATAATTCTGTTAAAGATCTTAAAAATATTTATAACTAGCTGTGCCCACGATTTCGTTCGTGTGAAATAAAAAAAATATTTTTTTTAACTCACAGAATTACAAAATAAAAATATTGCTAAAATAAAAGTAGCCTAAGTTACTCCTTATTACTTCAGCTATCTGCCAGTGAAACTCCCGCTAAAATCGGCCCAGCTGTTTCAGAGATTAGTGGGAACAGACAGACAGACAGACAGCCAAAAATTGTAAAAAAATGTCATTTTGGTACATGTACCGTGTATAATTCATATGCACGTAGTAAAAATCGGTTATATTAATATTAAAAACAGACACTCCAATTTTATTTATTTGTATGGATACAATTGTTTATTTGTCACTACCCACCTCTAAACTTGTTTGTATCTCTGGTAAATTTTGCACGGGTACATTGAACGAATATTGTTGTTTAAACAGGACCCATTCTGTTTACACTTTTATTAACTTGGGAATTTTTATTAAAAACAACGTCATGTAACCTAGTCGCTTGAGATTTGAAATTATTTGTGAAATTTTTACTTTTGTTTTATGAAAATGTTATAAGGTTCCTAAACCAAATTAGAGAAATATCAAAAATAAAATTATTTAACTGTAAAAATTATATATATATATATATTTTTTTTTTTTTTTTTTGATAACTTAAGCATTATTTTGTTAGGTTAAAAGCATCAAATTTTACAAAGGCAGGTAAGTAATTTAAATTTTTACCGTGGATACTTTAAATACTTACTAAAAAATAATTAAAGCTTTGTAATGTGATCTTTATATTTTACTGACCCCGCAAACGTTGTTTTGCCTTATATTTTATTAACCTCCTCAATACCCCCCCCCCCTCCCTTATAACTGAGGGGAATGAAAAATAGATGTTGGCGGATTCTCAGACCTACCCGATATGCACACAAAATTTCATATTATTTTATTAACCCTCTTAACAACCCCCCCCCTCCATATAGCTTAGGGGTATGAAAAATAGATATTGTTTGATTTTAAGACAAGTCAAGGTCAAGTCGTTGCCTACGCCGGCAATCTTACGTAGCTCGTTGGTCCAGCGGGTCGGAGGACGTCCCTGCGACGGAGACGGACGAACGTACACTGGACGTACGGAAGGACGTATACTGCGTTTGCCAAGACACTGTCTCCACTCCAGGACACGTCTGCTACAACGGCCATCGGTCCTTCGACACAGGTGACCAGCACACTGCCATTTCAACTTGCTGATTCTGTGGGCTATGTCAGTTACTTACGTTTTCTCACGAAGAGTCTCATTTCTAATCCTATCTTTGAGAGAAAAACCCCAAGCATAGCCCAGTGACCCGTTTATAGCAGAGGGCTAGCTAGATTTAATTATCATTTACTTATTTATTTATTTAGTTGCACCAACAAGATAAAAACCAATACATCACAAAAAAGTAGCATGAATATAGAATGTTGATTGTTGAGTGTCACTTCAATTACAGGTGCAAACCACAATGCGAATTAGACAATTTTTACTTCATTTGAACATAACAAGTAAATATTAAGTAACTAACACTGAATTAAATTGCAATTATTAGAACATATATAATAAAACACTTAATTAGAATAACATTGATTAATACTTAATTATTTTAACTAAATGAGAATGTAAATAGAAATAGACGGTATAAGCTAGATTGAATTAAAAATTAAAAGTTAATTACATGTAAATTTTTGACAATAGACGTAGATAAATGGAAAACTATCAGGACATTATATACATACATCAAGAATTCCAAGTACAAACTGTCGCCTACAATTCATAATTCATAATATTTTAAGCCTACACGTTTTCTAAATGAATTCAGACTATTAGAGAATATATCAATTTCAAGGCTTGAGTGGTTGACGGACACAGTGGTATTATGAATAACATTGTAGGCCTTCGTGACTCTGTTTAAAAGAGAAAACAGCCCCAGATTGGATCTAACACGTTTTTGAGCAAAAGGCCTGTATTTGTTGACTCTCGGTTGGCGCTTAGCTATATTTATATCTAACAAAGATAGAAGCTGAGGAGCATCCATGTTAGCATTAATCAGCTTGTATAGAAATATTGCATCGAGAAACCTTCTACGACTAGAAAGGGAATTCAGGTGGAAGTGTTGCAGCCTATCCGAATAGCTTGTTGAATTCTTCAACATATTACAACTATATGACAAGTGCCATAGGAATCTTTTCTGAACGCTTTCCAAACGCTTGCTATACACCTCGTAATGCGGATTCCAAACAATTTCCAACAATCATTAGAACACTAATCATCTTTAAGACTAAATAATTTTTAAAGGGTTGCGAAAAAATATAAGAATTAAATGCAGTACCTATATTAGTTAGAAAATGCGCATAAAATATAATAAAACAAAGGTTTTATTATACTGTCGTCTACGCTTAATTTTTATATCAGCATTCTTTTTTTAAATAACTATATTTTCTCAAAAGAAAAATAAATGAATTAGCTTAAAATAATTGTATGGAAACGCATTATTTAGGTAACCTATTCGCTAGGATTCGCATTTTTTTCCATAACTCAACAAATACAACTTGCTAAGTATGTACAAGGAGGGGAACTATCGCAAACAATCTTAAAGTCAGATATTTTTCTAACGCTATCAGACTCCCATGATGTATGTCCCACGCCACATGTTAAGTATTAGCGATACAGTAGGCTTAAGTCCGACGATCATAATATATGATGCCAGGGATTACTAAGGATTTGTCGCTTTAGTTCTGTTGGTGGTCTGACACCCTTGCGTTTTTTTTTGCGTGACATACGTTGAAGAGTCTGTAAGGGTGATGCATCTGGTCCTATTCGCGTGTTTTTTAGATACTCGAATCGAAGTGGTATTTAGTAATGTTCAATATGAGAGATTTATCATATTTATTATAATTTTTCGTACTATCTCGTACGTTATTTACATTTTACTATCGTTATGGATTTTAAAAAATAATGACATCTCTAAGGAAAATTCTGACAATTGTGTATTTTTCTGCGGAATTTTGCTTTACTATCATTTTTACCCATTTTAGTCTCTAATGACATTAAAAAAAAAAACTTGGATGAGTTAATCAAACCCGACAATGTTCAATTTTTAAGTACGTCCAAAATTAAAATTTAAAAACTGAAGTATTATTATAACATTATATCCAACAATCATAATAGACTTACAGCTGGTACATACGTAGTACAATTAGGTAGCCTACGTAGGTACAATAAAAAAAATCTCCAATTAAATTATTAGATTATTTGCTTACAAATATTCTAAATAAATAAATTCTTTTCAAATAGTCACAATCGTTGTACAATATATATGTAAAGTATAATTTCATTTAATATCATACTTTTCTATTCTATACTATTTCGTTTATAGAATCAGTATTAGTAGGTGCTCAAAATTAACTAAACTACATAGTATTAAAGTTACAGAATAGTCTAAATAATAAAAACATAACATTAAGTTTAAAGTATCGTAAAATAGATCCGTTATTCGAACATTTGTTGTCATTGCGTCAACCCTTAGCTCATGTTCATTCATGATTTAGGGGTCGTATTGTGTTACCAGTAAAATTAGTGGAGAGGTGCTACATAGTCACTCGAACTGTATTAATATGTGAGGATGAAACCGGATTTTTATTTTATAAGTATCATACCGGCAAAAGTGGTCTTATGTAGCACGAGTCGGATAGACATTTTATTATTCATTTGCATTCCCACAATACTTAATAAGAACTTATTATAATGCATTATATCTATGCACATTACTATATTATTATAATAATAGTGTCTGTAAGGGTTATTAAAAGTTTAATGAAGTGTTCATATTTTAATTTATTATTTTATAGGACAACACCGTAAGGAAATTCCAAATTTTATTTAAAGTTTTAGTGTCTTAGTATTTAACATATATGGTAACATTTATATTCATAATTTATATAAAAGTATTTTGGTGTAACTATTTTTGGGTAAATAAAAAGAAAAATCGGCTCTAAGCATTACATCAAAACAATAAATTTATTCCTTTTTAAGCTAAACTCAATGAACTAAAAAGACATTAATGATATCAGACTGTACGCTAAAATCAATGAGCCTCGACTAAAATGGCTAGACGCTGTAATCGCAAATTTTAATGGACAATATGTTTACGATATTATAGTACCTACCTATATTCGATATTCATGTACAATAGCTATATTTGCATTATAAAAAGGGAACAATTATCGCTTCTGTCGCTTTGATTCGAACATAAAATAAAATTTTATAGAAAGAACGATATTTTTGAATTGTAATCTTGCAAATGGTTTTAGTTTGAATAAGTATAAATACTTTCTAGATAGTCTAAACTAATTTAATGTCTCTTAATACTTTAGTGAGGAATTTTGCATGGATAATTTGCTTAAACACAGTTTACAAGTTAAACCGAGCGACGGTCAAGTGCCTTTAGCCGACCGTCGGCCACCCAAAGCGCATTTTCTTAATTAAATCCCTAAGTGCTTTAGGAATCATTTAAGTATCACTTCTTACGTAAATCGTATGTGAGCAATTAGGAATGCATTTCTAAAAGGCGTTAACATAAATTACAGAAATATATTACAGAATTACAGTAGGTATTATAGAACTATGTGAGGAACCTTGACGGAGGGTGGACTTTCAGCCTAAACTTCGCTATGGTGGGGACGAAGGTCGTGAAGGCGGCGAGTGCATTGGGCAGACTCCTCCCGAACCTCGGAGGACCCAGCGCCGCCTGCAAGCAGCTATATTCCGGAGTCTGCCGGAGTATGGCAACGTACGGTGCCCCAATTTGGGCGGACCGCCTCACTGCGAGGAAAAAGGCCGCACTGCGTTCTGCGCAGAGGATCCGGGGGTACCGTACTGTATCGTGGGCTGCAGCTACTACTCTAACCGGCGACCCCCCGTGGGAGCTTGTGGTGGAGGTCCTTGCCGAGACCTACTCATACGTCTCGGGTAGGAGGGCCGTATGGCACACGCGTAACGGCTGCCTTGCGCTCGGTCCTTAAGGATATAATGTGTGTGTAATGATGATAATGTCCCAGAAGGAGAATGATGAGCGGATGAGAGAGAATGCACCTCCAATGATGTCCCTGTGCCCGTGCCGGGTCGGGATAGGAACCCGGTCCTGCTAGACACAGCGTCGTCGGAATTGTTCAGAGGTGGCCGGAAAGCCCCCGCGGAGGAGAAGTCTGGCCTTTTCGCTAAGACCAGCCTGTTGCTGGAGGGATCCTGTTGCCTGCAGATCCGGGACCCTCCAAATAAAGCGGCTGAAGGGTCCCACAGGAGTTTGGTCGGTATTGCACCTCCAATTGCTAAAGCTAACATACGGTCTAGGACTGCCTACCCGGGCGTCCTGGATATCACCCGTAAATGGGTTCCCCTGCGATACCAAAAAAAATGTGAGAGCTATAACCATTGTTTCGTAAAATTTATGATGATGATGATTAAAACGGTTACAGCATTAAGAATATAGCCACCCCTCTCTCCCTGTGGGTGTCGTAAGAGGCGACTAAGGGATAATACAGTTCCACTACCACCTTGGAACTTTAAAGGCCGACCGATGGCGGGATAACCATCCAACAGCTGACTTTGAAATACACAGACCGAAGACGGGCAGCAGCGTTTTCGGTGCGATAAAGCCAGCTCTGCAGTCACCAACCCGCCTGCCTAGCGTGGTGACTATGGGCAAAACACATGAGTTCACGCCATTTTTGGCATGAACTTGTGGAGGCCTATGTCCAGCAGTGGACTGCAATAGGCTGAAATGATGACGATGGTGATGAATGATTAAAACTATAAAACCATATTTTAAATAAGAATTCTGTTTGAAGTAGTCAACAATATCTCAATGTTTTTAACCGATTTCAAAAAAGGAAAGAGGAAAAAAGAGGAGGTTTCTCAATTCGACGTTATATTTTTTTATCTGTGTTCGCGGATAGCTTCGTAAATTATGAACTAATTTTGATGAATTTTTTTATTAAAAAGGAGATATCCTAAGGGTAGTACCGTGATAAGGAAACCAGGATCTGATGATGGCACCCCACAGTAATCGAGAGGAACTTTCGAAAAACGTAATGGCGACTAGTGTATTTGTTAATCTTTTTTTTTTTGTCTACTTACGTTGTATATTACTTGTTGATGTTATTGAAGTCGGTTTTTTTTTCATTTGCTGGCAAACACAATTATTAACGTTTCTATTGTGTTAGTGAGAACCATAACTTTGACTCCTAAATAAGTACCTTCAACATTTTATTGTTCATATTTCAATTTTTTATCTACTGAACAAACTAATAAAAACGTGATTCAGTATCTTTATTTGAAGACCACTCATACTTAGATGGACGAGCAATTCTAAACAGTTAATGAAAATCGGCTTGGCCGCTCTCTGCATATAGAGAGGCAATTTGCTAAAACGATCTGCCTTCGAACTAATACGAAATATTGCCACGATAGCTGTTTGACAGAGTAATATAGACTTTACTATAAACGTATTAAGGCGTCTAAGCAGGCCGTTAGTCGGCGCCTCTCCGTTACGTTCGATACTTAATGATTATGCAAATACAAAAGCCCTAGGAGTATTTAGGTTCAATATCTTCCGAGTGATAAATTGATAAAGCAAACATGCTCGACTGAGTCTATTAGTCGAACTATTTACATCCATTACATGATAAATAGTTCCGAGTTAGCAGACGATGAATCTATCGATATCATTACAATAAACAAGTGATGTGTATAGTAAAACAGTTGTTATGTTATGTGCGTTCGAATTGCTGTATGGGCGTATCGATACCAACTAATATTAAAACAAATAGTGTTATAGTTCCAGAACCCAGTCAATTTATCAGAGATTAACTTTACGTTACTCGTTAAAACGCCGAAAGTTTACGGTTAGCTTGGCTTTACGTACACAATTTGGGTCGAATAACGAGCTTTTCATTTTTACCTTTAAAACGGATTTTTCTGTTAAACCGGCTGAATGTTAGAACCGCAGAATGATGAAATTATGTCACAAAAATTCAAAGAGAAAATTTACAAACCACTTTTCCATCACTGAAATTTCGAAGTGGTATTGTAAAACTATTTTCTATAGATTAGCTAACATTGTAAATTCTTAACATAGAAATTTTGTAAAAACCATATGCTAATACCTACCAAATACTTATGTATTTTAGCTGACATTGTCTGATCAATATTTTTTTAATGGATTCGATGGACTGAACTGCTATCGGTACGCTCTTTACGAATTTGCACATTTCAATACATATCCGTAAAAATTCCCTTTGTCTCTTTTCCCTGTGAATAAAAAACAGGGAGATTTAGTAAGTCTCTTTTTTTCATTCCATTTTTAATTTAAATTTCGATATTTTACAATAAGTAAATCTGTAATAACTCGTACCAGTTCTTTTTAATTTTTGTTTTTATATTTACACTATTAGGATAATTGCATGGTTTATTTTGTACCTAATTTTAACAATGCTTGAATTTAAATAAAAGCAGAAACTTGTTTGTTCATAATTTATGTTTTGTTTATTTTGTTCAGTAGCTGTTTTGATAAATTTACGATAATCTATAATATAAGTGTCACTTCAGTGGAGTAGTTAAACATGTATCCAACAGCGTTTTCCCATAAACTACGACACTAGCATCCTAAAGGTCATTATTTTAAAATTCAATTTCTGTTTATTACATAATTTAACAACCATAAATATTTACGAGGAATATATTTTAGATTTTATGTACAATTCTATTGTACGAGTGAATATTAAATGATTCTGTCAAAATAAATATAAAAACATTCTTGATATTAATGATTTATTATGATAATTTTATTTTACAACTTTGTAAAATAAAATTATCGTAGAAGTTTGTAAAGCTGAATAATTACACTTTTTTTTTACTTTTAAGTGCTATTTTAAATAAGTACAGTATTTATATCCCATATGAAATACAGAAATAGTGTTAATCTCTGCTATAAGGTATTATTGATTATTTAATTAATAGGATTCGTCCACAACAAGGTAAATTAACACTAGGCTAAAATATTTTGAAATGAATTATTTTTGAAGATGTATGTGCGTAAATTCGTAACCTTTAATTATCGTTTAATTCAATATTTATCATATACTTATAGTTTTATGACTTACTAGCTGTATATCATTGACTTTTGTTTCGTTTAGGAAAGAAGCGAAGAAATTTGACAGTTTAGGGAGTACGACAAGTTAAAAATAATAATAACATTGTAAAATTATTTGTTAAAAAATTAATTTTACTAAAAAAATACTTCGTATTAAAGGTACAAATGTAGGTACAAATCATCGCAAAACTTTTTTTTATAATTGTAAGGTATATAAACATTTAATAAAAGTAAATAAACATTTAATAAAAGGCATGGGTATCCGTAAATTGATATTGTAAATGTATTACCATCGAAAGAAAGATGGTAGCACAGAAATCTGACACCGTTCCCTAAAGCGTTCTTAAATAAACATGCCAACGTATCCGAAATAACTATATAAATCATTTTCTCTAAGCCCGTGATTTTTTGTAATGAAATTTGTTAGTTTCATGACAATCTGTTCCGCTATTTGCTTAACGTCAGACAACAGATGTTCGGACACATTCATCATATTCAAATAAATGAGATTTTAAATGTAACAGTATTGTCGTAAAAGTAACAAATTAAAAAGTTCATTTTTTTTACGCAAACACAAATCTTAATTGAATTTTATTATTATTATATCTTTACATAAATGTTAAAGGCATTTTACATAGTATATAGTTTACATACATTCATGATTAAGGTAGAAACGTCCATATTAGAAGCAAAACAGACGTACTATTTTATGTAATACAAAATCTATCTACTTCTAATATTTCGTATTTTATATAAAATTTTGGACGAAGATGTTTCATTATTTTTTTAATTATAACTTATGATTGACTTAATCTAAGGTCACTGCATTTTTGTATCCTGCATGCGTGTGCTTAATACTTAAATATCGAAAATCATAGAAACAGATTCACAAAAATAAACTTCATTTGAATTTGAGATTTTAAAAGTAACCAATTCTTTTTACTTAGTTACTTTTTTATTAGTAAATATTACATCAATCATCCATAACGTATTAAAAATTAAGGCAATATTATTTAAGAAGAATCACAACTTATCGAGTATACAACCGTGCATCAATATCAACATACCTCAAAGAGAATGGCCACTACCGTAAACATATTAATTACTATTTGACTGTCTAATTATATAATTATAGAGTACAAATTATCTTTAATCAATACATTATAGCTTAATTAACAGTCGCATTGAGTGATAATTGATAGACTCGCTAATTGAGATTAGATTGCATTGTGAATCTATGCATCCAGGTTTTGTCCAATTTGTATCCTTATTAACAAGAACAAAAACGTTTTGCAAAAAATGATAAAACTGACGAGATAAACCGAAAATTACCTCCGATCGTGTGATAATAGAGATCAAGGTAAAGGATCGGCTGTTACCAATAAATACATTTGTTTGAATGTTTTAGCTTATTTATTAGTGCCTCATAGGCATCACAAATAATAAAACAAAAGAGACTCTGATGATACCAAGTGCCAGTTAAAATATTTTTTAAAATCGAAATACCATAACAAAATTACATAAACTTTTGACATTTAAACGAAAGGTAGAATGTTGTATTTAGAGCTATTTTACAGGATTGTATTGTATTGTAATAGTACAAAAGCAAATAACGAGACCGTCGGACTTTTTGTTAAACTAAGTTCGATTACGCTCGCGTTGCTATCATGTTCGAAATGCTATTAGATGCTGACATTTGCTCCCTCGCTGTGCGGGCATCTAGAGAATCTTAAAATTACTCATTTGGTATTACAGTCACGAGCCCGCAATAGCTTCTACGCTGATTTTTACTTCTTTCCATTCCGATTGCAGTATTTCACCTGGTAATTTATCTTCATATTTCGTTGAATGTGCTGAACTATATTACAATATATTTATTAATATATCTCGGATGATTTCAGTAATGCTTGTCTAGAGTATGCGTAATACTTTATTTATTGTGTAGATAAAGTTAATAACATTAGCTATTTTGTCCACTCATAGGTGTTGTGATTGCAAAATTCGCTAACAATATTTTTATTGATGAAAATAGATACAGCTGAAAATTAAGTACTAAGTTGTAGATAACTTATACAAATCTATTATGTTTGTCTTCTAAGAATATAGAAGTCAGATTTTGAACTGTATTTTATTACTATCT
This sequence comes from Melitaea cinxia, assembly GCF_905220565.1. NCBI lineage: Eukaryota > Metazoa > Arthropoda > Insecta > Lepidoptera > Nymphalidae > Melitaea > Melitaea cinxia. The sequence goes on along the minus strand of NC_059405.1, from coordinate 6,165,725 downwards.
ACTTCAAGTCCTAAATAATTTTACCTAAAATATATTTCGTCCTAAATTGTATAGTGAGTTCTCGTATATATTCTAATTGCTTACACTTCCTACGCATTTTTTATCACTATTCTGAAAAAACGATGTTGATGTGTTGACACTTTCACGCGCATTACACTTGGCAAGACGGTAACGAAATAAAGTGGAGCATTAAATTAGCGTTGAAAATTGCCGGAACCAATATTTAAATTCCAATATTGGAACTATTTACAAAATAATATTGATGAAATCTACCTAAAGTAACTTTTTCTCATTTCTTCTTTGAAAATTTTCAACGAAAATTTATTTTAAAGAATTGAATACAATGATATAAAAGATTGCTCATAAAAATTGATGAATATTAAAAATAATCGCTCGATAAATGTTATGGAAATTCTATCAAGTGTCTATAAAGTCAGGGTCATCAAAGTCAGCGATAAAATATTCCGTCTAGACTAAATCGGAGCAAGTCGAAACTTTTTAAAGCACCCTCGAGACCAAATTTGTTAGGAACGTCGTGAGTGAATCTCCAGCGAGAGAAAAAAGTACCGAAACAAATTGTTGGCAAACGAGAGAAGTGTCCAAGAGCGAAAATATGTTGATTGAATAAAGAAAAAACTATTAAAAGTTTTCCTTAGAGGTTCTGGTTCAGAGACGGACAAAATGGGTGCGATGCGTGGAACGGTGCAAGTTTTAACTTTAGTTAGAAGAATACGCAATTATTGCTTCTTGTTAACTTTGTTTCTAGTGTCATGTTTATTTTGTTTTTTATTTGTTTACTATTCTACACTAAGGACTCATTCCGAGTTTGAAGTAGCTACTTAAGGCTTAAGTAGGATAATAAAACTAAAGCAATAAACTGAAATGAAATCATTCTACATTATTCTAACGGCTTTATTCATTCTTAATTATTCAAACGTACTTTTAATTATGTCTGTGATATTTTCGAAGTTGGATTTCAAAATTTTCAAGATTAATACAATATGACACATTCAATGCTTGCTTTTAATCAATCGCTTACTAATCGAGTGTGTACCTAATAAGTAAAATAGACATGTTGGACTTATTATTGCTCTTGAAGTTTTTGTAGACGGAATATTACGAGCAAAGTTAGTTACCCTCGCTTAAGGTTCGCGCAACTTTCTTAATACCAACCCGAGATTACAGTTTCCGTATGGCGGACTAGATATATGAATAATAATAAAAACGACAATCCTCTTTTATTTGTTGAGCTATAAATTGTACGGAGAATACTGCTTAGTTATTAATTCTAGTCGATAAACTCCTATCTATATTGGTAATATCTTCGACTACCGCTTGAGATGGTCAAGTTATATTTTATTATAAGTTGTTACGAAGGAAAATAATATTATAGTGTCTCATAAAATAGAATAACATTCCTTAATAGCAATTTGTTTTATTATTTATTTTCAAGTGTTAGATTTGGGTTATGGAATATTAATAAGAATAAGAATAAAAATAGAAAAATAGAAAAAAATAATAAAAGAGGATTAATATTTCATTCAAAGTAAGTTATGTATTTCAATTATTGAACGTTTACTAAATATCTACTGGCAAACTACCATCGATTCGGAATGTAGGCTCTAGCTAGAGAAGAATCGGCAAGAAACTCTGCAGTTACTCTTTTAACCAGTTACAGTTGTCATTCACACAATTTTATACCGAGTAATATGCTTTTACTCTATCGTTACAGTTGAAAAATTGTGTTACGTTTACTAAACAATATAACGAAAAACATTATACAAAATACTTATCTGTAATGACGTCACTAACTCGACAAGTTGTCACAGCCAAACAGTACCTTACCGTACTTCACCAAAGGCAGTATAGCCACCTCGACTATTTTTACCGTTCTCCCCAACCATCACAGTACAGTTCCTTTATATAAAAAGTCAGTTGATCGTCTAAATACTAACAATAATCTAATCATTATTTGATGACGCCGGATCGTAATAATCAAAAACTAAACGATTTAAAATATTCTTTAATAATAATTGCAATAACATTATTAATCAAAAATAATCAAAACAACTTCCTTTTAATGTCAGTATTAAATATCTCAAAATACTATGTTGTTTAAAACCTTTATATTTAAAATTTTACTATATTAACGTAGGTAAAAGCCCGATAGTTGACTCGATGGGGTCCATGCCTCAGTTTTGAATGTTATGACTATGTTAGGTTTGTCGATTGTGTTAGTGTTTCATCGTCATCGGAAGTGCCCCCCGTGTAGGCTCCGCTCCGTGTAGGATACCACATAGACTGTATCTTGCATTTCCTTAATTAATCATGAAATAGTAGATTTTTCCTGTTTACTCATATTATAAAAGAGTGAGTAATAAGGTCCAGTTTTTATTCAAAAACGAAACAATATAAAATATCAACATTCATTAACAGCATGCGTGTTCCAATTTCAAATGTAGCTAAGAATTATTTGCATACCGCTACCATAAATACATTTCGAACATTTTCCATTCCGAAAACCTCCGAATAATTCATTCAGAAAAGGTTCTTTTAATAGGCATCCGACGTCAATTAAAATAGCGTCGCCGGATTTTTTCGGTTTACCTAAAAAGTGTTGGACGATGTGGGCTTTATATCTCACCGCGCGATAAATGCATTCTACAGGTGCTGTGTTTGCTGGTGGCCATTCGTGTCAAGTTCGGAAGAGAGGATGCTTTTTAATTTATATTGCATTCAATATTCGACCAAACGACACATATACTTAACGCTCATTTGGCTTGATCGACGAGGGTCGTGGACGGGTCAGATATAAAAAAGTGGGAATCAGAGTGATGAACTATCACAATAAACCGTCCTATCTGGTGCCGAAGATGAGTTTTATTGTTTAAAATGAGAACAAAATATTCTATGACATTTTAAGTTCTTTGGCACTATAAATTTTATTGTCCGCTCAACGTGTATTAACCTTAATACCATATATAAAACCTCATATAGTTGTCGTGTACATATTCGTATGTATTTTTGTATCGATATAAAATACACATCACTGGATAAATGCGTAATGAAATAATCCCATTTACTATATATCGTATAGACCCTTAACTCTTTAATAATTTTCACGATACTACGCAACCCAGCTGTATTTGATTTCACTAGGGGTTCAAACAAATTTACATACGCGTATCCCTTAAAACCTATATTTAGACAATATATTATTAATCTTTAATTTACTTTATTAGCGCTTGCTCCCCTCCAGACGCCCTCCCCAAGGGATTTGTCGAGAGCGAAAATTTAAATTTGTATGACCCTTCCGTTACCTACGGCTTAGTTTTTTTTAAACGGTATATGTAAACAAAATTAGTTATTTAAATATAAGCTGGCGAGTTTCAAACGTAAAGACAAAGGCCCTTATTAAAACAAAGACATAAGCCCTGATTATTGTAAAATAATATTGTTAAAGGGTTTTAATTTTAATATTTGCGCCCTTGGAACTAATTGTTAGTTGACTGATTTAGCAAAATATTTTTTTTTGCATTAAAATTGTAGTTATAACAGTTTTGAATTAGAATACTATATTTACATATTCCTTTTTTCATAACATAAAAAAAATTATAATAGGACTTCTAAACATTTTTGAATATCATATCAAAAATTGACCGCTCCAGCGGGATTCGAACCCGCGTCTCCGACTGACCGTGTCGGCGCTCTAGCCAATTAACGCCACGGTTCGCTTAAACCGAAAATAAAAATCATCATATCAAAAATTTCGCTCTAGCGGGTACATCGTTCCATAGCTTAATTGGCTAGAGCGCCGACACGGTCAGTCGGAGACGCGGGTTCGAATCCCGCTGGAGCGGTCAATTTTTGATATGATATTCAAAAATTTTTAGAATTCCTAATGTGTGGGTAACACAAAAATAAAATCGTACATATTATAATAGGACTACTGAACTTAAGTTAACTAAATCATATTGTAAACATCTCACTACTTTGTTTTCTTTTATTTTTTGAGAAAGGTGAAACTTAATTTATTATGCTGCTCCACGACGGCTTGGCTGATAATTTTCTTAACATAATTTACGATTGCTATCAGGTGTCTATGATAACAACCAAGACCAACGGCTTCACGTGCTCTGCAAAAGACACTGGGGAGACCCATTGAACACATATGCAGACCAAAATAAATATTAATTTGTATGTCCACAAATATCTCGAGTGGGACTCGAAGCACACATAACTGTAAACAGAGAACGATTGTCACTACTACGGACGGTTGACTATCCCCTATGGATTACCACATGAAAATGTATTAATAACAATAAATAAGAAATTTATTTTAAAGAACATAAACATGTTTACAACAAGAATATAAATAACATTCTGTATAAAGTATATAATAAAAGATTCTCATTAAAATGTCTTAGCATAATTTCGTTAAATACAGTCTTTATGCAGCTATCAACAACACCGTTACTTAGAAAACCCATCAACGCAAGAAAATGTTATCTGCGTTGTTTTCAAATGCAAATAACCCGAGGTAATGAGTAGTATGCAATTTAAAAGAGGCACTTGGAGGGGTATTCCCGAAAAGATAGGAAGTAGGATTAAGAATGAATAGTCAAACATACATTTTCTGCTAATAGTCGCTGCATGAAATTGCTTCGTGTTATATTAATGAGAATCGTAACAAAGGCGACTGGCCAAATACAAAATCTACTAAAAAAAGTTTAATTTCGGTTTGTAGTTGAGTTTTGGTACGAGCCTTACTATTTATTTTAGAAAGCAATCTATTAATATTTATAGGAACTTAATTAGTAGGTTATTATTGTTCCACTGAAGATTAAGTATTATTAGACTGGGTACTGCCCGCGACTTCGTCTGCGTTGAATAGCTACTTGAAAAAAAACCCCGATTTCAAAACATTCTTCACTAGTGCTCCGCTCCTACTGATCTTAGCGTGATGGTTTATAGCGTTCCTCTATTAATGGGCTATCTAACAATAAAAGAATTTTACAAATCGGACCAGTAGTTCCTGAGATTGGCGTGTTTAAACAAACAAACAAACTTTTCAGCATTATAATGTTAGTATAGGTAATTTCGAAAAAAATAAATTATAGATTATACACACTTGGGGCTCGGTTCTTAAGGTAATAAATTTATGTTTTACGTAACACATGACTAATTAACCGACTTCGAAAAAAGGAGGAGGTTCTCAATTCGACTGTATTTTTTTTTTTTTTTTATGTATGTTACATCAGAACTTTTGACTGGGTAGACCGATTTCGACAAATTTTGTTTTAATCGAAAGGTGGTGTGTGCCAATTGGTCCCATTTAAATTTATTTGAGATCTAACAACTACTTTTCGAGTTATATCTAATAATGCGTTTTTACTTGACGCTTTTTTCGTCGACCTACGTTGTATTATACTGCATAACTTTCTACTGGATGTACCGATTTTGATAATTCTTTTTTTGTTGGAAAGGGGATATCCCTAGTTTGGTACCATGATAAGGAAACCAGGATCTAATGATGGGATCCTAGAGAAATCGAGGGAAACTCTCAAAAATCCGCAATAACTTTTTACTGGGTGTACCGATTTTGATAATTTTTAATTTAATCGAAAGCCGATGTTTATCATGTAGCCACATATAAATTTTATCGAGATCTGATAACTACTTTTTGAGTAATCTTTGATAACGCGTAGTTGCTTGACTATTTTTTCGTGGATCTACGTTGTATTACTTGTCGATGTAATTGAAGTCGGTTTTTTTTTCGTTTGCGAGCAAACACAATTATATATATCTGTACTTAAATGTAGATAATTCATATAGATAGTACTTAAATGTAGATAATTCATATAGATAGTATGTAGATATTACCTCTTACATCCATAGAATGGCCATTCTTAGTGCGTGAATCGAATCCGCATACCTGAAAACGAACACAAGATCATTGTTACTTGGACTTACAGGTCGAACTAATTTAGTTTAGTTTAGCAAGTTTACTGGTAAGTTTAAACTTTGTTCTAACGACTTCATTATGATAAAGATATCTTTAATTTCTAATAAAACCGAAGATGAACATTAATTCAGATAAAAAGTAAGAATGCGATAAGATAAAAAGATATTTAGTTCCATAGTAAAGGTACGAATTCAAAAGGCAAGCCATTAAATGACGTCCAAAGAAATGTTCGGGTTGTAATCAGCTAGCTGGCGGCGATTAAGACGTACAAACTTAAGTTGTCTCTGAGACAACGGTTAAACGGGGATGTACGAAATATATTTATTGGGTCTTATTGAAAATATGATTTTAATGGTTTAGTAGTCGTGTAAATATGAGCATTGAACTATTTATTTTTGTAGCTCAGTTATAAAATTTGATGGTTTTTTTCTAATATTACTTGTATTTACTATCGATACGATACTTTATACATAACATATTTGATTCAAGTTACATTTAATAAATACATATACATTTCAATTAACATACAATGTATTAAACCGTAAGTTTATATTTAGTAAAATCTTTTTTAAATTAAATAAAGAACTAACGGGAATTGTGTGCAAAATTAAGCAAAATTGCTTAAATCTATTGACAACGAAAAATCCAACCAATAATAGTAATAATTATCCTGGAATATGAATTATTTGATAATTACTAAATCATTTTGTTTAACCCGGCAGAGCTTCTAACGCAAAAAAGTTATTCAAATCGGACCGATGAAAGCCTGTACAAGCTGTAAAGGTAGTAGGCTCTAGGTAAAATAAAAAATTAGCTTTGAAGTCAAAGATTTTCATTGTAATATAAACCGTGACGCCAGGTTGGCGCAACGGTCACAGTCATGGATTGTACCTGTTGCGCTGGCGGTTGCGAGTTCGATCCCCGCACATGACAAACATTTGTATTGGCCATACAGGTGTTTGCCGTGGTCTGGGTGTTTGTGCAGTCCTTGTGGGTCTACCCACCGTGCCTCGGAGAGCACGTTAAGCCGTCGGTCCCGGTTGTTATCATGTACACCTGATAGCGATCGTTACTCATAGTAGGGAATATATTCGCCAAACCACATTGGAGCAGTGTGGTGGATTAAGCTCTGATCCTTCTCCTACATGGGGAAAGAGGCCTATGCCCTGTAGTGGGATATTACAGACTGAAGCGTATATAAAACTTCGAATAGTTCGGGTTTCTGTAAAAAACTCACTATAGACGGCGCCACGGTCGCTTAGATCGAATATAAAATCATCATATCAAAAATTTCGATCTAGCGAATACGTCGTTCCATAACTTAACTGGCTAAAGCACCGACACGGTCAGTCGGAGACGCAGGTTCTATCGCCGCTGGAACGGTCGATTTTTGATATGATATTAAAAATGTTTAGCTTTGAAGCTTATAGAACACGATTACACTTTTTGTCGCATATGCCACTTTTTTCGTAATTTTTTAAATACGTTCGAATTAGGGGATTTACTCAATTTTAATTTTTTGAGTTTAATTATTCCCGAAAAAAGCCCATTACCGCATCTGCAGTGGAATAATTCATGGTCCACTTATTGCCCCTCTTATTTACCGAAAACTTTTCCGTCGTAGCTAATTTATTTTCCAACTAAATCTCATAAAGTCTTGCCAGCCGTCCGCACGCGATCTCATTCAAACGTCGACTTTTTGATAACAGCATTATAACAAATGGCTAACGTGTACCGACCTTCCTAAATCAAGCTTTTTTCGAGATAGTTTAGAATTTATAGACTCCTAAGAAACTATTTTATTTTTCAATAATTATTTAGTCACCAACCCGCCTGCCCAGCGTGGTGACTATGGGCAAAACACATGAGTTCTCTCCATTTTTGGCGCGAACTTGTGGAGGACTATGTCCAGCAGTGGACTATATTAGGCTGAAGTGATTATGATGATGATAAATTATTATTTATAAATTTCCGGCAAAAATAGCATTTTTATGAAATCGCTATAAAATGGTAATCTATAGAAATAAAATATTACAAACTGATACCAAAATAACAATTTGTAGCTAAGTAAATAAAGCTTGCGTTTTCCTTATTTTTTAAACAACAGTTAAAGTAATAATCTTTTAAAGGAAATAATTATTACGTGCATAAGATGCGAACGTATTTTTATATTATAGTATCCCTTTCCGATTTCATTATATTAATAAATTGACGTATTTTTACATTACAAATTTCAATTTTTTTTTTCAAGTTTCAGGAACTGTAAACTTTAGACAAACTTTATCATTCTAATAACAAATCATTTCAGTGATCGCTTCGTTTGAAATTTCCAAATAAGTGCAATGGAAAATTCCGATGGAGCAAACCATTTAAATTAGGCCCGATAACTTGAAAACTGAATGAATAGGGCTTAACCAGGAGTGCTCCAATTAGTTTGCTGTTATTTTTCCATTCCGTACGACGTGAAAATTGGGTCGCTTGGAATCGATCATAATACGTATTGGAAAGGAGCGTGATTAGCTTCGTCCTGGAACTTTATTAGCTTAAACTATTCTTGAATGTATTAAGACGTTATTTTATATTTTGTACGAGTATTACAAAATGAGAAATAAAAATTAAAGTGTGTTTTATACCCTAATAACGTAGTTAAAGGAAAGCCGCAAGTTTTTATAATAATAAAAATTTAAAAATTGTAAAATAAATTAATATGGAAAGGCAATTTTTCTACCCAACTTGTTGTAAAGTGTTAGTAAATTAGAACCTAAGATACTGCTACATTTCTCTATTCAAAGGCGACCAGTTTAACAAAAAGTAAACGAAAATGATTGCTTTGAAATAATGTTCAAATATTTGTTCGAACTCCATTGCCCTTAGAAATTGACGAAAACGACTACAGTTTGCATAACGTCTAGTATCAAATTTAAATGGTTACAATTACGAGTTAATTTTAATTAGTTCTGGAGGAGCACTTAATTTCATTTTATCGAAGATTATATTAAAGGTTATACCTACTAAGCGTTTTTGTAACAGTAATAAATAGCAATTTCGTGAATAAAATTATTTAAATTTTTTATTTGTTCCGAAAAAAAAATATTTTTATGACGAATATGTCACGCAATATACAGATAATAGCAGTTATCTTGAATAATTATAAAAACTAAATAAAGCTTTCAGCTTATCACTGAATTTATGCTTATGGCAAGTAAATTAAATAAAAATGACTGTGAAATATAAGAGTAGAAAACTGAAAAGTTATATTTTCGTTGAAAATATTCCTGTCTGACATAAGCAAAGTTGAATTATAAGTAAGTTGTGAATGAAAAAATTCAATATATATATATGTAGCATTTTTTCTTAGACGCTTATCATCGTTTAATTTTAGAATTTATAAATTAAAAGTAAAACAATATAGAAGTAAAATGCTACGGTAGTACATAATGATTTAAAATACCTTTAGGTGAAATAAAAAAGTTTATTATGATAATATTTTGCGCATATGCGTTATTTTCGTAAGTCGTTCGCATTTTCGTTCGTCTCGTCGTTGAGTCGTAATCGCTTATTAAGATATCTAAAAAACTACATATCAATAGAACCATCGATGAGACTGGAAGTTATAACTCATATGACGGCAAACGAATAAGGACAAAAAGGAATTCCTTTAAAACTTTTTATATGTTATGGTCGGATGGACAATAACTTAATGAGTTAGTCGGGCGCCTGTCGACAGCTCCATGACACCCTTATCTAAGGGCACACGCGATGTTTGTTCAGCCGTTAATACTTTATTTTAATGAAGGCTTCCTGAAAAAACACCCAAAATAGGTCTAGGCTTCGGTGAAAACTTTCGTATTCGAAAGAATTTTTGGTGAAAGAATTAACTAAAAAAAAAAACGAAATAATCTGACATAAAATATAATAATATTATCTCCTTTATTATTTTCGTATATTGAGCTAAAATATCATTTTTTTACAAAAGTATCTTGGTTAATACTAACATGTGTGTAGTATCTGAAACATGTTTGATTAATTTCCAATGTCTTCGTTTTTAACCTCTCAAGCTCTATTTAAAAAGAGTTAAAAATAAAACGTATATGTCCTGCAGTTCACTGTAAAACAACACAGTTCTTTGATTGATTTTTAAAAGAACCTTTAGTGTAAAACCTTTCGTTTGGGACATAGCAAAAAACCACCAAGTTAAAAGACTTAAAATAATTTTTATAATAAATTTATTGCTAATTACTGTCAAAGTGACTATCAGGGGGTCATAACTTAAGTGTAACACGTTTTAAAAGGTGATTAACCTTTTCTTTCAAGTAGTATATTCATGGTCTTGCAAGTAACTCGGCGTTTATATCCGGGGACAATATACAGCGAGTTGTTATCAACGTGATTTAAGTGCCGACTATTTCTAAAACATTAAGTTCAAGGAACTGCGTTTGAATTATGTGTTCCGTTGTTCTTTACTATTAAATTAATTAAATAATAGATAATAATTAATTTACTTATATAAATATAAAATTTTATAAAGTTGTTTATTATTGTTTTATTACACATTTCTAATAATAATACAGAAAATAACAATGTTCTAAGTAAAGAAAGTGGTGTGATACACAGCTATTTAAAGTATATACGAGCCTTTTAAACGTGCCATATTTTAAAGTAGTTCTATAAGTACACAGCCACTATTGAATGTACATAATATGTATGAGTAAATTAAATCAACATATCTACATATATTATAACCAAATAAAATGAATTAATTGCTGTTATTTCAGTGCAATATTAATATAAAAACAACAATATTTTTTTAAGACTACAAACACAAACCGCAAATTCCGTCAGCAAATACTATGTAAATTCATAACAACGTGGTTTTTTTTTCTTGGAAAGCCGCATAAAATGCGGGTTTTTAATTAAATGCAATGTAAACATGGAACCGCTACTACGTAAATTATGACCGAGTGGTGAATGTATCTACAAATAAAATCACAAACGCATAAAAACTGGAGCATCTCATGTGACAATATTTTTTTCACTATTAATCTAAATATCAAACGAAGCTATAAAAGTTATGCGAAAGTGAGACACTATCAACTGTAGTCAAATTATGAGTTGAATAATAATTTCACTTTGAGCGTCAAAGAAAGATCCATACCATAAACAATTTATGTCTTCAAATAATATACACAGGAAAGTGAAATTTTGCGTAGAAGTCGTAATATGATAAAGTTATGGTACCCTACGTGAAAAAAGAGGCCTAAGCCCAGCAGTGGGATGTTAATCGTATAATGGTACTACGTTCCCTTTAAGGTATTAATAAAATATTAGAGCATAAGGTATATTTATTTAAGAAAAAAAAACATCTTAGAAAAACTGTTTAGTTTTTATTCTGTATATGCGTTATGCAGTGTAATCAAACGTCATAGTAAAATACAATCAATGGTTCGTATTTTATCTATATATTAATACGTGAAGCAAAGACTTTGTACCCCTTTTTTTACGGAAATTGCGCGGACGGAGGAGTACGAAATTTCGCACACTTATAGGTAATATAGAGGAATATATTAATAATAACATTGAATTTTTTAAAAAAAAGGTTCTTCATTTTCATAATTTTTTGTTTTATTTAATTTAAATCTTTAATTATGGTCGAATTTAGACATTTGGGTGACCACTAGTGTATATAAATGTTAAAAAAACTATTAACACAAAGTAATTCATAGAAAGTAGAGCGATAGAAGATGCGAGAAGCTTTGACACAATATATTTTACAAAGATTTCTAAGACTTTCTAACTTCTAGTTTATAGTGTAATATTACAAAACTGTACACAAAACATGTTATCCCAAATATACTTTACCAGGCTCGATAGTGTTCAATGAAAGAAACATATTAATCCTTTTAATGATATAATTAACTAGCGTGAATGAATAAAATGACAACATAAGGTTGGTTTGGTTTGGTATTAAAGTATACCTAATAACATTTTCACCAAATTCAAATACTTTTAACAATCAATACAGAAATTTATTATATGTTTTCCGTGAATTAAAAACTGTCGCATGTTATGATTAACGTTACAACACAATAAACTGCCTAAAAAGTGCAGATATTCAAATGAGGCGCTCATTACATCACGCGTATCACGCTAATGAACGTTTTCGAATTTTAAATAACGTTAAGCAATTTCATTGTAAACACAGTGCTAAAAACTAACCCAACTTTTTATAAATATAAGGTAAGGTGTAATGTGTGTGTAAGTAATATGTGTTTTAAAATTATTTTCTAAACTCAGAACAATTTTTCAAAACTCAGAACACTAAAACTAATCTGTCTACTACATATGAAAAGATAGTGATATAATATTAAATAACTAAACTACTGCTTGTTCGCTATGAAAATAAAGCATCAAAAAAAACTTGGCAAATCTCCACAGATAAGAAAGACAAAAAATTAACTGAAATGAGGTCTTTGCCCTGTTAAAAATAGGCTATTGCGGGGTAAATAAAAACAATGAAACATTCAAATGTACCTTGAAGTAGTTGTAAGGCTGTGTGCAGTACAACTGTGTGGCGGTTATCAACTCCGGTCACTTAGCATATCGCAGGCCGTTGTTGGTTTTTGTGAGCCAGGCGACAATACGTATACCGCCTTAAAAAGGCACGCCATTCATTATTTTTAAACATGTAACGTTACCCGCTTATCTCATATAGTTTATACCTATATATTATTATAAGCCTGGGGGCCCTGGGTTTTAACGGAATTGAAAAATGACCGTCAATTTATACATTTACCTCACGTACCTCAAAAGAAGAGGGGATCTGATGTCTGATGTCAGAATAGGTGACTCAGCTGAATTTCCGCTTGAAATTACGAGTGACACAATGTTCCCTATTAGCTTCTAATCGTTATCTAAATACTGAAGATAAAAAGGCTGTATCATTAAAATAATTGTAAATGTTGTCGTTTCAACTAAGGTATAGCAAAATAGGAAATATCCTGCACAAAATCTGGAGTGGGTCAACTTGGGGAGTATCTCGACCTTACAGAAGATCACAGTTTTTAAGCAGTGCTGTGTTACTGTTGTGAGTAATTTACTTAATATTGTATCAAACTATTTTTGAGAAAAAAATATTTGTTTTATTTACTTGGAATTTCTGGTAAACTCGATAAATAAATAACAATAGAATAAAAATTATGATTAAGTTTGTGAACAGCCTTCATTCCATGTCGTGACTAACTTTGTTAGCTACGAAATAATGGCGCTGAAATATTTCTGATATCCTTATATTTATTTACGTTCCGCGAAAAATGATTGTAATGCTAATATTTATTATTTATGTATTAATTACTTTCAGTACAATTTCGTTCGCGTGAACAATCGATATAGCTTTTAGTGTTACGTCAAATTGCTCCATGGGACCATTGCTTATCTTATTTGGAAACGTATAACGTAGAAGTCGTACTCATTAACCACATTAAATTAATTATTGTGAGCCATAGTTGGCTAATGTTCTTTGGTCTGTTCTAATTTTTACGTAAATTAGTTCAATTGGGCTAACCGTTAGCATGTCATACACTGCCAATAAATAAACTCGAATGTCTTTTTTTCAAAAACTTACGACTATAATATACAAAATTTTAATGACATTAAAAACGTCTTACATTAATTTTAAACAATATTTAAAATTTGGCAGTCAACCTCTTTAGCTGCTTACTTTTCCACACATAGCGAAATCGTATGTAATCATATTATGCATATGTGTAATGTAGGTAAACCCCCACATACTATTTTTTTTTGGCTACTTACGTTGTCATTACTTGTCGATGTAATTAAAGTCGGTTCTTTCTTCGTTTACGAGCAAACACAATTATATTCAAAGTAGACAGAAGAAGCACTATGTATACTACAATTTTTTTAAGGATAGTAAACACAATATTGTATAGTATTATTCGACATGAGGCCAACATGAAGCTGAGGCCCGGGTGTAATTATTCTTCGGCTCTGTAAAGACACGCAAACTGGAAAGTGACAAAAAACTTTGAAATTTACTAATATGATCATATAATGTCTATTAATGAATTCATATAATGAGAGTCTTCTTCAATTCTCCTAAATACGGTAGACTACACTGATTATATATAACAATATATTTAGGACCGAAAAATTATACCGCCATATTTTTTATTTTTTTTTTTATTTTGGAATTATCTATTTATTTTATATTAATTAAGTAAACTTCTAATATTTTTGTAATGTCGTGTATAGTCACGCATTGTCTTCACTATCACTACCGTTGTTTATATACCTTCAGGTCGCATAGGGTTATGAAATCATAATATACACAGCGTTTACTGTATGAGGTGTTAACGTGTGACATATTTGTTGTTTTCACTTTCCAAGTCACGTGACGTGAGGACAAACGCTTAACCAAGCTATTATATTAACGCCTTCTAAAAATACACAAATTATCAACTTCGAGTCCACTTACGAAGCCCTTGCGAATGGTTAGTTTGGTCAATTAAAACGAATTAGGTTAATGTATGTGGGTTTTTGACGTTAGCCTTCGTTTAGGATTCCGTCATTAATCTGCTTTTTTAATTTGTTATTAAACATAGGCTTTTTACCTTTCATGTCACAAGAACAATGTCTTCTCTTGTCTTACTTGATTGTCAGAATTATTTTTTGTCTAAGATTAACATTACGCGATACAATTGTATTAATATCATAATAATTTCCGCATCCAAAAGGTTGTAGTAATGAAATGAAATATTAAACATATACTAGATAGATATTTGATATTAATCGACTGCAAAAAAGGAGAAAGTTTTCAATCCGACTGTATTTTTTTAACCGACTTTAAAAAAGGATGAGGTTGCTCAATTTGACCTTATATATAAATATATATTATTGTATGTTCGGGGATAACTTCGTCGTTTATGAACCGATTTTGATAATCCTTTTTTTTTGTTTGCAAGGATATCTTATGGTGGTAACATGATAAGGAAACCAGGTTCTGAAGATGGAAACTAGGGAAATCGAGGGGAGCCCTCGCAAATCGTAGTGGCGACAAGTGCGTTTGTTAATTTTTTTCGTCAACTTACGTTTTATTACTTGTCTATATAATTGAAGTCGTTTTTTTTTTTTCGTTTGCAAGTTAACACAATTATTATTGTGTTACCTCATAACTTTTTACTGAGTGGATTGATTTCTTTATTTAATCGAAAGATGTTGCTTGTCGAATGATTCGATTTAAATTTCGATCGACAAGATCTGTCGTGTAACTATTAAGCTTTCTCTAATTATAAGTATTTACTTGACTATTTATTCGCCTACCTACGTTATGTTACTATCGATGTAATTGAAGATGAAATTTTTAACATACACAATTATATTATACGTCATTTTTTTTAAACTATACTTTTCTGCTAACAAGTATCAACTAAGAGAACTTATACGTGAAAAGAAGCAACATTTTTACAGAACCCAAAGTCTTAAAATTAAACCGGCACTTAACTTCGATATTTACTTTTTCGTGCCACGCTTTCTTCTTATCAGATGGCATTAATCACAATTTCCACCCCCAATTAAAACTTCTATGACCAAGCGTTTCGCGTTTGAATCTAGCCATTGTATTCCGTTTATTACACATTGCACTTTGCTTTGTTACTTTCCTTGTACTACAATGGTTTTAACGGCGCCGACGATCATAAACTGGCAAGTGCGAGTATAATGACGCAAACAGCAATCGCTTCTGTATAATTTAACTACCGTGTTTACTTTTGCATAATATATTTTTTTGAAACACTTTACCATAGCAGCACTTGAAATTTGTCTTTAGACCAGTAATTGCTTTACATATTTGCTAACGTTCAGCAAGTAATAACGTCATTTAGCCAGATGTTGTCAACATTTAAGAAGCAAGCTCACAAATCATTCTTACACCTGACCGCAACGTTATCGTGACGACGCGACGTGAAAAATTACCGTTTCCCAAATCGTTGTCACAATTTTTTCACGCAGAGCTCTAGGGGGCGTTGACGATTAAAATGAAATGTTTACTACAACAGCTTTAATAAGGGGCGTCCACATCTAAATTTGAATCTAACTGTTTAAAAATGGTGCATGTTATTTATTACACGCTAATTGTAATTTATTAGGCGTCGACCTAATTGATGAATATTTTAACGCCAATCAACAGTACATACAGTATATGAATTAATGTATACCGTTTTATCAATTCATTAGTAACGTTTAATGTAATGAACAAATTTGTCAATTTCATGAAAGTAGGATAAATAAATTTCGTATAAAATATTGCTTCTAGTTTTCTATTTCAGGACAGTAATTAAATGTTATAAATGAAATTAGTATTATATATATATATATATATATATATATATATATATATATATATATATATATATATATATATATATAACTATATAAATATTAATATGACTTGTTGACTTGTAGTGATTTAAATGTTTTTCAGTCTTAACCTTTAATACCATTTTTGAAAAAATGTTTTCTTTTAACGCAGATTGGTATATATTTGTCAATAATACAATATCAATAATAAATCATATGCTATGGCTGTCGAGTACATGCCCATGACACAGGTTTTGTCATTTAGCTGTAAGTTGTGTTTAGTTTCTAGAAAGTACTGATAACGTTATAGACGATGATCATTTGAAAATGGATATGTAATGGGATATTACAAGCTGATACAGTAAATTTGATAATAGCAATAGATAACTATAATTATGTAATAAACAAGAAATTAAATCTTTGTGAGTAAATATTGTGGGTACTGTTTGCGTTGTAAACGGTTTTAATAGGTGTGAACGAATACAAACGATTATTGGTATTAACGCAGCGGTGTATCAATTTATTGTGCAATTAAACTTTATCGTTAAGGTTGCGAGAAAAAATTCATTCCAATTTGTTTTTAGCTCGTTTATATTGAATGATATTTTATTATTATTTTATTACTTAATTGCGTTTTTATTTACACGAATTTTATATTGAAATTTTCTGTATTTTTTATTGCGATACTGATTTACCATCTAAATTAGATTTTTTTTATTTGTGTTAAATCGTCTCTTCTTTTATAATGGTTATTAGATATGTTAGTATGAAGAAAAACGTAAATATCATGATATTTTATTTCCATTACACTAATCGTACTTTTTTATAGTTTTTTGGATAATACGATAAAATATTTTACTACTTATAGTTCTTGTTATATAGCTTCTTACCGCTTATGATTAGTGTATTGTATGTAGTAGCTTCCTCCTAATACTAAATCATTAGATATTTATAACTACATCATGGCACTATACTACGTAACTTTGTTTAATTTTTATTTAAAAAAAAAATTTTTATGAGAACGATACCAATTACCTACCTTCAAGTATAGTAAAAGTCCTTTAAATACCGGAATAACATTTAAAATTTAATGTCATGATAAAATTGCTGCGACCAATAATGTTTTTAATAGCTCTAAAGTGCAAAATAAATAGTAGATTTTAATTAAGATGACAGTGTCGGTATAAAACGTCTGATTGCGCGGTTGGCGGACGTTTTAATGGCTATCATATCTTCGGAGGTGGTGTGGTCGTAGAGTAGAAATATACAGATGGAACAACTTAAGTAATAATTATACATAATAATTTGTTTTTATTTCTCTGTTCAAATTTAAAATTAAATGAAACATAGATTAAAATAATTATCTCGATTATATATTACTAAAAAATAGCAATACTACAAAAAAAAATAAAAATAAAAATTTCTTGTATAACTAGAAGGCGGCGCTAGAAGTGAATTATGTTTTTTTTTTCAATATTCATATAAATTATTTAAATAAATTCCGATATGAGCTTGATTATTTTTTTTTTGTGGTCCCAAACACCCATTTACACTTCTTTTTTTAAGAGCTTGCTTTTATTTTCTCTTTGATACCAAAATATAATCTAAAAGAAAATAAAAACATATACTTTTTATAACAAGAAAAAAAAATTATATATTCAATACGCTACAGATAACAAAATATCTCCCATACGAGCGAATCTTTTTCAGACTTTTCGGGCAAATTATATTATAAAATTCGGTGCCACTAGATTTATATCAATGTGGGATATTTTTCACCCCGGTAAGCTCTATTGCATCTCAGTGAACTACGCTGTGGAGTGGGCTCGGTCGCTCATAAAAGTGTTATGAGTTCATTTCCAGACGGCGCCTAGTGAACCCCTACGATAGAATGTGGTAAAATTTGACGTCGCGGATACATTGGAGCGGAAAGGGTTTCGAATAAAATAACATAGGATATATTTTGATGGCTTACCATTAAACGTAACGTAATTCTATAATGATATTGAACGTCGGCCATTGACTTCTTTTTATACTGACACATTTTGTACGAGATAAAAAATTATACTGAATTGCATTGAATGCTTGGGTTAGTTTCAAAATATTTATTTTATATTTAAAAAGAACAAATTCTGAGATTTTCAACAGCGAGAATTCTCTGAAAAGACAACTTTTTATGTCTGTTTTAAAGTATTCCCACCAGACTAAGTTTTGTATGACAAAATTGTTCAGAAAGTTTCAAATGTGCCGAATTTGTAAACACGATTCTCGAAGTACATAATCGAAAACATTAACCCGAAACAAATTCCTCATGTGTATAACTCTGACGATTCTTCATGTGTCAAGGGGCCGATAAATATATTATATGTCCCTAAAAGCGTAAGAAATCCGTAGATTTGTAAAGTTTCCCCTTTATGACGGGTGAAGCGCTTTGGCAATGTTTTCCGACTGAGCGATATGAAAAACTTTTTACAATCACGTGCCAATCGATTTATAACTTAAAAACAATGCAGTAAGATAATTTTTTGATTGGTGTTTACTAAAAGAAAGATTCATTTGCAATCTTTGTCAACAAAGCGTTTAACATATCTTAGTTTATACCCGCCGTCAAAGAGCGAGTAAACTATTTATGATGTTATTAAACGGATACATACACGTTTCTTTTATTATTATTTTTATATTATTAAACTTTTAATAAGCAGTAAACGTTTCATTGTTGTAGTTATAGTTTGTTGAAGAATAAAACGTTGTTTGTGTATAGAGAAATAAAATTATTTATTGCCTCTTTATGTGCTGAATGTTATTCGGTTATTTGTTTTTGCTTATATTAATATATCGTGAAGAACTCGTAGACTTGCCTGCAAATAGAACGACACTAAAGAATATAAAGTCATTTTGTTTATGTATTAATTTGACAATAATTCCAATTATTAATTCTAAATCACAATAACTGTCCTCTCCGTTAATCATATTTTTGCGATTTTGTCTGAAAATGATCAGTCAGGTGAGTCAGGAAATGGTATGAATACCATTTCCACTACAAATAAAATACCAATCCTGACACTGACTTAATCCGCGCTCAAGTAACACTATCATTTAACAGTACATTCAATCACATGACAAAATGAAACAACCATAATTATGTATAAATATAATTATATTAATCGCCCCACTAATGGTGCAATCATCTATCATTTCGAATCGTAAGACATTTTAAATCCAGTTCATTGCTACGGTAAACACCATTCGATCGCGTATTTTGTTCGGTTAATTATTCGACTGCCTTAATCCGAGAAGTCACGTGACGCGCACGTGTAGGGGAGAGTTATGGGAACCTCAGAACACAGACTGGTGTAGAAGTTCTGTGTGTACGAATATTGTATAAAATAATATGAACTGGGTGTATTATTTTCCAGCTTATACTTATTGTTTTGGCACTGATTGTTAAAAAAATACTATTGCACTTAATATATTTTTACTATAACCAAGTTTAAAAACTGTATATTATCACTATATATGTCATTGTATCAATTCAATATAACTGTAAATTTATTTAAGTAGTTCCACGTGAAATAAAATAGAATTGAAAAGTTGTTATTTGATTTTGCCAGTAAATCCTCCATTAATAAGATAGAACTGAAAATTATGAGTTTTAGTTTGAGTTTTGTACTACGAATGTGTCCGTTTTAAATAATATGTAACAACGTTTTAAAGGCATTAAACAATTACTGTAATAATAAATAATATAATCACTATTCATTTTACAAGTACCATACTATAGGGAAAATTAACACATACGTATTAATTCTCTAAAAATATTAAGGGCGTTATTGAGTTCATTTTATAAACGAACTGTTTGCACTTACATTTATGTAATTTCTGTGATAGTATGTGGTCTTAGTATTAAGCGCCATGCCGTATCTAGATTATACAATTGCTTTTAACTAAGTCCTCTCAGATTTAGGCGCTATACAGTCATTAATACGATGCATTGCACAAAGCTTTAAGTACCACTTAATATGTAGGTATAATTATACATATTTCTAAAATCGTTCTCTATTATTAACTCTGTCTCATTCTTTTACCTTTGATAAAGTTTAAAGTGACAGAGATAGATAAAGTAAGAATTTCTTTAGATTTGTTAAGTACTAGCTGTACCCTGCGCGCGACGCTTTTTTTTTGGTCGTACCAACTCAGAAACCTTTGTGGGCTCATGCACAACACTTTGCTGAAGACCATGACATGATCAAATGCGTAGTTTACGATTCTATAAAGGAAATACAGACAAACAGTCATTTTTATATCTATAGATTGTTGACATAATATATTAGTTACAATCAAATTGATTTTACAAAATAAGTCGTAAAAGCACTAATCTTAAATGTAGTAAAGAAAAATAATTGCGAAATGTAGTCGGGTATAATATTACTTTATTAAGCTTAGAATTTTTTTAATATAATCATTAAATATACTTTATGTATATGTAAAACGATGCTCTAAAGAATGAAATCCAAAAGCAAAATACAAATACATAAACAAAAATGAAATTTAATTTAAATTCAACAAAGGTAAGTAAGCACAAAAAAAGTTTCAGTGTGTCTGAAAAGTATATTAATTAAAATTTTCATGTATTACACGCAAATTTAGTTACCATTTTGTATGGAACCGTTGCAATTCAGATTAAACAAAAGATTTGTATAAAGGCAAGTGTGTTGGTTATAGATTACTGAGAGCCACGGGGGTCGCTTTCATATCTCCCCAAAATCATAACATCATTTTGTATGTGCATTAGTTAGGGATAAATACACGATTGGAACAATAGGTTGTCTCTAAGAACTCAGGAGATACTAAACAAATCTAGGGGTTTTTTTTCGGAAACATATTTTGTGCTTAGCAAACTCTAATTTCAGTTAAACTATATTTCAATTAATCTATTTGTAGATATTTTTGTAATCGTTATTTATTTATAAATATTTGATTCGTATCACACATGTATCTTTTACTTATCGGTAACGTACACAACACGTAACGAAAAAAAAATTATGAAAACACACAGAAAGTAACGCCTGAATTTCTTAATAGCCCTATTTCAACTTTGACGGAGCGCCATCTCGCGGCCAATTCCTTCCGCAAGCAGATATTATTTTAATGCTTAACTCCAGCTACGGAACGGTTATAGTTAAAGTTGTCGACCAATTACTCGAATTGCAATTGCCTTCTCTTTGTCCAGTTTGTTTTCTTTGCAAACTGTGAACACAGTACGTGAATAACGTGCAAGTTCAACGGCAACAATAGCTGAGACTCCTTTATAGTGATTGCTAACAATCGCTATAATGTTGTCACATTATCTAAGGAAAATACAAAGAAACAACTTTTTATTTCAAGTAAAATTTATTTTTGTATCTATATTTGAAATGAATTTGTTATTATGTTAAAAACAAACTTAATTATCAAGGTTCTTACTAAATACAAATTTCGGGAAAACGAAAAAAAAAACCTAAAAAATATCTCACAAGACAGGAAAATATCTATGGAGTCAGCTTGTTATTAATACAAAATATATTACAGTTTTTCTTAATTATTTTCTTCGATACAAAACAAGAGAGTAATATTTCCAGTTATCATATCAATCACAAAACTTATCGAAATACGAAAACAGAAAATACGACATAATATCAAATAACTTGAACAAAAGAAATGTTATCATACATTAACAATAATATTAATGAAATATGTTTGTTCTTCTGGATATACTCTTACGTGTTCATTTATCGTATTTATAAATAGAGACAGTCTATTCCCGATTGAATCACTTAGCATATGAGTATTTAGTAATTTCATTTAGTTGAGTGTTCGGTGTAGGAAGCCCGCACGTATTGTTGGTATTCAAGGAACTGCAGGGCTATCGGTAGCGCACTCTGTCGTATGGACTCGTTTGATTGTAGAAGCTTGTAAGGTGCTTACTTATTAGTGTGAATATATTAAAAATAAATCTTTTTACACCGAAAACAACGATTTAGAAATATAATAAAATTAAGGAAACAACAAACATGTACCATTTTTGGGATCCTCTTTTGTTTTTAATTTAATTTAATTTTTCTAGTTTCTCCTTATAGCAATAACAATATAATTGTTTCAGTCAAAATTCAATGTTTCAAATTTTATTTCTAAAAAAGGATGACAGGGCGAAACTTAGTAACTGACTTCTGTAAGCACATTATCATCAAAAGTCAGTTGTATAGCTCAAATATTTACGAAATTAATTTTGATAACTGTAAATTAGGTTAAGATGCGAGAATATTAAATTTATATTGATTAAAACTTGTTTTATTTTGAATTATTTACATTACGATAAAATTTACAAAATTAAATCATGAACATTTTTTTTAACGAAGGAAAAACAGAACAATTTGGAACGATTCGACTTAACAAGCCCGCAGTGGAATGGAAGTCGTTCGCAGTTGGCGAAGCGTTAAATGCTACATTTTCCGTGGCCATTTGCAATTCGATACCCAACTAAGCTGTGCGGGATTGAGCTCTGCGAATTGCATGTCTCTTATTTTATATTGTAATAATATTCATCCCTTTTAAATATAAAGTGGATTACTTTCACGGATACAGACGTTTACGCGGTTGTTTTGCTAACAAGCGAATTGAACAACTCGTTCAGTTGTTTGAATAACAAAAATATCAACATTTTGTAGTTTTCGTAAATATTGCACGACGTTTGTAACATTTTTTTCCGTTGCAATTAAAAATGGCTAAAATATTTCGTATTTGTAATGTAACTTTAGCAATTTTTAGTTTGCAACAATTGTCTTCGTTACTATATTAGGCTCTGGAAAACAACCAAATAGAAAAAATATAATATTTAAACATCTAACATAAACATCTGAGAAAAAATATTGTGTTGCCAAGATCATTACAAGTAACGATATAGAGGTTACAATTATATATATTTTATTTTTATATATATAAAGGTTATAATAACCAAAGGTAAGGCAAGAAAGAAAATATTCAATTCTAAAATCACTTTAAGTACTTATGATAAATATTGAATTTACACATACATCTGTTTGCCGTTGTCTAGGCGTCTGTGTTCTATGTGGTTCTGTGCCTCTAACTCATGATTATCGTCCCATAGGTATCATAATACATAGGTTAGTACTTTCATAATAAATTAATTATCTGATTAACTAATAATTTGATCCTGATATCCGCAAATTAAAAAAATATGTATATTTATTCACGGACTTAATAACGTAAAATAAGATCCAAGTAGCAAAAGATTTTTTTTCATGACATCACAAAACTAAATAAAAAATTGTAAATATTTTTTTCAAGACAGGCAGCAAAGTCCTATTTACCCATCATATCTAACAGTTATCTGTAACACAGAATATTTCGACTAATAAATAAAAACGCAGCCTTTTAAAATAAAGTTAAACTTGGGTATATTTTTCTGTTGTGCGTTCTAGTTGAAAACAAAATTTTATTCCAAGTCCCTTGTAAGAAATAACTCTGCGGGAGTTTTAAGGAACCGACCTAATCAGTCTCTAATATTATTTTCACTCATAGTTAGGTGCGAATTTGTATGAAAAGTTATAGTTTATATTAACCTATTACTTCGAATTCAATTAATTAACTCACAGGTGGTTAATTATTAAGAATTAATGAATTAATTGAGTGTTTGTATACCTAAGTGCTGATTACAAATACCGTCATATATATAACATATTTTTTTCGCTTTTTTACTTTGATAAACACATTAAATATTTAAACAGTACATATCTCAAAAAGTTGCCTACATTTGGATATATATACTGTTCACATTTTATGGATAATTTATTAATTATTTTTTACGTCCTTACTGTATCGGCCAGTTTCAATATTCATCTGTCTCTGTTTTCATACTTATCTGTCTCTGAATTTGCTTATTTGACATAGAATTTTGAAGTAAGCTCCATATAAATTGTGTCAACAATCTATCGTTTGTAGGCAACCGGCCGTATATCACACCACATCCATCACACACCTTGAAAAGTTGCTGAAAAAGGTGATGAATTCTATTTCTCAAACGTTCACCCTAATTTACGTTAGAAGCTTAAAAGTAACATGTAGCTTAGCGTGTGATCGTGTGTGTAATAATTTGATTTCTACCCTCATAATACCCTAATAACAAGCGAGTATTAAAGTCATTAATTATGCCTTTTAATGTATTTTAATGGTTTGAGCTGAATGCAAGAGGATTACGTTGGATACACCCAGAAGACATAAACAAAGGAGGCGTTTTCAGATTATAGCTAAGGAAGTAAGGTTCTGAATAGTTTAGAATTGCATTAGTATTTAACATCTGGCACAGCAATGTTTCTTCGCTGTTTATTTCAGACTAGACTTAAGAATTTAAAACTAGATATTTGTACAAGAGCTAATAATTTTCTCAGAAAAATAAAAATAAAAATACCCTAACTACTTTTTCAAATACCCTTACTACTTTTTCAAAAATTCATCATACGAGTTTATAGCTATTCTCTATTATCTATTTGGTCTTCAATCCTAATCAAAACAGGTTAACTTAAAGTATAGAACTATAAATATTTTATATTAAAAAATAGTTTTGAATTAATAAAAATATATTTTTAGAAATAAGTGTCTAGAATAATTTAAATCTACAATTAAACTGTATTCTCCATACAAAATTTAATACAATATTCACGCATTATGAATAAAGATATTGTCACAATTCATGAAAGAAAATTTAGTTTAAGACTTATTTCACGCTCAGAAGTTGTTAAAGTAGAGTGACCATGAAATTTTAATAAAACTTCACACTTCACCACAGACACCACGCTGAGCTAGCGGGTTGGTGACCACAGGCTGGCTTCATTGCACTGAAGACGCCGAAGCCAGCAGTTAGATGGTTATCCCGTCATCGGTCGGCTTTTTAAGTTCAAAGGTGGTAGTGGAACTGTGTTATTTAATTAATAATTTAAATTAAAAAACGGAGCTTAAGGATAAATATTATAGTATAAATAAATATATGATTTATTACGTTAATATAAGCACAAAATTACAAAAAATAAAATTGAAATAGAAGTTTTTATAAGTAATTCTAATTTCTGGGCCGTTTTAAAATTATTTGATAAAATAACACCATGGTGTTCCTACACGCAACTGCCCTAATGATATCTCAAGACGCGCTTAAGAGCTCATACATAACATTTTAGGCGGCGTTTTTAAAATTTAAGTCAACGTTAATGCATTCTGCCCTGTTTACTGTAAATACTTATTCAAATTTGTAGGCGACTCCACAATACGGTCCAGCCTTTGTGATACTTAAATATTAGCATAACACGAAGAGTATTTCAATGAACAAAGTAACCGGTATAAAATAAAATTTTACGGTTTAGCCTTATATTGAAAAAGAGAGGTCGTGTTAGGGCATAATAAAATGACTACGTGTTCTCTGGTTCATGTTATGGGAACCGAATATTAATGTTGACGAGATGTTTAAGCCGGTTTGAACAAGATGGGGTTTTTATACAAACTGGCCTGCAATTTTGTTATTTTTGGTAAAAGTTTTCGTTTTATATGCATGCATATATAATCCGTAAAATGAATTATATAAAGACATACTGACTGACCCGGTACGAAACATATTATTAGTAAATTAATCTTCATCTACTGATAAAGGCATCATTTCATAATTTTTTACGTAGTTGAGTAAAAAATGTTAAAGATTATTTTGTTTAATTGAACTAAATAGATTAACAATCGTTGTAAGCTACTCATGACAACAACCGAAACTAATGTTTTGATATACTTAGCACTAAGGTCAACATGGATTAACATGTAGACTAAAAAGAAAAGTTTTTACAAATACAAATATCCAATTTAAATGGGATTCAAAACTATTACCGTTACTGCTAATGGAACTTATACTAAACAACTTAAGTTATATAGCTATCAAGTAAACAAAATGCATGCAGTACTAGCTTTGAAAATATTTATAATTATTTCAACGTTAGTCAGAATCAACAAAGTAAAATTTACGCATAGACCACCAAGATATATTAAGAGGAAATTCAACTAAAATTAAATATTAAATACAGTACTACAATATAAATGCTTATAAACGTCTGAAATGATATCTTTCCTACTATATTCTCATTATATTTAAAGGGCACACAAATATGTTTCATAATGCAGTTTTAAGTGAACATAAATCGCATTGTGATACACTGTACGAGATTATATTATTGTCCTAAGAAAAGCAGCTTTGTAAAGCACCATGTAAGTAGACACAAAAGTTTTGATTCACCCACGTCTTGCTGTAGCCAGACTTAAAATTATTGTCATTCCTTTTACTTAGACGTTATTATATATATAAATTATTTTTCGCAAACAAAAAGCTTTACACATTTATAAATCTTTGATTGTATTTACTTTCAGAATAAGAAGTTATTTGAAAACTCGGTATTTTTTACATTAGATTTAACTTTCGTAAAAATATACCACTTCCGTAACAAAAGCGTAAGTATTAAGTTTTGTTTATATTAAGAAATTTTCATTATGTACCTTTTTGACGTTTACAAATAATATTTTAATTATGAGATGTAATATTATAAATGTGAATGTAAGTTTGTTTGTTACCTTTTCACGCGAAAACTATTCAACCGATCATCATTAAACTTTGTCTACATAATCTTGGAGGAATTCGAAGTGAAAGTTGGCTACATTTGTGGGAAATGTAATAAGCAATTTATTCCAATTGAATTATAAATAATGTCATTGTAAATTCAGATGAAAAGTAAGCGTAAATATTTGAGGCCTATTTCAATAAAATAACCATTGATTTAACTTCTCGACTGAATTCATCTTCAACGAATGCTACTAAACTTCTTAAAAATAGCGTTATCAAATGTAATTTTGATTTTACTTTCACGCAAGTTGATAGTTTAAAAATTCTGAGATTATTTCATAAATAATAAAAATAAATATCTTATAGCATACACACTTGGTCGTCGGTTCCTATGGTAAGCAACTTAATGGTCGTGAGTTGTATTGTACCTATACTATTTTTATCACCGATTGTCTTAACTTTTTTTTGTGATAAATATACATAGAAATAATACATGTATAAATATATAAATTCAACTATTATACCCAGAATTAGAATGGAATCGAACCCGCAACCCGCCGAGCAGAAATTAGTATTTATAACAATATTATGTTTAATCACAAGAATATCGATGGTTTTGACATAAATAATAATAATCACAGTAAAACACGAGAACGAATAACAAAATTGTAACTCCAAGTTTCCGACTACGCAAAATAAACATCTCTTTATTGGGTTATGGTATTCGCATGTATAATAAAATCCCACAAACGATATTGAACTTGTCTATGAATAAGTTTAAAGTTTGTATTAAAAAGAGATTAATAGCTAAAGGTTATTATTTTTTTTTTATGTCACTAGGTCGGCAAACAAGCGTACGGCTCACCTGATGGTAAGCGATTACCGTAGCTTATAGAAACCTGCAACACCAGAAGCATCGCAAGCGCGTTGCCGACCCAATCCCCAATCCCCCCAGGAGCTCTGGTCACCTTACTCACCAACAGGAACACAATACTGCTTGTAAACAGTATTATTTTGCTGTGATCTTCTGTAAGGTCGAGGTACTACCTCAGTCGGGCTGCTCCATATTTTGAGCAGGAAATTCCTGCTGTGCCCTACCTCAGTTTATTCGGCGTAGGATTACATAAATGATGAGAGTGTTATTTCATGGGCCGTATTTAGTGCAAGATATTATCAAATTTGTATAATAACACACTATATATATTTTCCACTCCTATAATTAGGCCAAATCTGCGTTGGGAAATGGTGGTAGCTTCACTTTTAAAAATAATTATAACTTGTAAAATAATGATTAGAAGGTGCTTTTGTAGCTTATTTGAATATTTTTTTTTTTAATTTTAATACATACATTAAGGCAGGCATTTACATAATGCCTTTTTATAGTATTAATTCGTTACCTTTAAGTACTACCTGTAAGGTAACGAATTAATATAGGTACTTGAATTATATAAGCTTACACCTATGTAATAAAACATCTAAATACAATTGATTTATTTTTTATTTCAAAAGCACTAAATCAGAAAGTTGGTTAAAATTAATAATCGTTATCCTTAGTTTGAGAAAGGATTTTCATAATAAACTGTGCTCCGTTCAACTCTAAATACTTTATTTTGTTCCTCGCTCCTCGGGGGTATTTCTGCACCATTATTGAAACGAATTGTTTTCTAAAGTTTTAATATTAAAAGGCTCTGGCTGTTGGTCTTTACTCTGAGTTAATTTTCATCGATTATATCGCCTGCACTCTTTAATTAAAAATATTTTATCAACAGTATAAATATTAGTTATTATTTTAACTTTCTTAATTTTTTGCTTCTTTCGTTAATGTTATCTAATTTAAAACACTAAATGTTTTATTCTTTAAATGTTATTTTTATGGCACTATTGGAGAACTAGCGTAAAAATGATAGCAATCAACTTTTGTATAAATAGCACATTATTTTTGTATAAATTCTGATTGTTTACATGTGTGTAAAAAGCTAAAAGTTATTCAAAATCATTTATAACATACGAGTTCAAGGGTAAAATGAAAAAGATTATTAATTTTTTTTTAAATTTAAAGAGACTATCATAAAAAGAAAACGATGTATCTTGGATTACTAGTGAAATATTTAAATCTTCTATTGGAGTTAGTTAGTATGTTATACCTTACTTCATTTCGCATTCGAGGCAGCTTGAAGAAAACCGGGCTGCGAACTCCAATTGGAAAAACATTTTCCACGTCCTCTCGACAAACTTCTTAATACTTTTGTATTGCATTTTAATTGAGACGAAACTTTTTATACAACTCTTTGATTCAATTACATTATTTGTTAATTTATCGCCGATTTAACTTTTATTCGCAAGGATAATGCAAAAGTTAATCAAAGGATTTGCACTTTTACTATAAACTTATCTCCTTTTGTATTCTATATAATATATAGTAAAACGGCATCGTATATCTTCGTCATCTATCATTGATTTATTTATCTAGTTGACCTATCATAGGTACATTTCAAGTCAGATTTGGCAGTATAATGTTCGGAGTAAATTTTGAATACGCGCCTTTTTTAAGAGACAGACAGAAAAAAGCTTACAAATTTATTTTCTTCTGGTTGTTGTTATGTCGTAAGTATGAGACTTAACTCTATTTAAAGGGCATTTTTAAGATGTTTCATATGTTAACACATTTAATGCTGTTTATGAAAATAAAATGAGTAGTGGTCATTCCCTTGCCTTTGTCTAAAACGGCTAAAATATTACAGATATAGTTTTTTTTCTTTAGTGTTTCCTAAGTTTTCTTATCATACCTAGTAAAATGTTATTTATACATATCAATAAATTGTACCAAAGAACAAAGTATTCACTTTTAAGAAACATTAAGTAAATAGATTTTATTTGTAATACATACTCTGTTGAACTCACTACCGCGATTTCTAAAATTATAAAGCCAAGTGGCAAATATGGGTAGTGGCCGTGGCAGGTCGGAGAGTCGATAATATCGGCGAATAACATTCTTCAATAAAGTATACGCATATTTATGTTATTTGGAAAAATCGATAACTATTTAACTGACACTAATTTAATTATGATTTCATATAAATCACACACTAGATAATATTAAATTTTAACATTAGTGCTTTAGCTCAATTTTATAGTGGATTAATTTGCTCGCTTAATCTTTATACATTTAAACTTCATTTTTATCAAAGCTTTTCAAACCATTGTTTCCATCGCAGTTATTAAGAACAACAAGACATAAAAGTGTACCTGGGACAACAGAAGGTGAGCGTAGAACCACCTCATTATTGGCTGGAATATATATTTTTAAGCTTTCATTTGTTGAAACGAGGTGTTGTTCTTTTATGTACTAAAATTAAACGTCAATCGATATGTCAATATCAGCGCTGTAGTTTGTTATTTCAATTAACGAAGTCTCCGATGAAAATTTTCTAAAACATGCATCTTTTATAGGAATTTTTAATTTAACCACCCCTTGTGTCCGCGTACTTGTTTTTTTTTTTTTTTTGTTGTTGACTAAAAACTATTAAGTCCGTGGGAATTCCGTAAGGAAAAATTCGTAGCACGTGTACTATGTTTCTTATTTAACGGACATTTTAATAAACAAATACTTTAATGGGAATTAACTGAATTATATGAAAATTGCACAAATATTCAGGGTTACTTAATTTGCATTGTAAAATTAGTCAAAAGTTGTAAAATAGACTTAATTTTTACAAACTGTAATATCGAAGTATAAGCACAATAGTAATTAAAAAAGTTCTTGCATCGCAACGTAAAATTACTTTACCAATTGACTTGCAATTGCATTTTTATAATGTCCTCAGAGGAATATGCAAAATACGGAAATGGCAAAAGTTTATATCGTGCTCAGGCATTGGCCAGTCTCATTCCGAACGCCCGATAGGATTTGACAATGCACATGAAAATTATTCTACGAAGACCATTTCAGAACGGAAAGTTTAATGGGATTCGCCGGCTCAAGTTTAGCGATCCTTGCAACAATTATTTTGGTTCTTGTTTATAATGCTTCCTGTTTTGACCATGGAATCCAATAAATAATTATTGGAAGTGGAAGAATTACTTATCCATTTGTGATAATCTTGGGTATATGTGGTTAGGGTAAATAGAATATATCAAAATGTTTTTTTAAAGCTATATCTATTATCAATTAAACAATATTGTTTAAAACTTACATACATGCAACACATATAAATTATAATATAATTAAATTTGTAACTATGTATTATAACGACGTTTTTTTTTTTTCATATTAATTATAAAAAAAATCTGTATGATTTCATAAGCCTTTTAAAACAAGATAATTAAAAATTTAAGCAAATAAGTTAAATAAATAGTAAGTAGATATAAATATTCTAAAAAGCTCTTGTAAATTTATTTTCTGCCGTTTTAGTATATTCTTGCTCGTGCCTTTTATCTCAATTCATCTCGGTGTTTTAATAGGATGAGAATACTCTAGGAATAAACTAATGAAATATTTTGTAAACAAAGTAGGTTATACCAAAAACCCGATATTAAGAAATTAAGTTTTTAATTAATATTCTTTTGGAATTCGCGGCAGTTGGTTTTCCTTGCCTAGGGCTATCCCGCTACAATATTGAGTTCGACGTCGTTTTTATAAACCGGAAATTGATTAAGACCAATATTTGGTTATGTTATGCTTTTTTCAATATCATCGTCATTTTTATAAAACCGTATAATATTCCAGTCACGTAAAATATTTGATAATAATTAAGGATTGTATCGGCTAGTTTAGATTACGCTGGCTATCGACTCTTTCCACATTTTTAGGACTTCGATCAAAATCAAATTCAAAAATATATTTATACAAAAAGGCTTCAAAAGTACCTGCCAATCGTCAATTTACAAATTAACATGTTAGTTATTTTTAAAAGCTAAGCTACCACCAACTCGGAATGCAGCTTCTGCAGAGAAGTAGATTATACAGAAGAAAACTATTTTTCATACCCCTAAGTTATAAGAGATGTTAAGGGGTTGATAACATATAATAACTGAGGTAGGGCACAGCAAGAATTTCCTGTTCAAAATATGGAGCAGCCCGACTGGGGTAGTACCTCGACCTTACAGAAGATCACAGCAAAATAATACTGTTTTCAAGCAGTATTGTGTTCCTCTTGGTGAGTAAGGTGACCAGAGCTCCTGGGGGGATTGGGGATTGGGTCAGCAACGCACTTGCGATGCTTCTGGTGTTGCAGGTGTCTATAAGCTACGGTAATCGCTTACCATCAGGTGAGTCGTACGCTTGTTTGCCGACCTAGTGACATAAAAAAATATATAAGGCAAAATAACGTTTGCAGGGTTAGCTAGTATATATAATATATATATTTTTAAAACAGCTAAATAGACTTTGGTCTCTAAAATCTTTTGGTATCTTAAATAAGTAAAAATTAGTAAAGTGAATAGATAAAATAAACGATTACAACCCAAATGTAACTTATTAAAAAGTAGGAAGTATGTTAAATTACATATTGTTCTCTAATATATTGTAATGAAATGTGGGTACGGTTGTGTTTGTTGAAGCGGGAAATTGCTTAATCAGTCAGCTGTAGCGTACGTCGATGATTAGCCAGATATCAATATGAAATTGAGGGTAAAATTTTTGCTCCATATGCAAAATTGACGAAACAATAGCCGTTTATCGCACAAAAACACGTAAATGACCGGCCGAGTGTAAAACGTTTTGGACAAATGGGGGAATTATGGTAAAATAGAAACGGGAATTTTAATTACAGCAATAATTCATGTTTGTTTTCGTAATAGTTTTATTTTATTAATTGTTTTATATTACTGCTTTATTAAGTGTTTTTATTATTGCCTTTTATTCAACATTCTTAATTACAGTCCACTGTTCAACAATATATAACTATTTTTTTTTAAACTATATTAAGCATGAATTTTTATCTTAAAGGCATAAAAAAATGTTAGAAAAAAAAATTCTTTCGATATGTCTTTATTTGTCTATTATTTTTAACCCAAATTAATACTTACTACAAAACATCATTTTTTGACAAACATTACCGACGTTAAGAAAAACTCTCAACAAATATTAGGGTAAAAGTCATGTATGGAAGTTTTAGAAAGACACGTAACCACAAACCTCTCGACCTTGATAAACCTTATTTTATCAAACTCATTACCGCTAATATACCAGCTACTCGATTAAGTTACAAAAACTTACTTTACTGTAAATAAAAGCTATAACAGCAACAACTGTATTTTGGTATATTTCATTGCAAAATATTGTGCTGCTAGGACTATTTGTTAACACGCTTATAATCTTTCTGGCTGGTATTGCAATAACGTATTTTATTCAACAATTACTTTGTACTACTAAGTCCAAATTTAAATGACTACCTGATACTATTTATTTGAGAAATAGTGCTGAAACAACATCCACGCTATTTTGTTCAACCCTTCCGAACTTATAAGATTTATGACGCGTGAACTTCGCAACAAATGGCCCTTGACAGATTTCCTTCGAGTCAGTGAAATAAAGGAAAACAGAATGCATTGTTTAAGTAAGAACCAGTAACGTCAGTCAAATAACCTTATCATATCCACTTACAGTTATTTTTGGCGTAAACTTGTGGAGGCCTATATCCAGCAGTGGATTGTATAGGCTGTAATGATGATGATGATCCACTTACAGATTATTTTTACTTTCTAATTTCATTATTTTTACTTTAAAGGAATTCTAAAAAGAAATATTTATTTAAATACGTTTTGAATTACTTATTTTCAACAGAAACGTAAAATAAATGCAAATTAATTACAAGCATACTTCTATTTTGTAACACTTTATGTCATTTTTCTAAGAGTCAAAAATTACAACTTAATTTGCGGACATCGAAAGTCACTACTATCCCAAGGCACGTGTAATTTGTATTATCAGATTGTATAGTACACAAATATAAATAAGTTTATATCCCAAATAAAAGCTTTTACGTAATTCAAACCTCGATTACTAATCCCAAATTAGATTTAACCATTTTTAATACTTCAAAATATTTTATCAGTTAAGAAGTTACATTAAAGGATTAATTTATTACTTTAAAATTTAATATAAGATATGGGATCTTAGATATCAATAAATTGAAAAATATTAGTTTGCGAATTATATGTTTTTCTATTACGTAAAGTTACTAATATATTTGAAAGCTGCTTGGAATAAGGCGACTTGGGTACACGGCTCGTTTCCTTTTAAACGGAAGACCCCTATCTTCTAAAATCCTATGTAGTAACAAACTAGAAATACTACTGCAGTCAGAGAATTAAAGTACAAAAAGATTTCTTTTTATTTGATTCGTTATTAGCTTACTGTCTGCGGCTTTGCATGTGCGGATTGTAATTATGAATGATATTGGTTGTTTCGTTTTCTCTTATTAAATTATAGTAAATGTCACTAAGCGTCGTAGCATTCTCGTGTTGAATAAATTTTTAAAACTGGTCTAGCAGTCTCTTAATTTATTCGTTAGGTATTAACAGACAAAAAAACAAAAAAGTCAAATACTTCCTATATATTATATTAATATAGAGAAATATTCCTCGCCAAAATAATATAAAAATACAACGTTTTCTTTGAGCTTGTAAAATTAGTGCAGGATTTTTTAATTCATTTTCATCATCACAAATAATTTAAAATATAATTAAAACTACTCAGAAATGCAGCACCATTTCGTTCTATACATAAATACAGCCTTATTTTATTTATCATTCATTGAATAAAACTTTAGTGTAGAATTTCACATTAGAGCATGCAAATTGGAGTGCGATACCATTATTTGCTCGCAAAGTTAAATAGCTCTCACCGGCTTCTCGGAAAAATCAGGATGATAAAGTCTACCATCCACTAGGAATAACGGTAGAAAAAAAGAGAAAATGCTCAATATTTGTGATTAAAAATGAATAAAACGTTTAAATCTTGAAGACTCTTCACTTTTAAGCTGCAAATAATTAAAAAAATGTAGAATGTGTAATGGGGAACACTAGTGTCTCAATTAGTGGAAAGACTAGTGACAGGCTAGCTTTTTATAGTTAAGATTTCAATCGTCTCATATTACGTTAACGGTTTATCTATTTTTAAATAGATAAATTCAAATATTTTTTTTTTAATTTGAAAAAAGATGTGTTACGTTTTCTATATGATGAGATTTAATCGTAGTATTTTAATGAAAGTATAAAGCAAAGCAAAAAATAGTTAGATTTTCAGTTTTTGTTAAATGCTTAAAATACTTTCGTCTGAATAATTCCAATTTTAAACTGCTATTAAATAAAACTCAGTGCACTATTTTAATACTTTTTGCGAATAAAGTCCTATGTTTGATGGAATGTTAGGCTTAATCTCATATGGAATCAAAGCAGACGCGTAGGGTTCGTTGAGTAATGGAAATGAGTGAATGAGTGAATGAGATCTTTTGAAGTCGACCCCCTGATCTATTGACGTATCCGTTTTTGCAACACAGTTACTTACTTTTGATTGAACTTTCACTAACTTATTTTAATTGAAAAACCTAAATATATAATATTAAAAAAAAATTATTACCTTGTACATTATCTATTGTTGTGCTTTTCAAAAATGTATAAAAAAAGAAATAAGTTTTTGATACGTAATAAATAAGCATTTATTTATTTTCTATTATAAAAAAAATAAGAAACATCTATGTAAATTTGGTTTATGATATTATATATTTAAAAACCGTATTTAATAAGAGGTATGTATTTAAAAACTTCCACATAAGTAAATTAAGAGTAGATGTAATATGTAGTTCACAGGACTAATTTATTATTTTAATATTCATTATAATTAATTATTTTAATATTCATACACGACGATTAAGGAAAAGGTCATTGGAAAAGTCTTAGCAACTTAGCGGATTTGACCGTCATCATCATCGTTTCAGCTTAATACAGGTTACTGCTGGACATAGGCCTCCACAAGTTCGTGCCAAAAATGGCGTGAACTCATGTGTTTTGCCCATAGTCACCAAGCTGGGCAGGCGGGTTGATGACCGCGAGGCTTTGTCGCACCGAAGACGCTGCTGCCCGTCTTCGACCTGTGTATTTTAAAGCCAGCTGTTGGATAGCTATACCGCCATCAGTCGGCTTTTTAGATTTGGGGTGGTAGTGGAACTGTGTTATCCCTTAGTCGCTTTTTACGACACCCACGGGAAGAGAAGGGGTGGCTATATTCTTTCTACCGTAGCTACACAGCATGAGCAGGATTTTACCGTATTAGGAGGTAAATAGGGTCTTTAAGTCTGACTAGAAAAAAGGTCAGGTACAACCAGATCATATATCTGGACCGGATCAGGATAGAATGAGGCATGCCAGGTCCGGCAAGCTCTATCAGGACCAGGTCTGGTCCAGACAAGGATAACCTGATGTAAAATATAATTAAGTATGGTAAGGAATACTGGATCAGGACACGGTCCGGTCCAGATCAGGATAGCCTGGTGTAAAATATAATCAAGTATGGTAAGGCATACTGGATCAGGACCCAGTCCGGTCCAGATCAGGACAGTCTGAAAGAAATTACGTGAACTGGGCCTGAATCGCGCTATTAATGTTTTTAAGCGCACTTACTATATATACAGTTATCAGGACAGTCTAACAGGGAGTCCATTTCTACACAGTGGAACAGTCGTAAGTAATAGGAAATAGTTAATTAGTAGTTAATTATTAAAATTTTATTAATACAATTTATTAATAATAATAATTAATTAATAACATAAAAATAAATAAAAATTATTAATATTTAAAGTAAAAACATAAATAAATAATACACTGGAAAAAATAAACGGAAATAAATATCATAATAATTATGTTAAGTAACATATTATTCATAATATCAATTCGCTTTTTCTTTTTTTTTTTTTTTTTGTTAAACAATTTTGTCAAGAATTTACATTCCTGTTTTTTAAAAGGACCGGACCTAACCGGCTGATCAGAATGAGATGAGATTTCCTGATCTGGACCCGATCAGCAAATCTCATCTCACCCTGATCAGGTCCAGACAAATTATCTGCGTTACATGCGTTATCTAGTCCTGATCAGGCATGTCTGGTCCTGTCCTTCTAAGAAAGACGAAAAAATTTCTACTCGGGAGTGTCAAAGGCTGGTTATAATATGGAAATTACACTGGACCACGGATAAAGTTTTTCCGTGGACAAGAAACTTTCCTTCAAGATTCTTGTTCATGGAGTTAATACCTCACTAGTAAATATGGACTAGGTACTTCCTGACAATATGAAATTCAATATAATAAATAAAAATAGTAAGACAATATTTCCTTAATATCGTGTATTATGTGTAATAAACGGTACACCATAATTTCTAAGAAAACAAATCTTAGAGAACGAATAAATCCTTTCTAGGAAATTTTTACCACATAATATTGTACATATTACAATAATTTGTAACTGATATCTATTATTAAAGAAATCATGTTAAAAAAACAAGTTAACTACAATATGTTGACAACTTTATGAAAATAAGAAAAAACAAGTTATAAAAAGATTTTATTATTATTATTATATAGTTTTTGTTTATAGATATTTTTATTATAGTGTCGATATACTAAACGTAACTGAAATGTACTAAATAACTCTGTAAGCACTGCTAGACAAAGACTTCATATCTTTAAAGAAAACATTTTGAGCCGTTTCTCCCCTACGAGTTGACGGATAGTTTACCTACCATGAGTAATGATAGTAATCAGATTTCTATCATAACAACCGTAACTAACGAGTTAACGTGTTCTCCAAGAAATGGTTACATCAGTAACAAATATTTGTACAAGTAAAAATATCTCCCCAAGCGGAAATCGAACTCGTGGCCGCCGGCTTTATTGTCACCGCTCACACTACTAAACCAGAATAGTTGTCATTCTTGACAAACAGAATCTACAATCAAACCAGAATACTACAAATTCGAAAGTATAGATACTGATCCCTTTGATACTCTTTAACATAAAACTCCTGAACCATCTGCAATGAAAATTCATGCGTAAACTGCTGAAGATCTAGAATAACAATATGAGTGTTTACTTTTTATCAGAATACTAGTGGACTCGGCGATCTTCGTATTATAGTATTTTTTCGTGATTACGCCGATATTACATCGTCATAAATTTCGGTGATTCATTTTTATGCAAATAGATTATATGGTATCGAAAGCTATGCGGATAATAAATACCACAAGGCGCAGCTACTTAACACATATTCTTTAAGAGAATGAAAAAAAAGTTTCACTTTGTACATGTTTAAACAATGTTAGACTTAAATTACTCAGAATTTTTAATTAACGCTTAAAAGCTCTAGTCTTTCATATTTTATTTTATACCTAGTTTTATGAAAAAATGGCCGATTTTACAATGCGGCCGTAATGTCGTGTTGCATTATCTGACCTGATTTCGCATGACGTGAGCACTATTCCTAGATGCTCATACTAAGCCTTTAAGTAATAAACTAGCTGTAATAATGTAGAACACTCTTATACCCTTAGAACATTAGTTAAACAAAAGTGACATTAGTCTTGATATTGAAAATATTATTTTTTGTTTAAAAATAATTTGAAAAGGACGATAAAGACAAAACAGGAACATGGTGCAAATGTCGAAAGATTTACCTATTTAGATAAACAAGTAAATTAAATAACTTGATTTAATTGATTTTAATTTTTTCAATTTTCAAAAGTAAGTAAATACGGGTATTATAATGAAACAATTTTTTCGGATTTTATCGCGGTTCATTAAGTTTTTTAGATGCCCGATGTTTAGGATACTTTACAGCAACCATGGTCACGGGAGGATTATGAAATACGGGTTCTTAAATCTCGCGACAAGCTTTTATATCATATAAATTGTATAATGACGTTATACGTTGGATACTAAGAGTTTCGTCAAGTTTTATTTTTATTTTTTTAGCGCATTTAAGATAAAAGCTTGTTTTTTTTAAGTTTTACTTTTAATTTATTTCATCATTTTTTCGCTTTAAAAACATAATGTAGCATCATATTACCCCCCTTTATGCATAAGCACAAATACCTATACAATATATAATGGCTCAACAGAGTATATGATGCCAATTCATACAATCAAACAAATTCTCCAGCTTTACTATTTTACTTTCTAATGTACTACAGTGAACACGAAAACAGTCTCTATTCGTTTTCATGAAGCAAATTATATATCATTTATTCAATCATATTTTTCATTCAGCGACAGTAGGACTTAACTTACGTGTTTGCTGATACCATTTCTACAAGAACCTCAATACTTAGGCCTGATGACATCACTCACATAAATCTCAGTCGGCTCGCAGCGATACTGAAGTAACGTTGTCTATGCCTTCGCTAAATAATTATTATTGAGATATACGACCATTGTCACAAAAGGTTTAATATGTATTTATTGGCGATTGTAATTAAAATTGAGTACTATAATATCGACTACATTGGCACTGAAACGGAATAATAATTATTTTATTAACATTGCAATATATGATAATTGAATCGACTGTTGATTTAAAATGACAATTTCAATCAATTTATTTTGAACAATTCATAATATGAAGTGTTTTTCATTAAACCTAAAAATAAATGTAAATATTTGTTTGTATGTTTACATGTTTATATGTTGAAATACGTTTACGTGTAACATTTAGGTGGTTATTATATTTTTGTCCTGGAAAGAACAAAAGAAAAAAAAAATCTCGTTCGTTATTAAAGTCTTAGAAAACTCTTAAAACGTATTTGTAAAATCTAAGAGATTTTTGTTGTATCACCAAGTAATTCACATTGGAACTATTATGAAGAATTTATTTATTTAAGAAGGAAAATATTTATATAATAAGCTGCAAATAAATTTAACACCCGCAAAGAAGCGCGCGTTATACCGTTCATTATTTAACGCCTCATAACGAGTCGAGGCGGATAATAAGACTATTAGTTGAGTATTGTTAGCTATATACAGTGCAAAGCATAGTCGGCTGTAATGTGAAGCTACGCCTGTATTACTCGAAGCTGGCAACAATCTGAGCTAACTCGAGTGGAAAGGGTTTTTTTTTTAATAAATAGGCACAAAAAACGCAAAAAAATATGTTTTATTTTACGAAGCTGTGTACACAGTAAAAATAGTTTAGTTGAAGGTGTCTGTTGCTTTTTGCTGTTTTGCCTATTTTAAGACGATGATGATTTATGGAAATTGTTGCCGTAAAAAAAATATGGTTCGAATAACAAATATTTATCAGTTTATTTTTTTTTTTTTTATTGTTAAGGATGCGGGAAAAATCAACTACAATTATTGTCTAATAAAAATATATAAAACATCCCTGCGATAGCTAGAATTGTTATAAGAATGGAATGGATTTTGAAGGCAGTCGTAAAATAGGGGGTTATCATTAACTTCCAACTACAAATAGACTTTCAAAAATCACTATTTCTTTACAATATTAAAATAAAGACTTATTTACTTTTAAAGTAACTGAACTGCAGAACTATACAATGTTAAAAATTTCTAGGGCTTTTGCGATAGAAACTTAATAGTATCGTCTTTTTTAAAACGAGTACTAGAATAATAGTGCATTTCCTACTGCGTTTGTGTTTATTACCCTACTATAATACTTTATACCGGAACATTATAGCCTAAGCAATCCCTGAAAAAAAAAATTGTTACGAAAAATTATAAAAAAAAAAGTCTATATTAGCAAGTTCAGAGAGACGTACAAAAACTTATTTATGATGAAAAAAATTTGAATTTCGAATAGTTTAAAATCACTAAATGACAATAATAATACAAAATTTACTGAATTAAAAAGCTGATTTCATATGAACTAAGCTTTCTTAAGCGGCTGCATCTACGCTGTAAATATCAAACACTGGCTCGGTTTGTGACAATATTATGAACATCGTAAATAATTCCGTTTCAGAAGAAGTTTAAGAGATTGTTGCGTAACTTGAAGAATATTTGGTTACTCGTTATTTCTATCTAAAATATCTCAACATTATGGTAGATTTTAGCCTTGTATTTATGTATAAATAATACAATTGATTACAATAATTTTTTTTTTTTTTTTTTAATTAAGGACCCTAAACCTAACTAAACCATTTTTATTTTTGTTTTGAAGAGGTCGTTAATTTTGAATTTATTTATTTATTATTTTTAGATATAACGTTAATTAACATACACATTACATACATTTCTTGTCAGGTAATTATCACAATCCTCAGCAATTTCGATAAAAATACTTGCTAAGAAACTATAATATGATTATACGAGTACTTTCGAGTGGGAGTATAAGCCCACACTTGGCTGGTATTTAGTTTAAATCCTTTATAATTCTTTCTAAATATATATATGATTGCCCCTACATTGTCTAAATATATTAAATTATGCAATATAGGATATATTATGTATTATATATTTCAATATACCTACATAAATAGAAATGAATTACCGAATGTACAAATAATTCTTTCTTGTTATTTTCGTTATTAGTACAATGCTCTAGAACAAAGAATGTATAAAATATATTTATAAAAGTGCCAACTAGTAAAATATTATAACTTCGATCGGTCATTTGTTATACCAAAATACATAGCCCACGAAATTACTACACATATTTCAATAAAACTCAATCCCTTGATGATCACATAGGAATATATTTATTACGAGAAACGTAAGGGTTCTCGAAGGATAAGGGTCGAAAAACTTCGCCTTTATACAAAACAAAATGATGCTTTGATCCATCGGACAGCTGACATAACGAAATTAAAATAATTGAATCAACCGAAACGAATTATTCGTCTTTGATAACGTAATTATCAAACAAAATTATTGTTTCGTCACGAACCCTGTTTCATTTCACTCGTCTTTGTTGTACCACAATCACAATGTTATAGAAGCGACAAAGAATTTTAATATGATGCCGGTGTAATTTTATCTGCTCTGATGGAAATAATATTATCTGATATATTTATTTCTATAATATTAAGTTTGTATAATCTAATAAGACTAAAACATTGTCAAAAATTTCTCTTAACTAAAAATTATATTTAATAGTAATTCATAAATTGAAAGTAAAAAAGAAGTATCAAAATCGGCCTAATTTGTAAAAAGTTGTGTGTGGTTTTACATAAAAAATATAATATGCGTCGATTTGACAACCTCCTCCGTTTTAAAATAGTCATATATTAATAGAAATCAGAAATTAAAAGCTGTTTATCTGTAACAAAGATATTAATTTTTAAACTTTTCATTATAAGTAACTCAAAACATACTCTAAGCTAGTGACGCAAAGAGATCAATGAACAGACTTCATAAATCTGAATCGTACAGTAAAGGTCGTAGGTAGCAATAAGCAAACGCTGAAAAATTATAATTCAAAAGTATGAAAGTAATTTTGAAAAAATAAAACTTGCGCCTGGTGTGTTTCCATAAAAAATATATAGATAAAATTCTGATATATTAATATATGAAGTGTATTCCTCATTAAACACAACAAGATAGAATATAGATGGGCTGCTTGGTTCTTATTAATTTTAATATGCGGATTTAAAATATATTTTACACATATCATGCAATAATTTCACATAAAATTTGATTAATTTACGGGTACTTAATTGCGGAGTTGTGATATAAAATCAGACCTGCGTTAGAATAATGACAATAATATTGGCAGCTTTTCTCCTTTGAATCACATTTCTTATTATTTTGGGGAAATAATGAACCATACCTCTTTTTAAGTTTTTGCTACTCATTTTTGA
Organism: Melitaea cinxia; assembly: GCF_905220565.1. Classification (NCBI taxonomy): domain Eukaryota; kingdom Metazoa; phylum Arthropoda; class Insecta; order Lepidoptera; family Nymphalidae; genus Melitaea; species Melitaea cinxia. The sequence continues at coordinate 6,122,946 of NC_059405.1, read as the reverse complement.
ATATCATATCAAAAATTGACCGCTCCAGCGGGGTTCGAACCCGCGTCTCCGACGTACCGTGTCGGCGCTCTAGCCAATTAATTTTTGCTACTCCATGGCCCAAAGTTGTTTTGACTGTAAACACCAGAAATACATATTTTTAGTTTTAATTAAAATTGTAGATAGAAGAGTATCTAATAGTAATTAAAACTAATATTTTTTTCCGTCTATAAATACATTATTTAAAGTCACGCTGATTCCTACATAAATCTGTCACGTGAAATTCAAGTTAATTGGCGAGGAGATGTCAGACAGCACGAAATTAAACATAACAAAATTGTTCTGACACAAAGAGAAATTACAGCTTCCAGATACTTTCCCTAATTACGGCAAATGATAATGTACAGACAAAAGCTGACTTTATGTCTGCTTTTATATTTAGTAGACAATATGTACACCCTAAAGTATATTTTTAACTGAACTTTTAAAAAGGCATATTTTTATTTATCTATACGTGAAGCAAAAACTTCGTACCCCTTTTTACGAAAATTGTGCGGACGAAAGAGTATGAAATTTCGTACACTTATTAGTTTTATAGAGAAGGAGTGCAAAATGCTAATATTTTTTTTAATTCTGTATAAAAACATATTAAATCAATAAAAAAAAATCTACACACTACTATGTAATTAACAAACACTCCCATATTGAAAGTCTGTAATCAAATTGAATATTTTTTTAAGAAAGGTTCTTTATGTTCATAATTTTTTTTTTGTTTTTTTTTTTTAATTTAAATTTTTAATTATGGTCAAATTTCGATCTCTGGGTGACCACTAGTATATATTAAAATCACTACGCGATCCGCGTGATACGTCATCATCAGTGTTTAGACATTTATACTTTTAAAACATCGTGTGGTATAATAACATCACGTATCATTATCGGTATCATTTGTTATCATACACATTTAGTACAAAAAATAACTGGAAATAAAACATTGTTATTGGATCTTACAGTATAGAAATATTCTCAACTAGACTAACTAGAGACAACAATGGCTCAAACATACAAAAAATATTACAATTTTAAATAATCGGATCAATTCTCTTTGTACTGTACTGTAAGGGTGTAAGACTGTGGGGTGTCTAATTCAAATGATATTTGAATATTAAAAATTTATAAAACCGTCTTGGAGATTAAGAGCGGGAAATTTTATTCTAAAAAGCTGCGGTGACTAATTGAATCTATTTCAGCCGAGTGGTCGACAATCTTACAATTAATACCGAACACTCGTACACTGCAGCTACGCTTTTGATCTGATTATCCATTCAAAGTACAGAACTTGCACAAAACCGAATGAAATAGCCGCAATGTCTTGCCACCGTCACAGTTTTAAAACAGATTTAAAAAGTAGGTCTTTCGTTTTAAGATAGTTTCTATCGAGTTATTATTGTACAAGACTGGATTTTTTTTGTTTGTTTTTTGTTTACCTGCTAATATTGTCACTTTATAATTATTAATTAAAATAAATCTACTAGACAAGCACTAGAGAGTTTTAAACACTACATTATTCCAAAAAAAAAACTTTGGCACAAGTAAAATTAAATTTTACACACGACTTGATCATAAAGGACTTAATATAGATTTACCTCTAATTCATTATAAAGTGATAAAAATATTTGACTTACATGTTAAGTAATCGAGATTTGAGACAAAAATCACCGTTATTTCTTCTGTATTCCTTAAAAAAAAATACTTTTTAATTTTACATTTTGATTTTTACCTAACTAAATTTTATTGTATTTACTAGTAAAGGTTATTACTAATTTAATCGTCAACGTCAAACAAAACATACTCTAATCAGCTAACGGTATTTGTAACGCAATAATCTAAATTTGTAAACCAGAACGAGTTTATTAAAGTGTTCCCGCGAATATAACATCCAAAATATTCTAATAAAACAATTAGTCTTACACGATAATACTGTTTGAAAACATTTAAGCCGATAAATAAAATAATCTCTCGCTTTCCGAACAAGATTTCTCAGTCTCGATTCGATTTGTTTCTTTACGAGATTGTAACTTTATACTTAGGCGCCGCAGTGGCACATTTTCAAGCTGTTTTGTTGATATCACCAAGCCGCCTGTCATAATGACAGTGTTTACGAAGCGATGTCTTTATTTATTTTAACCCGCCCTCTGTAAGAAAAGATAATCTTATAGGTGCTATGTTACATTTCTGTAATTTTGCTTTAAACTCAAATGAGGTAATAAAACTCTGACAATATGTATAATTACAATATATATATTAATAATATATTACCTACAATAACAGAGATACAGAACAATATAGGGAAAGTATTGATTTTGTATATCTAGCTGAGTTACCCATTCTATTGTTTCTTTTATAAACATAAATTTTCCGATTTACTAACAAATTATTTACTTAGGCTTGATTTTATTGTTTATTTTGTATAGAGCATTAGGGAGTGAAGCGTCGGATTAGATTAATCAATGTAGTAGGCGGTCCATAAGGGTATTTCTAGATTAATGTGGAATGTTAAAAACATTACTACAGACTACTAAAGCACTATTTTAAGTAACTTTATAGATATAACATATAAAATAAACATAATTAGAAAAAATTTTTTTTATTGGTTTTTATAAATAATTTTACCTATTGATATTTCATCAATCACTATAATTATATTACATAAGATAATTAAATGGTGTTGGTGATTTAACATGTTGTGAACATTTTTTATAGACTTATGATAAACAAATACCCTTTTTACCGTTTTCACTTGTTAAATAAAATGTTTATTCTTAGGACTTCGTGTAAAATAATGAGATGATCCTTTTTGAGAGCGACTTTGATGTAATAAAAAATGTAGATTTGTAGAGAAAAAAGAAATTTTAACATTCCATACGATGTTCGCAGCCATTTTATCACTAACGAGACGATTCCCGGAAGCTATGACACTTAGTTTCGTTTTGAAATTGGGTTATTGTCTTAATTTATTGAATAAAAAAACTATACTTTTTAGATTTAAGTTACAGATTTTGTTTATTTTTTATTTTTGTCAGGAGTTTAAATCATTATGTTAGTCACAACATCTATCATTAGCATACTTAACATAACATGTACTTTTTTACTATATTTATGAATTAGGAATCAAAGGTTATTACTATTTACATTCGCTTCAATTTTGATTAATATCAGCTATACACTAAATATGTAAATAATAAATAAATGACTCAACACTCAGTCTTTAACTCATTATTATTACTAAGGTAATAATAATAGTGCAGTAATTTTTAACCGACTTCAAAAAAAGAACTTTCGATTAGGTTTCCGGATTGGACCGGTTTCTATACTTTTTTTAACCGACTTCCAAAAAAGGAGGAGGTTCTCAATTCGACTGTATTTTTTTTTTTTTTTTTATGTATGTTACATCAGAACTTTTGACCGGGTAGACCGATTTCAACAAATTTTGTTTTAATCGAAAGGTGGTGTGTGCCAATTGGTCCCATTTAAATTTATTTGAGATCTAACAACTACTTTTCGAGTTATATCTAATAATGCGTTTTTACTTGACGCTTTTTTCGTCGACCTACGTTGTATTATACCGCATAACTTTCTACTGGATGTACCGATTTTGATAATTCTTTTTTTGTTATAAAGAGGATATCCCTAGTTTTGTACCGTGATAAGGAAACCAGGATCTGATGATGGGATACCAGAGAAATCGAGGGAAACTCTTAAAAATCCGCAATAACTTTTTACTAGGTGTACCGATTTTAATAATTTTTAATTTAATCGAAAGCTGATGTTTATCATATGGTCACATAAAATTTTATCGAGATCTGATAACTACTTTTTGAGTAATCTTTGATAACGCGTAGTTGCTTGACTATTTTTTTGTCGATCTACGTTGTATTACTTGTCGATTTAATTGAAGTCGGTTTTTTTTTCGTTTGCGAGCAAACACAATTATTTAATCGAAAGATGGTGAGTGTCATGTGGTCCCATTTAATTGTAATCGAGATCTGACAAGTACTTCTAGGAGCTATCTCTTAAAATGCGTATTTACTTGACTATTAATTTTTTCTTCTACCTACGTTGTATTACTTGTCGATGTAATTGAAGTCGGATTTTTTTTTAGTTTGCGATCAAACACAATTATGTTAATATCAATAAACTGTCAGTGTGGGTGATTAGTCATATCTATCTAAAAATATATACATTTCGTTTTATAAATTTTATATTTTAATATTTGAATTAAACAAAAAAGTATTGACAAAAATGTTAACAAAAATTATAACGCGACAAAAATAAAAATGAAAAATGGAAGACGCTAAACAGTTGTTAACATTTTGTTCGAGGCTAACAATTAAGAACGAAATAATTATGTTTTTATTCAAAAGCAAGAAAAAGGCAAGAGAAAGGCAAGAAAACCAACATTCAAAATTGACTTGTAATATATACCTATATTTTCTTACAAATATAGACAGTATAAATAAAGATAATATTTAATAAAATGGAATCGTATTTAGGCATTGAATATGTTTTGAATTTATTTAATAGAACTTCGTTTTTCAATAATTTTCTTAGAATAAGTATAAAGAACTTTAAGAATATTTTAATATTGAAATATATTTAACTTAAAACTTTAAGTAAACAGTGGGCAATTCTGCGAACCTTCCGAACAAAAGATTCGTGAATCTTTCATAATTTAATCATTAGCTTATAGCAGTGTTTTAAATAGCGTGTTTTTTATTTTATGCAGCAATAAATCAAAGCTAAAACTGAAAGAATAATTGAAAATATTAAGGATGAAAAGTAATATAGTTATAGTTCGCGTCATGTAAAAAGAACGCTGGCCTTGAAGCTGCGCAGAAGCGATTTATCGGTCTATTTGGTGGTACGGGGCAGGGGGCGGGCGTGTTTATCACGTGTCGCATGCTTGCCGGTGTGCTATTGGTTGGACAGTTCGACGTCGACTCAAAATATTATCGCGCACAAAAGTTTTAAATTACAAAATTCTCCATTTACTATTTATTTCACTAAAAAACAAATATCAATTTATCATTTTAAACACATAAAAACTATTAAGATACGAATATCGAGAGTACAGATAATTAATATTTTTGAATACGACATTTCAATAAGTAAAAAATTTGTTATTGCTTTTGTTTAAAAAAAAAATTGTGATTTTGTAAAGTGATAATTATTATACTTATTTAGTCCGAATTATTCGCATCTGTATTTCTAGTATTTTTAATGTACCCACCAATAACCATTATACGAAGCCGCGACTGAAAGCCTAATTAAAAAATAAAACAGTAGTACTTGTGCGCGAGTATACCCATGCGCAAACGCAGCCCCTCCAGTTTCTTTCAGCGTTCTTTTTACATGACGCGAACTATACAAGATAAACCGATGGTAAAACCACACTGTACACCATACTATAGTTTATATCCACGAAGTATAATTTCCTCATCAAAAGTCTCATTAATTATTTAACCTGTACATAACTTTATTGGTGAGTTCATATCGACAATGATCGCGAAAGCCATTGCTTGAAATCGATAGATCTGCCCACTAAAATCTGTATATTTTTACTCAAAATCTGTATATAAAAAATATACAATATTCAATTAAATTCGTTTATTTATAAAACAATTAGCTAAGCCCGCAAACGTTGTTTTGCCATATATGTTATTAACCCCCTTAATCCCTCTCCGATACTAACCTATACGATACGCACACAAAATTTCATACAAATCGGTCCAGCTGTTATCGAGGAGTATGGTAACTAACATTGTGACATGAGAATTTTATATATAATATAAATTATAAAGTAACTAAAACTTTCTTTACTCTCTTTCTCTACTATGGCTTATACCTACGTTCAAAAATAAAAATAAAAACCAAATTTGCGGTTTGAAATCTAAAATCGGTAGCTAAATCGGGATAATTTTCAAAAATTCGAAAATTCGTAGAAAAATCGTTACATTTCGGCATTTTATACATATTTGCGCTGCTGTGGACTGCATGCTCCCAGCCGCCAATGGTCCTACTAACACTTAGAATGAGATTTACTAACACAAATTGAGTTTTGAAGTTTAAATTAACACTAGTCTTTATTTTTAAGTTTTAAATTGATTGTATTTTAATTTCGATTGAATTGTAATTTTAATTTAATTGGATTTTGATTTTATTTAAATTTTTTGTCACATTGAATCTTACATAGTTTAAGAAGAAATGTAACCAACAAAAATATTTATTTCTGTAATAAATGATTGTTATATCGGTGGGACAAAGCCCATATCGGTAGAAATATCGAAAAATCGGTAGGTTCGAGAGCATTGCATATCGATAACGTATGCGTCAATATTATTAGCAACGTGGACAATATGGTGTTTCCGAGACCAACGGTGAGAGCTATTCGGAAAATGTTGAATATAGGTATGTAGTATGTGCATCATTTACGATGGAACATGAACTGACTTATAACTCTAAAAAAACTTTAGTTCTTTGCTTTCTTGTATTATAATGATTTATCATTTTATTCCTCTTTACTTGCTCTTCATTTGTTCTATGATTACTGTAAAATACTGTTGAATTATATGAACTTCTTGTTCGAAATAAACGTTTTATTAATATTGTTATTATTTGGTGTTGCTACTCTTACTTTATCTAACTGAACTACCTATCTATCTCTAAAGATTTATTCAACCTATAACATCCCACTGATGGGCAAAGAAAGAGATTTCTACATTTAGGACAATTCCGGAAATTAATCCACCAATCTGCTTCGCTTCATAATAATTATTGTAATTGTAAGGAGAAAACTCATAAATAAAGTGCTCAACTCTTTTATAATAAAAAATAAAATCGTTAACTACTAAATAAAGATGCTGGAATTTTTTGAAATATTTAGTTTTAATCGATAGTCTTGGCACATAAGTTAAAAGTTATAAATAACTCAATAATAAACAGTTTATTTGGACACAATACTTTTACAATTTTTTTACCCGCCAAACTGCGTGGCACTTATCATTGTTTTGATGGTATTAAATTGCATTTTAGCAAGTATTAGTCCCAAAAAAATAATAATGCCATATAAGTGAAGATAATCACATCTGACCAATGTATACGCATAGTTCACGCTCGGTTTTGTGATTGAAACCATTTCCGACTTCGATTGTTACCTAAAACTCACTCGCATATCGAATTTAATCGTCCGAAATGCCAGTGCGAATAATAGCTGTGACAAATTTTCCATTCCGTCGAGCATTTTCCTATGAATGCACCTACACAATCGATGCTATTGCCAACAAAATTGTGAACTATTAAGTGACATTCTAAATGTAGGGATCCACGCAATGATTTCGAGATACTTAGTCCGGTCCAACCCTTTGCCCGTTCCGTCTGCTACTTGAAGTATTTTGAATCAGAAATGACCTCTATGTATAACTTGTTGAGTTTATTTTCGAATGACAAGTGCATCTGTAAATAATTTTACGGTATAGACAAGCGATGAAGTGTAACTGTTACACATCTGCCTTTCGTCGATTGATTCGTAATGATGATTGCCGCGTGCGGTTTGAAAACATGTCCGCGGAAAGATGTGGCGTGTGGTATCATCGGCTTGGCGTTAATAATACGGCAACCGTATCAAAACAGAATGACTTATTATTGACAGTATAATACCAGGATCTGATGTATCGGTTAAGGAGAAACCCGGTATTTATCTTCGGTAGCAGTTAAAAAGCGGTTGATTTTTAATGTCGTAATTTGCCATTAAGCAGTTTCTTAATGCATGAGACGAAACTTGAATATTTATACACTTTTGACTTTAAATCTTCTCGTACAAAGTTTAAAATACAAGATTTTATGAATATTTTTACAATGAGTATTTTAGGCACTTTCAGCTGTTTCCGTAGATTAAAAAGGCAAGTGATTATAGAACCAAAAGTAAAACGCGTATTAAATTTTTTTTGTTCTTTTTGCAACACTTCGTATATTAAACGTAAAACCTAATTTCGTATTAGTTTTTCGTATAAACGTAGTTTTTTTATAAACATGTTTAAAATTGTATGAGTAGGTTAGATATAAAAATAAATGTACATATTATTATTATAATTATACCATAACCTTTTTCTGTCCATATCGTTAATCTTGTAAACACACTGCTCGTAATATATAAAGTAATATAATTCAAACCTTTTTTTTTTCGTTAAAGTGTAATTTACTTTTTCTTAGGTCTATTTTTTTTAAAGTCATTATCGTTTATTTCGTAAAGCTGCATTAAAGCTTTTTAAATCCTGCAAAATTTGTTTCAAAATATAGTATTTTTTACGGTGCGGTAATTTTTACTAACTGTCTTAAATTATTAAAGACTTATTTCGTGGTCTTAATATAATACTGTAATTTTGTAAACGTGTTCATACTACGGCAAAAGTTGTTAATGACAACCGACGACACACGATCGACCACAATCCATGCCACTTGATCAAAATATCGGCTAATAATTATTCGCGTTTGTCGTTTGTCGTCCTATGTTCACGTTTAAAACACTCTTGTGTTTTTGAATTTATGTCAGTTTACGTAAGACCCATAAATTAATATTTCCAGTGAAGTACATTGAAAATTAAAAGGATCCTATTTATTTCGAATTCACACGTGAAAAATCAGAAGAGCAAAAGAAATTGTCTTATCTAAAAGCCTCTTTGAAGCGATGTATCATTGGAAATCGAACGAAGCTGATAGTAAAATCGGTTTAAACATTGCGCAGTTAAATCAATTTTTCAATTCTTTTGCATTCTGTTTTTAAATCTCAGCCGATTTATAGAATATTTTGCCGATGACGATCTTTTGTGGCTGAAATGAATGAAATTGTCAGGATTTTTCAAACCTCCATTATTTTTAAAACTTGAATTCAGTATGAACAATTTGTTGTGTGTTTTTATTTTATCTGATAAATTCACATAAAAGATATGAAAATATTTTCAAAGTTAAAATGTGATACAATGTATGCGAGTATAAAATAAATAAAGAGTAGAAACATTAACTTTTTTTATTTACTTGTACAGAAAAATCTGCAACGTGTCTAACGTTTGCTGCGGGCCTATGAAACATAATTTGGTATTTCATAGTCTAAGTCTCTATGACCAAAGGGAGAAATAAATGCTTCCTAATATTCAATAAATTATTGAAATAGATTTGGTTTCTACTGGAGACGAGGTTATGAAAATTTATATTATTAACCTTTATTGGGAAAAATACAATTGTATGGTACCTATGAGCTTAACTTAAATATTCCTAGAATCAAATAGCGCCTGAGACTTTCCTATACCCGATAATCTAAATAAAAAATAAATGTTTTTATGTAAGTAATACACGACTAGCAATATGTAACTTTTACATACCTACATTGTAAAATAATGATAAGTGATCTCAAAGTTTGTTTCTTAAGGATCCGTATATAAGCGTTTTATTGAGATTATATTACTTCCACAGCACAAACGTCCGTCTACTACAGGACTTTATTATAAAAAAAAATTACAAGTGAACCCGAATTTTTTTTTAATACCTATTATGTCTGCTGTGACAAAAAACAATGCACAATAAAAAATAGACATAAATAATTTGTCTATTTTTTATTTAGGTCTTAAAATAAGATGGTCTATTTTTTAGAATGATTTAAATGCGAATAGTATAGCAAATATTAAGATCTATATTTGTCATTGTGAAATCTATCTTAATCAAGCCTAAATTACATATGATTTTCTTGAAAATTTTATAATGATTTTATTACAAACTCAACTAAAACTTCATAAAAAAAAAGAAAAATAAGTATAAGCAAGTAGTAATATTTTGCTTTTCAAACGTTTATGTATTATTACAGATACCATTGTTTATTAAGATCCGTCATATCCTCAAACATTTCCTTTAATTAAAAGCAAAGCTATGAAACGTTCGGATTATTTCCCAAACGTGGTTCCAATCAGCCTCATCAACAGTTTACGACTGTCTGTCTGTCTCTCATAAACGCTCAAAAACGCCGCCGCTCTGATTGATAACACGTGTAGCCTTGGGTTTAATTTCACATATGATTTAACAAATAGTATTAATGGGTATGGTTTTTTGTAATCGCCTTAGCTAATTTATCTTACATGGCTATTTTGTGATTTTTTTGTTGAAAAATGTGTTTACTATTTATATTGATGGATTAGGATTTTTTTGCTTCTTATTTTCGACTAATCCTTTAAGAATATATTAATTTAAATATCGGCAAGGTACTATCAACGTGTATCTTATGTACCTACTTTTTAACCGACTTCCAAAAAAGGAGGAATTTCTCAATTCGACTGTATTTTTTTTTTATGTATGTTACATCAGAAATTTTAACCAGGTAGACCGATTTCGACAAATTTTGTTTTAATCGAAAGGTGGTGTGTGCCAATTGGTCCCATTTAAATTTATTTGCGATCTAACAACTACTTTTCGAGTTATATATAATAATGCGTTTTTACTTGATGCTTTTTTCGTCGACCTACGTTGTATTATACCGCATAACTTTCTATTGGATGTACCGATTTTGATAATTCTTTTTTTGTTGGAAAGGGGATATCCCTAGTTTGGTACCATGATAAGGAAACCAGGATCTGATGATGAAATCCCAGAGATATCGAGAGAAACTCTCGAAAATCCGCAATAACTTTTTACTGGGTGTACCGATTTTGATAATTTTTAATTTAATCGAAAGCTGATGTTTATCATGTGGTCAAATATAAATTTTATTGAGATCTGATAACTACTTTTTGAGTAATCTTTGATAACGCGTAGTTGCTTGACTATTTTTTCGTCGAACTACGTTATATTACTTGTCGATGTAATTGAAGTCGGTTTTTTTTTCGTTTGCGAGCAAACACAATTATTTTAGTAAAATTATTATTATGTGGCTATTCTTAGTTATATACACTTCGTTTTTTCTTTGCCAAACTTTAGCTAACGGCACTTTTTGCCAATGTAAATTCAAACAGTCAAGAATACCATCAAATTTTAAATGTAGCAATAATAGAAACGTAATATAGCTAAAGATACACATATTAATGTAAATATTATTTATTCATAGAAAAATGGAGTTGTTTAGATCCAATTTTCCCGTTGCGTGTCTAGCAAAGCAAATAGCATTAAATCTTTACGTCGGAGAAGGCAGGTGAAATTCTTAACATAAGGCCTTAGAAAGACTTACCAAATATTTACAAGTGCCTCGAGTGGCTTAAAACAAATTCTCCAATAATCTTGGCTCGACTTTCTGCTTGCTATTGTTTACTCTGAATTTTGCCACTGCCTCCCCTTTCAGGATTGCGTCTCAATACCTTAAAACCTTTACCTATGGGTGTGTTATGTTATTGTTAAAATACGAAATTCAATTGTGACTAAATATAATTAAATTTAATCCCAGATAATCTGACATAATGTTTTGGCCTGTTTTTTTTCGGTTAACAATATTTGTAAGAAATCAATCATAAGACTCATCATAAGACTGCGTTAATGGGTCGGGAAATATTTATTTTATAAAATATATATCTACTGATGTAAATTCAAATAAACTAAATATCACTGGTGTTTAATTGAACTGTACCCCATATCAATTTTTGTTTTAAGAATGTAATATGAAATATCTTTTTTATATAATTAGCATTAATACAAAAGTAATCATTCATATAGATAAATCTGTGGTTATTGTAAATTAAAAAAAAATCAGTACTGATAGCGGAACGCTTCGAAGAAAGCGTTAAATTGATACTAAATTTTATGGGTATAGTGATGTGTTGCGATTTTATCGTTATTCTCATAAATCGATAAAGATTTGTAGCTAATACACACTACGGGACCCATTATCATAAAATCTCTATATGCTTGATCAGTTTTTGTGTTTTTACCCAGCGCCACTCCATTCGTGTTTGATTTTGCTAAGCATAAAGCGTTCGCAAACATTTAAGAGTCATATCGTGTTACGGGTTGTCTTTTGTTGTTGACGTATATAGAGAATTTTTGGTAGCAAAATGGAACAAACAATGTGTGGTTGTGTTTCCGACGCCTAAATGTTACAAATGAGATGCTCTTTATTTATTTTACTTAAAGGATGTTTAGATAAAGGATTCGCTTTTATTTATAAAGGATTCGCTTTTATTTCCTTAGTTACACGCTTTCATTATACCAAGCTCTGAGTACTAAAATTTATTACTATTGTAATTACAAGACCTTTCGATTTTCAAATATAATATGCATACACTTTGAATGCCCCAAAATCTATTTTAACCTGGTTCCGAGTGACATGTGTGTCTTATTAAAATTAACGGATTAGCTGCTTAAACTTCTATTTAGAACTTTAAATTTTAATTGAGAAACTTTTCAATAGAGAAAAGATGTTTTGCATAATCCACATTAGATTTTAAAATGTATTAGTACCTATTTTTCCCTTTAATTGAACATTTAAAAAATTTCTTGCCATGTTAATGCTATTAAAGTACTTATTAGTACAGATATGCATATGTCATCGTGACTGAGTTTTATCTATAAACAAAAACAAGAAAAACAAAAAATTCTTCTCACTTTGTTCTTACCCTTGTGATGGTTTTGACAGTTCCTACCGTCGAGTGTTTACATCCTCGCCAAAGAGTCATTAGTCGTCGCTACAAAATAATGCGCGCACGCATCTGGCGGACGCATACAAATATTTTAACAAACATATCACTTTAAGACAATGTAATATAATTCACAATCCAATACAGACATGTTTTTTAATTTTTTATTTTTGTTACGTGTGTACTGGAAATGATTGAATTATAAAGTCGTAACATCACACGTATTTTGAGGTGACTGTTACAAAAGTCATATTAGTGTTTTGACGAAAAATGTATTCCTATTCTGTAACAATTTTTTTCTATTACTTTGTCAGTCGAAATATGCGATCAAATACAATAAAAACATTCAATTAAAGGAACTGGAGTTTAACAATTGTATACCTAATTAAATAATTGATCTGTAATTCGATGAACAATTTATATAAGTTGACAAACTAGACTGAACTGACTGAGACCTACTGAAATCCTGAAACACACAATATACAAGCACAAACGTCCAGACCACGACAAACATCTATATGGCTAATAAAAATGAATGTCGTGAGTGGGGATCGAACCCGCGACCGCCAGCGTAACAGACAGTGCTGTGATCGCTGCGCCAACGCGTCCTCAATAATCTATAATCTATATTAATATATATAAAAGCGAAAGGTCACTCACTCATCACGAAATCTCCGAAACTATAACACCTACAAACTTGAAATTTGGCAAGTAGGCTCCTTATAGAGCGTAGACATCCGCTAAGAACGGATTTTATGAAACTCGACCCCTAAGGGGGTAAAACGGGGGTTGCAAGTTTGTATGAAAGTCCTATGTTTTTGAAGTAAGAGACCTGAAATTTTAAATGTATGCTCTATAGATGATGAGAAGACGTCCAAATAATGTATCTTTAGAAATCAACCCCTTTTTGTGGTTAAAACGGGGGATGGTAGGTTGACTCACTGATCACGAAATCTCCGAAACTATAACACCTACAAACTTGAAATTTGGCAGGAAGGCTCCTTATAGGGCGTAAACATCCGCTAAGAACGGATTTTACGAAACTCGACCCCTAAGGGGGTAAAACGGGGGTTGGAAGTTTGTATGAAAGTCCTATGTTTTTGAAGTAAGAGACCTGAAATTTAAAATGTATACTCTATAGATGATGAAAAGGCGTCCAAATAATGTATCTTTAGAATCAACCCCTTTTTGGGGTTAAAACGGGGGTAGGTAGGTTGACTCACTGATCACGAAATCTCCGAAACTATAACACCTACAAACTTGAAATTTGGCAGGAAGGCTCCTTATAGGACGTAGAGATCTGCTAAGAACGGATTTTGCGAAACTCGACCCCTAAGGGAGTAAAACGGGGGGTTGGAAGTTTGTATGAAAGTCCTATGTTTTAGAAGTAAAAGACTTGAAATTTAAAATGTATGCTCTATAGATGATGAAAAGGCGTCCAAATAATGTATCTTTAGAAATCAACCCCTTTTTGGGGTTAAAACGGGGGTAGGTAGGTTGACTCACTGATCACGAAATCTCCGAAACAATAACAGCTACAAACTTGAAATTTGGCAGGAAGGCTCCTTATAGGGCGCAGAGATCTGCTAAGAACGGATTTTGCGAAACTCGACCCCTAAGGGGGTAAAACGATGGTTGTAAGTTTGTATGAAAGTCCTATGTTTTAGAAGTAAAAGACTTGAAATTTAAAATGTATGCTCTATAGATAGCGAGAAGGTGTCCAAATAATGCACCGTAATCTATATATATAATAGAGAAAGGTCGCTGACTCACTCATCACGAGAACTTAATAACCGCTGGATGGTCCATCCATCCAGGATGGACAAAGATGAAATTTGGCAGGGAGGTAGATTATAGTTAGTAGACGTCCACTAAGAACGGATTTTGCAATATTCCACCGCTAAGGGGGTTTACTTGGGATCGATAGTTTGTATGAAACATATACAGCAGCTATAGGTTCGTCGATAGGTTATTTATACTGCAGCCTGAAAATAAAACTAAGAATGTGGTGTATAGAGAGGTTTTATAAAAACAACTATTAAATTATACTAAATTGTGCCTTTTAAAAAGTTACTCAGAGTAATAAGCATTTCAAGTGATTGAAATAAAAAAAAATGCGTTAAACATCTTAATAGTAATGCATATCTTCATAACCACGCGGATGTAGTCGCGGGCAACAGTTAGTGTATTATAAAACAATGCCCCCAAAAGTGTATGTGATCGATTTCCTCAAAATCTACTGAACGGATTTTCATGCGATTTCACCAATGGAGAGAGGGCTTGGAGAAAGGTTTACGGAACGGCTAAGCCGATTTCGATAATAGTTTCACTGGAAGTTTGCCGGGAAAACTTTGTGACGCACTGATTTCTACGCGGGCGAAGCCGCGGGCACAGCTAGTATTATATATTTAGATTATGGAATATCTGGCAAAATATTTATCTTAAAAATAATGACATTTTAATAACATGAGGTTGTTCATTATGTTTTATAATCTAGCTCTTTGTAATAATACTTTCGATACTGTTACACGTGAGAGAGAAAGAAAAAAAACTATCAATAATAAGACTTGCAAACATTTTTTTTAAAAAGACTTAAAATCACAACGTAATCGACAAAGAGCAAGCCGACGGCAGAAGTATCAAACGTAATAAATAATTCCAACGCTTCGACAAATGAGGTCATATGTTTCTCCTTTACGTTTTTTCCTTCAACTTCCCGCGGGATCATGTGTCTTCTATTTCCGTTGCGATGTATCGAACGATTTGCTTCTTTAAAATTTAGAATGTTCGCTGTTTAGTATATTGTGCCTCTGGGGGTCATTAAAATGGGACAGATGTCAACTTTGTCGCACATCTGGAATGTATAAGCTGCTAAAAAAAACTAATGTTTGATATATTATCTTACCAATGACAACGCAATTGATCTGAACAACGGAATAGTAAAAATTTAATAATATACGCAAAAAATATCAAACGTTGAATTTTGTAAGCGAAATCATGAGAATGAGATATATTTTTAAGAAAAAATTACAAATTTATTTTATTATAAGCATTGAAACAAATGTGAGCATATTTTTGCTAGCCAATTCTTGAAATAACTTTGAAGATTAAGGAGTAATATTTCAAAACGTTTATTAAATTTTATAAGACACTAATGGTTAAAGCGTAACAATACCAGACCCAGTTTCCGAACAAACGACTGTTTATCTATTTATTTCTTATCCTTTGTACGCTGACCTATTTGAATCATGTTAAAAGTAAATAGAAGTTCGGCCTCAAAACCGCATTAGAACAAGTGCCTTGCAGTACTATTGCTCGGAACAATCAAACTTCACCTTGAGAGCGTTTTACGAGGTTTCGCTCGGTTCGGTAATAAACATGTCAGCAACAAGTATTTTAGACAGAGTGATCTTGGATCTTTGGATCTAAACTTAAGAATGATGACTTTCTTTATTTTAGACAATGATCAGATAGTACTTTGTTTGTTTTTCAATTTAGAGAAATAAAAAAAACTTTACATGTTTTTCCTGTAGGCATTCCTGGACCATTTATCCGGTTTTGTTAAAATATTGGGAAGTTGTTCTGTATATGCGCGACATATTTGCTGACAGAATATAAAAGCTACATGAGCAGAGCCATTGACTGGTTATTATACGTACTTAATATAATTTGTGATATTTATATAAAAGGTTAAATGGTCTCCATAACGATGACTTAACTGTAAATGTAGGTGTTACTGTCAACTGGTCTATCGATAACGTAATATTTGTAACATACAGCATACGTATTTTGCATTGCATTGCATTTGTAAATGAATATTTATAACAGAGATTATTATTGAAAAATTATTTACAGTTAAAATAGCAAATAAAAAAAATCTACACGACTATTGTTATTGTAAACTGCTAGCCAGTAATAAAAAAAGAGAACAAAAATATTATAAATGCTAAAATCAACAAAAATCAAAACAACTGTTACGTTTCAACGTTTCATCGTTACATGAATCATTGAACAGAATTTTGATAGTAATAAAGCTGGCGTGTCAACATGTAGGCAGTTTCAATTACATAGTTAGGTCATGATCGATGCTCGCCGAATATCTCACGTCAAAACAAGTAATAACAAGTGATACTTGACAGAATTACGATCCCCGCTGAGCGATATGTTTATTGTAGCACTCCTATGGGTACTATAGCAAATTGCAACTATGAACGTTGCGGGAAAATTAATATACAGCCTATCCATAAATTGACCGCCCGGACTAAAAGGGAAATGTAACGAAGAATTGTGACGCGTGTTGCAAAAGCTTGAATTACGAGCTGTGGTACATTTTAATAGGTATGTTTTGAGAAAGAAATATGACTTCAGATGCGTTCATATTAAAACTATAATGAGAAATTTTTATTTACTTGACGTAAGTACTTTGTTTTCGGATTCAGATTAATGTGAAAAGAATGAGTAAAGTTTTAACTTTTCTAGGTATCAATGAAATACGTCAATTAAGTTTTGCGTATAATTGAATGTTTAAAGTTAATTTTGAGGCTTACATTAAAATCAATAGAATCAAATTACAAAATAATAATAAAAAAAAAAAACACTTTTTATGTCTTACATAAATATTCTCAAATAGTAAAAAATGTAAAACAGTTTGCTCGACCAGTACCAGACTCAAAATGTAAATTGATATCAAGTACCATGCGTCTATAGCCTATCTGGTACTGTATATAAATACTATAATTATGTCAATGCGATGACGATAACTTGATATTAGATGACCTGCCAGATGTTTTGCTATTGAACAGCCATTCCTCGAAAATATACACAAACACATAAAATACTAAGTTACTATTATTAATATTATTATATTATAATGACGCCGCGTTGGCGCAACGGTTACAGCCATGGATTGTACCTGTTGCGCTAGCGGTTGCGGGTTCGATCCCCGCACATGACAAACATTTGTATTGGCCATACAGGTGTTTGCCGTGGTCTGGGTGTTTGTGCAGTCCTTGTGGGTCTTCCCACCGTGCCTCGGAGAGCACGTTAAGCCGTCGGTCCCGGTTGTTATCATGTACACCTGATAGCGATCGTTACTCATAGTAGGGAATATATCCGCCAACCTGCATTGGAGCAGCGTGGTGGATTAAGCTCTGATCCTTCTCCTACATGGGGAAAGAGGCCTATGCTCAGTAGTGGGATATTACAGGCTGAAGCGTTATTAATATTACAGGACAATTTAGAAAGCGAGTCTCAGCTCAGTAAGATAAAATTTTTAAGGAGTTTTTCAGTCTTCACGATTTCTAACAAATATTAAAAAAGATACAAAACCAAAAGCCATGCATGATTCCAAGTTGCTTTCTAATCTAGGGCAGCACTTATACAGCGACGTACCGTTGTCTTTACGGTCGCTTTATGTGCGTGAATGTGATATTCAAATTGTTTTCAGGGTAAATTGCGTGCGTTCAAATATTTATTTCTTCACTCCCAGGTAATTTTTTACCTTCAAATGTGTTTTTTACGATTATTACTTTATAAATAACTAATGTATAATTATAATGGATATCTGTCCACTCTGATGTAAATGCTAAAGGCACTCTTGTCTATCAATCTTTCATTTACGATAAGTCGGTGCAATGGTCACAGAACTGGCTGTTGCTCTGGTAGTTTCAGGTTTGATCCATATATCGCTAGTGACTATTAACATAGTCGGAACTGCAAAATTGCATTTTTTTGTTTATTTCATAAAACGTTCCCAAATGACCAAGTCTATCATCAGCTGAAGAGAATTTTTTTATTTTATGCATAGTTTTTGAATTACTTAATTTAAAAATGTCGGATATTACCTGGCTAGCTCGCTAACAATGTCAGATGATAACTACCAACGTTGTTAGCGGTGCGCAGGAGCGGGTGAGTGCGCACGATCTCCCACTTCAGACTATGTTAGCGGGACTAACTGATGTTGCTATGACACTTGTTTTTTTAGGACATTTTATTGTTAATCCTTTACTTTATAACACCGTTCACAATGTCTAGTAGATAAGCACGTTTAATCAAACTAGCTACTGGACGTGGTAAACAAAAACATAGTAATAGAAGTAAAAATGCCGATGAAAACATTTTGAGCAAAGCAAAATCTAGTGAGAAACAGGTATTAATTTTTACTTATTATATTAATTTTACGATTTCTAACAATAAAGTTCATAGTTTAATACTTTTGCAAATTTAATAATAGATAATAGAAATTACACGAGACATTTACAGTAAGTAATTTAAAATTGTAGGATGTACCTCATCCAACTTTGTTAACCGGTTTTTGAAACGAGTTAAATGTCGTTAGTACCATATCCGACGTTGTTAATCGGTTTTCAATATGAGTTAAATGTCATTAGTACCACATCTGACGTTGTTTATCGGTTTATCAAATGGATTCAATGTCGGTAGTACCATATCCGACGTTTTCAATGTTTTTTTTTTAATTAATTAAATGTCGCATATATTACATTTAAAGTTCTTTGAGGTTATGCAGATGACTTAAAATGTCTTTAGTACCAAATATAACACCCAAACCTATAAAATAGTTAATGTTAACTGTTTTTTTTATTATTTCCTATTGAGTTTCTAATACCGAGAACTTTTCAAGATGAGTGAACTCAATTTTTTTTATATATAACTAGATCACCCAACAAGCGTAAGACTCACTTGGTGGTAAGCGATTACCGTAGCTTAAAAACGTCTGCAACCTACTCACTAACAGGAACACAAAACTGCTTGAAAGCAGCGTTATTTAGCTTTGATCTTCTGTAAGGTCGAGGAACTTCCCCAGTCGGGCTGCTCCATATTTTGAGCAGGATATTTCTTGCTGTGCCTTACCTCAATAACTACTAAGTATGGTCATAAAATTTTATTATTTCCATCCAGACCATAAAAAGGTATAGTATGTAATGTTCTTAACTACAGTATCTGCAGTTAAACGCATCATCTCACTACATAATGGAAAAAATTTAAGGAACGAATTTCAGTTTTAGTAGATCAACGTGGCAAATATTAGCACAAGAACTGAATTATAGATAAAGAGATGACGAGAAGTGTGTGTGATGATGTCAAATCGTTTTCATTGATTGTATCATATTGTGTCAGCAAAAATTCAAAGAAACTATATATTTAGAAGGTGTGGAAAGTGCTTCTCGAATGTATAGCATATACACGGAATGATTTGATTCTAAAAAAATATAGTGACAAAGCAAATAAATAGGAATATACTTAAAGCAAATTTTAATATTGGCTATCATAAGCCTAAAAAAAGATCTCTATGATACTTGTCAAACATATACGAAAGTAAAGAATTACCTACAAATGAAAAGTAATCAGTAGATAAAGATGAAGCTAAGTCGAATGAAGAAGTATTAGCAGCTACTTTTGATTTTGAAAAAGTTTTGATAACACTACATATATATGTAAGCGTGTTTTACTACAAAATGAAATTGTCTACCTTAAACTTTACGTTCTATAATTTGTCTAACAAAATAGCTACATGTTTTATGTGCCACGAAGCTATTGCAAAACGTTGTGCAAATGAAGTTTCAGGTTGACTTTATCAATATATATATAAGAAAACGCATATAGTCTACGCGGAAATTTTGGTCCGACTATAGCCCCGGTCAGAACAGGAACGGAAGGAAGGTTTTTTCTCTATACTTGCTTGCAGTAAAAGAATTTGGAGTCACGATTACTCACTGTTTCATGGAGAAGGATCATACTCAAAATGAAGGGGATAGTGTGCATTCAATCATCGAGCGCGTAGTGAACGCAAGATGCTATATTATATACCAGAGGAATGGTGCTGTCTCGTTCGCTGGGCCAAAGCTGAAGGTGAACCTAATGAAGTTAAAGTGATAACAACTCCAGAAATATTGGATTTTAAATCCTTGCTTTGAATTATATTAATTACACTGGACACATATGAAATATGTAACAGTTATGACACAGTTTTGACAGAATTTAATATAAATATAATTTTTAGGACGCATTTAAGTGACTAATCCCCAAAAGATATCACAATTTTTATTAGAATTCTATAATGTATCGGAAGGAATCCTCTTGGATGAAGACGACTGATTTTCATTGATTAATCTAAAACATATTAATATAAGTCTTAGATTTAACCAAATCTTTGATTACTACCCAAGTGTCTTATTAAATCTAGATAATTATTATAGAAGATTTTGTGTTTTGTTTAGTGGATTTTAGTTATGCCACCAATTGTTGATTGTTAATAAGAAGATTGATTTGATTTAGTTAATCTGAATATTACTTTAAAAAAAAACAAAAGCTGTAAGTATTTGTTGAGTTATTTCATTATCTCAGCCGATCACAGTCCATTGCTGGACATAGGCATCCATAAGTTCACGCCAAAAATGTGAACTCGTGTGTTTTGCCCATAGTCACCACGCTGGGCAGGGAGTTGGTGACCGCAGGGCTGGCTTTTTCGCACCGAAGACGCTGCTGCCCGTCTTCGGCCTGTGTATTTCAAAGCCAGCAGTTGGATGGTTATCCCGCCATCGGTCAGCTTTGTTAGTTCCAAGGTAGTAGTGGAACTGTGTTATCCCTTAGTCGCCTCTTACGACACCCCCGGGAAGAGGGCTAGGGTGAGAGGGTGGTTGAGTTATTTAAGTCAAAAGAAATATTTTGTATTTATTTTGACGATTTCCTTTATTCAACAAACTTTTCTTTGTTATTTCTAAATAAATATATTCACTTTTTTAAATTTTTGGTGTTTGTTTTTTAGTAATATTTACATACGACATACATTTGTTATAAATACTAACAATGAACAATGACGTAAATGGAACTTCCGACAAGCAATCATCAATTTCGTACAAGCAACAATGTCGGTTGTGGTACTTCTGACAAATCATTATTAGTCTTAACCCGTTAAAAATGTAACAAGTGACTTTTCTCATATTTACACATTAAATACCGGCTAGTAATAATATTATCCAAAATATAAATAGCCTGTACAGCATTACTCTAAAATTTCATGACCCTGCTTAAAATGAGTAAAAAGATACACGCAATTTACACTTTGAATCGCTCTCCTGTAAAGTTGCTGTTTTTCACATCCGACGTTTTTAATAGTCATGGGCGATATGATCCATCTAATTTTTTCATAAGCCATATATGATGTTTCTCATGGTCCGGGATTTCATAGATAGACCGTCGAATCTCAGGAGGGATTTATGTAGAAGTTTTATCAATTACCTCTCTGCTATGTCCATTATATGATTACATATAAATATAGTTCGAAACTTGAGAATAGAAATTTTATTAGCTGTATAAAAATCGTTTATATCAACGTTATTAAAAACATCACAAATATATGTGAAAAAATGTCTTTTAATTAAAGTCAAAGTTATAATATAATAGAAAACTGTAATTAGCTCAGAGTCTATGCATATTTCACTGTCACTAGTTCATAAGCATCCTTCCTTAGTATTTATTGTTCTACTCAGTTCCTAATTACCTTCATAAGGTACTAAGATATATTTTACAAGTATATTTCAAAAAGCCTTAATTACTTTAATATTTCGTAAAATGAGTTACGTTTCGCTTGTAGTTTTATTACAAGCTGTTACGTATATCACATATTTCAAAATCATGAATTTCAATTCAATCATTTTAATCAACGAAATTTTATTATTTTTATATTTAGTAATATAGATACATTTGTCGAGCTTCTTAATCTATTTTAATCATTAGTCAAAGTTCAAAGGAAAAAAAAATACGAACTATGCACTCGATTTTGGTTTTACATGTCTCATTCGATTTTCGAAATAAAAATAAGTTTGCTTTAGACCACATGACTGAAATAAAAATTCTTTAGCAATAAGCCTGCACAATAGGCTTACACTGAGTCTCAAATATACGAAACGAATTGGCTATGAGAGAAAGAGAGAAATAACACGTGTGCTCGCACCTCTCTCTCTCTCTCTCTCTTACTCCGTTAAATTCACTAGATCACACTTTTTGTAACGCTTCCGTCACACATTTACCAGCTTACTCCTCAAGTCAAGCTTGCGTAAAGAAGATTTACTTCAAAAAATTACTTTATGTGTTATCAAATTTTTATAAGTAAGTACTTACATCTAACTATGTAAGTAGGTATAAGTTTCATTTCAAACGGTCCTTAGTAGCCTTAAATTGAAACAATAATAAGCACGCATTCTTCCACACACACTCCTAAATTTCCATATTTGTAATATTAAAACAAATAAACACATTTTAAAATATTCTCACCATCATGTAAAAGCAGGATATTTTCTTATAAAGTAAAAATTACAATATATGTAGTTCAAATATAAAATACTGTGTAAAACAAGAAGATCTCTATAGTTTTATGAGTACTTCATTCTGGCAACAATCGAGGCGAGAATAAATAAAAGAAAAATAAAAACCGCTTCTATGTAGCTTTTAAAGTCACTGGAGCTAGAGAAATGATGAATATTACAACTGGCTGGACGGCCGAATGCCAAACATAAAAATGTTACTAAATTTCATGTTACATCCTTTATTTATAAAATATTTTTGACATAATTCTGTTAAAATATGCTACCTAAAATATATTTAATTTAGTGAATATATTGAAGCGTCAAATATTAATCTTATTAATAATAGGTATGAAAATATGATTAACACAAACAAAAAAATCAAAGAACATATAACAAAAGTAGTATTAGTTGCAAATAAATATGATTTAAGTAAGTAAATTATATAAAATCTGATATCTACGTAATTTTCATTTTAAGTTTCAATTACATTTTCAGCTATGTATATTCTATGCTTAGCATTTTTAACACGTCGTACCGGCTTTTTAGTTGTTGTAAAATTTTTAATTAGTAATTTTTTAGTACTTTTGTTATTTTGTAAAGCTGTAAAATATAGTTTAGTTTTCTTTGTTAGTTTGAATAAAATATTTTTAAGGATATATTTCTCAAGTTAAGTGCTTTGAAGCTATATTTATTATTAAACTTCTCGTATATAACAAACTATAAAAGCGAGTGATATCAATTAGATCATCTATTTTAACATTAACTTCATATTCAACCTAACAATCGTCTTCTATTTAAAATTTTAATTACCAAAGGTCATTACCCCTTCTTTGATCATTTGAATTATGTGTTTAAACAAAGACAGAAATCAGTTTTACAAAGTGCTTAAACAAATGACTCGTTTCGGTGCTAGATGGTTGTAAAAACAACATAAAAAGAACAGTTTATTTTGCTTGTTATGTTCAACGTTTTCAACATTTATGTTTTACTTTATTTCTAAAACTGTACGCTCGGCAGCTTCTTGTAAAGTCGCCAACTGACGAATAAACTTTGCTTACAAACCATTTCGTAACAACTAATGGTTCATTTTGTCAAATACCTAACTCGCGAGCTATTCATTTTACATTGAAATGAATCAAAATGAATCACATTAATGAATCACCTCACACAAAATTACGTGATAAATCTCTTAACACGTTTAATATTTACTGATTTTTTATTTTAATAAGTACGTAAAATAGCTTGTCGCCATATATCAGATGTCGTTAACATTTTCTCACCTTGTTGAAGATGTTAATGTAATTATTTATCTTAATTTACTAAAAGTACATGTATAAATTGATGCTCATTTGTCTACGTGAATTACAAAGTTGTCTCCATATTTCGTATTTTATAAAAAATATTTTCCACGAGAATCAACATCAAAGCATTCAAATGATGTAGTAAAAATGAACATTTATTTAATTAAATAAAAATGGTGTGATCAAGTCTAATAATCTCATGTATTTTACAATAATAAAAATATAGGAAAAAAAAATATACTCGAAGAATATTACATCTATTGAATACTAAGAAGGAGAAAATAATAATAATGATTTTAAGGCTAATAAAAACTTTTCGTAAGTATATTTTTAATTTTATGGAATATTTGAGGTTCCTTCAGAAGATCATGGTATTCGTGGTATCTACAGCCGTAAACCTCCTAAAAGCGATAAAGTGAACACAACGAGCAGTAAAGAGACGAAATTATAAAATACTTCAGCTACACCAAAGTTTACGTCCAAATTAATTATAGGGATTATATAAACCAAAACACTGAACCTCGGAAATCTACCGCGATTCCTTACACTTTATATCCAGACTCACATAAAGGCGACACATTTTTGTGTATATTTTACAAAAAAGTGTAAGTGACATTGAATCCTACTCCATTAAAAATAGAGACTATAATAATAAAACTTAAAACATCGTACAAGACTTCATAAATTAAGGTTCATTAAAACTTTGTGAGAAAGGCGAATGTTTTTGTACAAAATACACCTTATTCATTTATGTTTTAGGTTGATAAATCCGTAACACTTTATTTTCACACGATTTCCACCGGTTAGTATCTTTTTCAAGCCGTCCACACGGTTATTTTAAACTCTGAAGTGTCTTTAAAATAAATATATTCCTTAAGTTGTGTCTCATTTTATTTGAACCGACTGTTGATTTAACGTTTTTCTTCACGGTTCACGCATGTTTGCAATACATTTGCATTCGTGTCAGCGAGTAGCTTATCGCTTCATTAATCTATTTCGTATTACTTAATTGTTTTTTTTTTCAATTGATACTTAAATATAACAAACTAACTAACTAGCTTATCTGGCTCAGTTACCCCAAGTGAGTCTTGGCCTCCGAAACAAGATTTCTCCACTGCACACGATCTTGCGCGATTTCCCGCCATATATTGGCTTGGATCTCACTCAAGTCTGCTTCAACCATGTCCCTCCAGCGGTATCTGGGGCGACCCACCGGTCTACGTCCAGTTGGTCGACCCAGATACGCTCTCTTGACTGCTCGATCCTCTCCCATGCGTTCGACATGTCCGAGCCACCGCAACCTATGGGATTTGGTAGCTCCAATGATGTTTGGCTCAGATACCAGGTTTGCAATTTCAGCATTGGTTTTTATTCGCCAGCTGCCATCTTGCCCTTTAGTTAGTCCTAGGGTCTTACGGTAAATTTTCCTTTTCGTGACCAGAGAAGCCTATTCTCCTCTCTGAGCGTAAGTGTCCAAGCCTTACAACCGTACAAGGATTGGACGAATAATGGTTTTGTAAATTGTGATTTTTGTCTTCCTACTATGAAGCTTGGACACCAAGACCTTATGCAGAACGCACTGAACCTTAAGCTGTTTTGTATACGGATCTGTATTTCTTCATCACGTGTATTCGTATCGGTTACAGTGCAGCCAAGATATTTAAATTTGGGCACTCCCTTGTATGTGGTACTTCCAACATGGAGGTCTTATCTTGCTTCCCGAATATTCCTATATCGCTTCATGTGCAGGTACTCGGTCTTGTCATGGTTGATGAAGAGACGAACCTTTTTTGCCTGCTCTTCGAGTGTCATAGCGGCTACAGCAACATCATTAATGTGTTCTCCCAACAGGGCCAAATCGTCAGCGTAGCCTATCACCATATGCCTTCCATTCAGGTCAAGCCCCAAAGCGAGTGTCATCAATTCTCTAATTACATGATCTAAGACCGTATTGAAGAGCACTGGTGACAGGGCGTCGCCCCGTTTTAGACCGGTAATAACAGGAAATTCGTCGCTCACCTCGTCGCCAACCCTTACACACATCCTGCTCACTCCAGTAGCCGCCACCACTAGGTCCACTAGCTTTTTTGGAATATTAAAATTCCTTAAAATGGCATACAAGGAAATTCGATTGACGAAAAAAATATATATATAATATTAAATATACATATATATTTTTATAATGACAATATTACTACATAATTAATTTTTATAACACATAAAAACTATAAAACGCCATTATCTTTTTCTTTATATGTTAAATATAAAATTCTCATTTCACAATGTTAGCCAAAAGACTCCTCCGAAACGGCTCGACCGATTTCTATGAAATTTTGTGTGCATATCGGGTAAGTTTGAGCATCGGCCAACGTCTATTTTTCATACCTAATAACCTAAGTTATAGGGTGGCGGGGGGACTAAATGGGCTAATAACATTTATGGCAAAACAACGTTTGCGAGGTCAGCTAGTATATATATATATATAATCGTTGGATCATTAATTTATCACGAAATCTCAAAAACTGCTGGACGCATGAAAATGTTTGGCAAGAAGGTAGTCTATAGTTAGTAGACGTCTTTTGTGAACGGAATTTGAGTCAAGACCGGATTAAGGTGGTCTTAGAGCTTACGCAAGTTTGTATAAAAGTCCTTTATAGCTTGAAATTTGGCAGAGAGATAGGTATTAGTTAGTAGAGGTTCTCAGAACGAATCTCACGGTGGTACCAATTGTTCGGTGACCTCCTTGTAGTGCACGCCGGACACCGGGATGAGCAGCACTTTGTTAGTTGGGGAGCTGCTGCCCATCGTGGCTAACGACCGTCTCGTAAGGGGCGCGCTCCGGCGCTCTGACTTATAACAGATTAGTATCGTTAGAGCGTACAGGGGGGGACTTCTCCAGTGGCGCTGCGCTCGCATGCCATGTCACCATGGAGGATGGATGGGTAATTAACTAAGACAATAAGCCTTGTGACCTATAGCTATATGCGATGTCTTTTTTCTGAACGTTGAATACGTTTGGCAGATTTCATTTCATTAAAAATATATATAGTTAAGATAATTATTTTTTATAGTAAAATTATTTCTTAAGTGATAAGTTGAGAATTATTAATATAGGTCGTACCTATATCTTAATATGCCGTAATATACAATATTGTAAAAGTGGAAATTTGATGTCTTGACGATGCTGCTTATAACCCTTAGTATAGTTGCTTACCTGTAGTTAAATCTGTAATATGATAAAATGTTAAGTAATTATTTTATTGTTTTGTTATTTTATCTCTGTACGTGACATTTGTTATCCGCAAATGATATTTGGTGGTAACGTTACACAATGTCGTCACTCTCAAAAAAATCTTCATGTGTATTTGCTCGATAACTTATCTTGGTCTTATCAACTTAAAACTTCATATAAAAGTTTGCGCAACTATGACTAATACTAGCTTCTTCAGGGTAATTAAATAATTTTGAGATACTTTCATACGGCGGCGTCCGGGACATAATTAGATTGTATAAATAAATATGTCCTACAACAACCTCCATAAGTACTAAATTTCTATATTAACTCACATGGTACTACTTTCGCTTCAGCCTGTAATATCCCACTACTGGGCATATGCCTCTTTCCCTATATAGAAGAATCAGAGCTTAATCCACCACGCTGCTCCAATGCGGGTTGGCGGAAATATTCCGTACTATGAGTAACGATCGCTATCAGGTGTACATGATAACAACCGGGACCGACGACTTAACGTGCTCTCCGAGGCACGGTGGGGAGACAAGGACCACAAGGATTGCACAAACACCCAGACCACGGCAAACACCTGTATGGCCAATACAAATGTTTGTCATGTGCGGAGATCGAACCCGCAACCACCAGCTCAACAGGTACATCATACATCATACCTTAACATCCATCGCTGTAACCGTTACGCCAACGCGGCGTCTACTTTGGCAATATTTACTATTATAACTTAACCTTAACTGTTTTCCTTATAATTCATGTTTAGTATCATTATGACATTTTGTTAAAGTACTTTATTCTATCTCTTTTTTTATTTATATTTTTGTACGATAATTTTGGACCTAAATCATAGCTAAAAATTAAGTGCGAAAGAACTTTTTAATTTTCCTTTTATAGCTTTCAGCGGCGTCAAACTTGAAGAAACTTTTATTTTGTTCTCGAAACTTTGGGATCTTGTGTGCTCTTGACACGACATGTTTCCCGCTTTTTCGCGTAAAAAAAAATTAGAGGAGGCCATCACTACGTAATTGAAGTGTCAAAAGTTATCTGATTTTACTTGCAAAACGCGTGGCGATATGAAATTTTTCGCGCAAGCGAGATCGTTTTGTGGAAAAAAGAGAATTCGATATGAGGAGAGTGTCTGTGCAATCAGCACCCGGCCTACATTCCATTCGATATTATTATGCATTTGAACATAACACTGGGCGTTAATTTCAGTATTCCACTACGGAATAACTGGCGCCCGCAATGAACCATTAATTTCAACCGGACCGTTTCATTAGAATTTTTATAATGTAATCAAATTATACGAAAACAATTCAAACACTGTAATAATAATATGTTAATAACACTATTTGAGGCTAAATTTCATACTACAAAAATATGAAAGGGCAGTGCAGTAAGTAAACTAGTAAGTTATAAAAACTTATTCATACTTTGAGTGTTGTTCCAAAATAATCTGCTACACGAATATTTCAATTTTGTTTCATTTAAACAGTTCTTTCTTCTTTTTTATGAAAATCTTTCCGAGGAAATATTAAGAGCTTTATATTTTTATTTTGACACTTGGTAACGCAACTGTAAAGAGGCAATTTATTTAAAACAAAAATTAAAATTACACTTATCATATTTAGCTAACAAAATAAATACAAACAGCCATTTTTATTGATACGCGATAATATCTATAAAATTTCGGCCCATTTAATATCTCAGTTTTCATATGGTAACAAACGTTATTAGAACAGGCAATTAACATAAAAAGTATAAGTATAACAGGCAACTTCCAAGTAGTGCACCTAATTAAAGCAAAAAAAACTGTAGAACGCTAAGCATTCAAATAGACATAACGACGTCATTACCAATACCCTAATAAGGCGGAGTTAATTCAACATGTACCAGTTAATTATACAACAAATAACGCGCGAAGGAGGCCTCCTATTTGCCGTGTGAACTCACTCTTGTGAATCACCTCAAATACTTGCCAAAAGGTTTGATTGCACGCTAATTACCTATTTTGCAAATATGTATTAAGACCTACAAATTAAATACTAGGCCTTCATAACAGTTGTATTTCTTTAGCTACATGAAATGTGGCAAATACTGAAATGAATTTATGAATGAAAAAATGAATAAACAATAAAAACATATTAAATAAAAATTATAAGAGGATTTATAATAACATATAAATATACGCTTCACACTCAACGCCCCCAGTGGAATTTTCTCCTGTGTCGGGGATCCGGAAACAGAAAATACATAAACAGAAACGTCCACGAAATCTACATCACCAATACAAATATTTTTCAAGTGCTGGGATCGAACCAGCGACCTCTAGCGCAACAGCCAGTGCTGTGACCGCTGCGCCAACACGTCGTCAAATTGCTAAAAAAAAATTAAGAAAGAAGAAAACATAAATGAAACAACTAAGCTATTATGCAGTACCTATATCAAATTTTTTGGAAACAATCAATGACTTCAAGTTAAATTATGTATGAGTTTGGAGTATAGTAGGAGTATGCATGTTCAGGTCAAATCTAACGTAACGTAACAGTACCTCCATAAATTACCAACCGCCTGGAGACTTGACAAAATGCAAAGTATTCGTACTGCTAGCAGGGGAATAGGCAAAGAAAAAGCCTTCATCAAGAATGCATGCAACTCCGCATCGAGTTATGAGACGACTGTTGACTTAGCTCGTGAACCGACGCTGTAAGTACACCGTGTTCCCAGTTTTTGTTACTACGACTTGATAAACACAAATAAAGGTCATTGGTGTGTACGAAAATTTCAATCCTTACTGTGTCTGACGAATTTAAATAAATATATATAATACACATTTTGTAAAATCCAATTTGTTTCACTACTTTCAGAATTTTGTTCTACACACAAAAAAGAGGCTGAGCTTCAGGCTGAAGCGTTCACTATATATTTCAGAATTTTGTGTAAAGCGTTTATGGTAACTGATCTTAAAGTAATTATGAATAGAGATAATTTTTTTTTTTTGTAAATTACAATATATCTGTTAATTTCGGCCTTTTTTAAATACATATCAATCGCTAAAATATTAACGTTAAAGAAAGTAGTAAGAATATCATAAAGCATGCCCCCAAATAACACACAGTGTATGTTAATTCTCATGTTGAAAAAAGATTTAACGTAGTTTTAATTAAATAGACAGTGGAGTACTCCACTACGTTTGGAGGTAAAATAAAAGAATAATGTTATTTTTAACTATCAAAGCTATGTATGCCACTTAAACATATACGGACCCTATGAGATAATGTCAAAAATGCCATGCAGATGAAGCCGCAGACCTCATATAGTACGTAAAAAATTGACATTGTAGTCATCTAAAATCTCAAATATGAAACAACTGATTTCAACATCAATTTTTTTAATTACATTCAGTAAGTGCTAGAAAAAAATGAAAGTTCGAAATATACCTCTATTTCTAATTGGTCACTAGATTAAGTGCAATATAATCAAATTAAGATTATACAACGTTAATATTTTCAATATTAGCAAGTATTTAATAAACACACTTCAAAAATAAATTTATTGTACGTACAAATGTTTTTGCCATAATTTTTGGTTCTAATATCGTAGCTGTTGCGACCGAATGCGGTTACATTATCGTTTACATAAATTTCTATAGTTTAATCTGTTTTAATAAATTAAAATTCATTGTGTAATTCTGTGATAGAACGTTATTTTAAAATTAATATCAGAGCGAATGGGAGATAAATTCCGTTTTCAAATTAATGTATGTATCAAAGAGACTACGTAAAACTAGAGTGACGTAGTACGGAGTGATGTTTCATTTCTAAAATTGTCAAATATATACTGAAAGCCAAATATATTTTGAGTGCATTTTTTTCAACTAGGATGCTGTGAAAAATGTTTTTCGTCTGCTTATATTAGTATACACTTGTTTTGACGACTGGTACATTTTTAAAACTGTTCTATTAATTATATTTATTAAAACTGAAAAATGCTGCTGAATAACTATTTTAAGTATTTTTAGAGGCACGATGAAGACGCTTGTAACGATCATAGGTTAGAGAAAATATGTACTAAACAAATAATTGGTCAGACGTAAGCATCTGTTTTTAGAAGGAATCGAAGCGACCCATTATCAGCAATCTTATCTTTATTTTTATCTTATTACCAGAACGGAATAATTAAACATCACTTAAGATTGTGATACTTGTCACATTTACGTCCCACAAAATAATTGTAATCCTTATACGTAAAATTTATTGAATTTACAACCATGCAAAAATTTTTAGAATCATTATTATTATTCTTGGGCTTAATGGCTTTCAGTTGTTTTGGAATCATACTCGTATCATTTATATCACGAATTTTTTATAAAATTGTTTTTAATATCAATAAATTTTTCTGTATAAGCGTATATACGAGCGAACAAAAGTAAGAACTACGAACTATTCATAAAAGTCGTCTTTATCCTGATTTATTTTTGCAGAGTACATTTTAATCCAGAATAAAAGCAATCCCAAAGCCCCTAAGAAACTGCAACATTGCGAAATCTCAAACACAAACTTGTTGCCAGTAAAAGTTTTCAAATGCCTATAATGTTATAACGCTATTCGAAGTGTTTAGGGTACCTGAAATAAAAATCTATTTAATATAATTACAATTCAAAAATTCTATCACGAACTTGTTCTATCTCTAAACCTAAGCCTACGTTAAAACAAAAATACAGTCTTTTTAAGCGCAGCCTGAAGCTCTTTTTTTAAAGTATTAACAATTTAAGGATCTGCATGTTGTACAAAGCCGAAATGTGCTCACTAATATCAATGTAACTTTTACACATGTCAGCGGTTAAGCGCTGTAAATTTTGCACTGTTTTGTGTTGCAGCACTGTGTGCGCTTAGCTTAACAGGACGGTACGCGTAATTTTCGCTCTATTGTGCAGGTACAGTAATAATGTAGGGGTGTAAATATTAGCTCAGACCCAGACAGACTGAATGAAACGAAGAATGAAACGATTATACGAACTAAATTCATACTTTTTACTAAATACTTTTTTTTTTGTTTTAAGTTCAGTGTGTCGTTTATAATTCCATTGTTTGTATTTCTGAAATAAATTATATGAAATTCTTTGTTTTATATAAAGAAAAATATTTATTTTTTAAAATATTTTAAAAATGAAAATATCTATAGTCTATATTATTATAATATCTTTGCTTTATTTGAGCCACATTAACAACATAAAGTAGAACTTTATTAATGTCTAGTAAGTCTCTGTATGTCTAGTCTAGTGAGTAGTATATAATTCTTTTTATTGTGTACATGTCGAGAACGTTAAAACTTGACCTTAAATGAACAATATCCGTAACAAATTTTCTTTTTAATTCATCACATACGATACGACCTCGTCACAATTTTACTATTTAATTGGATATAAAACTAACCGGCCTACACAATATTATGTACTGACAGACAAATTAATTTGTTATTTGGACTTTAATAATATGGATAGACGAATGTTTATTGAAAAAAATGTTTTCGACTGATATAGCAATTTCAATTCGAAATATTTTTGGAATAAAATATTATTAAAATATAAAATATTGTGTTTGCTCGCAAACGAAAAAAAAAACCGACTTCAATTACATCGACGAGTAATACAACGTAGATCGACGAAAAAA